>NW_010972439.1:3085850-3178049 GCF_000737465.1 Haliaeetus leucocephalus | reverse complement strand
GAGAAGTTGCCGGAGGGAGCGCGAAGTGGGAGACTGCGGAGCCCAACAGGCAGGTCCTCCCGTCCCGTCCCGTCCCGTCCCGTCCCGTCCTTCCCCTCCTCCCCTTCCCACCCGCTTTGCGCTTTTTTTTTTTAAATTTGAAAACATCGCGCCGCAGTTTGGGTGCAATCCAGGCGCTTTGGAGCGCTTCCTCACAATTTCGGAGATGAGCAGCCGTAAGGAGCTGGCCGGGAAGGGGCGTTCATTGATTCAAAGGGGAGGGAAGCGGTGCAAGCGTTGCCCCCCGCGCAGGAGCGGGTGCGGACCGACCGGTCTGTTTTCGCCTCCTCCAGTCAGCTCCGGCGCTTCGGGTCCTTCAAAGCCCGAGTTCAAATTGCTTGCGCCTGTCGTTTGCAGAGGGGAGGCAGGTATGGAGGTTGTAAAAGCCGTTAGGAACTCGTAAAATTAGCAGCCCCCGTGCGCTTGAGGGGAACGCCGTTAGAGAAGTTGCTGACTTCCGAATAGCGGTGGCACCAGAAGTTTTTCTCCTTGCGATGCAGCCTGTCACAGCTGGAGGTTTTCTTTCACCCTGCTCCGCAAAGTTATCCTCTCTGGGAAGGGACAGTTTCGCTCTGTAGCTGTTATTAAAGAAGATGTGTGTAGTTAGAAACGGTGTGTGTGAAGAAACAACTTCCCACTCCAGCAGTCGATTCTAAGGAAACTTTTAATTTTGTGCTTCAAGAAACCTGATTGCTTCTTGGATTACTTTTCTACCTTGGTCTAGAAGGTATGGTAACGCTGCCAGATGTTGTGCAAAGCATTCTGCTTTCAAAATTGTTAGAAGTTAATAATACTGTGTTAGAAAAAAACCTGTAGCTTATGGTTGCAAATTATCTCAAAAAAGTGATGTTTTGTGGAATGCAAGAATTTTTAGACTGGTATGGCCACTGGCTTAAACTATGTAAATTATTGCAGAGGAATGTAATGTTGTTTCTTTTTTCTTTTTTTTTTTCTTTTTTTTCTTTCTTTTTTCTTTTTTTTTTTCTTTTTTTTTTTTAACATTCACGGAGTCTGCTTACACATATAAGTGCAAGTAGTGTTTTCAGAGGACTTTGTGTGGGGATCAAAAGTTAGAATGAGAGCTTCCTGACTATGTATTTTTCTTTTCAATAGCTAGGTGCTACCAAGGTCACATCCATATGCATTTGCTGTCCAGCCATACAAAAAACACCCAAATGAAATAAACCAGGTATCTAATCCTGATTATATTTCATGCATTCCCCTTAACAACCCATTTGCTAAACTTTAATAGTCTAGTTTTAAAATTGGAAGCTGTAATGCATTGTAAGGGCCAAATCCTTTAAAAGACGCACTTTGTTAGCTTCAGTTGACTGCTCACATCAATTGTAACTCACATGCATACTTCAATACCGTATAGTATGACTCTGTATTGAACATTATCAATGATCATTGAAAAGTAAAGAAAAAGCATATTAATATAATGCATTTAGAAATAAGTACTAAAATTCCTTCCAAATACTTGGAAAGACTTTATCTAAGCAGGGGCATGTTCTGAGTGGCTTGCGGCACTGCTCTCTTGCCTTGCTAGTGAATCGCATAGTTTAAGGTGTTCAGAGTCTTAGTGAAATAGAAAAATTAAGGATGGGATGGCTTTCTTATATGAAGTAGTTGCTTCTGAACTTTCCAAACCAAATTTTTGCCCTTAGGTAACTTTGTTTATTCTTCTTTCTTTTCTCCAATGAGGGAAATTGTAAGTCAAAAAAGTGAGAATGGATTTGTTCATGTTACCATGAAAACACTCGGTATTCCTCTTCATGGGTTAGTATAACAGTAGCATGCAGCAGTTCATACTACGTCCCTTTTCCAAAAGGTGTCATTGCTCACCTGCAGAAGCTTCTAATATTGACATGGTCTGCTTTGACTTTAACTCATAAACATTTGGCTTAAAATTGAATAAAAAATACAAGATATACTGCTTAGACTGCCATATGCCCCCACCCCCTCAAGATAACTCAATCCTTAGCAAAGCTCTACCAAGTTTTAGTTTGATGGCTGTATGCCTTATTGCTTTATCAAAGCCTTTGAAACTGCTGTATGTGGACATGAGAAACAAAGTGTAGACCAAGTGCAAGACCAAGAACTCTTAAAATGATAGCTGCCCTTAGCAGAACTGCGTGGGGGAAGCGTCTAAAATACTGCAGAGCTCTGCACTTTCCTTAGTTCATGTTTCTATTATCCCAGACTCGCATCCAACCGTAAAGATTTTCTCACAAATATTAATATTGGTGACTATCCATGTGCTCTTTATTTTTCTTTCTTTTTTTTTTTGAGTAAAGTAGCCTAAACTCAGAATTTATAAACTGCAAGTTTATAAAAAAAATAGAAATAGAAATTATATCCCTAATGATAAGGTAAATTTAAGATAAAAAGCCAAGGAGAAGGCAGGTTTATCCACCGAGTGAGAAGACTGACCAGAATGAAGTCAATGGAAGTCCAGTGCTGGACATCCTCAGGAGCCAGGATTTCAAACATAATGCACTGATACCTGCACGCGTCCTCTACCTCCTGAGTACAGCAACAGGGACGCAGAGGCATAATGTGGTATTGTACTGACTGTCCTAATTCAGTCAGGAAGAACTGGTGGACCCCAGTAATTAAAGAGGGATCACTGATCTCTCTGACCCAACGTAATGATGGGAAAACAGGGCAGAGGACTCTTGTCTCTTTGCCCTTCATGCTCCCAGTAACTGAAGAAGCTTAGGCACTGATCCTGCGTGCATCATTTATCCCAGCTGAGTATTTCTCAGGGCAGCTACTTAACTCCAAGTGAGCAAAGTGAGTTGCTGTATTTTTAGTAGGTCCCATACTCAGGAGTTGCAGTAGAGAGACAAGCTTGTCATACACCTGTGACTTTCCACCTCAGCTCCCGGCTGCCAGTGCTCACTCTGGGAATGGTCTGGTTGCACGTTTCCTCATATAAGCATGAATGACACCTTTGTCATTTGTGTTACGTGCAGTGTACAATAAAAAATGCGGTAGTCTCCATCTTGCTGTTACTGTAGCAGTTTTCCTTTCCCTTGCGGACCTTAATACCGAAAACCTGGTTTGCTTGCCACTTCCACTGCATAGCAATGCAGAAATGTAAGTGGAGAATGAATCCGCAGAGTTTTACAACAATGCAAAACTTGTTTCTCATCATTAAAATTGGATAACTCCAAAATGCAGCCAAAAACATTTCCAGACGTATTTTATTTGAGCTTGGGAACTTCTTACTCTAACACCACAATCTTGCAGAAGACAAGGAAATGGGTCCAGTCTGCATTTCAGCAACAGAAAACAAGGGCATAATGAATCCTATGCTGTTCTGGCAGATCATTTTTGGCAATGTTTTCTTAAAAAGTCCAGAGGATATCAAAAGTCATGGATTGCAGCCTAATTGTGTGGCTCTTTGTCAGGAAAAACTTCCACTGAAGACTTGTGGGATTTTTTTGTTCTCCTATTTTATGTGCAAGAAGAGCTGGGTCCATAGCGAATTTTATTGTTTTTCAGTCAAGATTCACATATGTACTTGATTACATTTTGACCAGTCATTACTTTCTACTATTATTAAAAGTAATAGAATTAGACCAAAGAAAACATAGTAAAGTAGTAAAATGTAGTGTAGCAATAATGGGACCTTTGGAAAAAGTTGTCATCCTTATGAGCGTAAGGCAGGATGCACTGCTGGCACTGTGGTGGGCTCCCCTGGAATTCCCCTCCCAAGCAACAAACCCCACTTTTCTAGGAAGTATAAAATCACACAGAAAGAAAGGTTTGGGAATAATTTTTTCTTCTCAGAATCCTTCCCCCCCAAAAAAGAAAGGAGAGGGGAGAAGGCTGTGCTGCTGGACAAATGCCATTGGGTTAAATGCAGTTGCTAGATGCCCTCAGAAGGATACTGGGAGTATATTATGTCAGTTGAGGAGTGGAAGGTACGGACTCTCATCGTTTTTTCTGGGAGTATGCTTCTTTGGGAAGCATTTTTAAATGCTTAACTCAATGCGAGAGTCAAAAGAGGATAAACCTATTCCTCACTGGTATTTTTTTCTGTAATCCAAAGATATTTTTTTTCCACCGCTGGAGGGGAACAGCATTTAGAGATGAGTGTGAACTCCATCTGAGGCAAGATAGGCAGCCTCGGTCTTGTCAGCTTTATGGCAACTTTTAAACAGGAGGCTACTTTAAATAACTTCTACTCATCCAAAGTAGCTGCAGGAGTTTTATCTCCCTAGTGGCTATCCAGCAAAATGGACTGACTTCAGCTGGGAAACTCCCTGCTTCCAAGGTCAACTATGGTTTGTTGTCCCTACATCTGTAATCTATACATGAACATAACTACAGCTTGGAGTCAACAAGAGTTTTGTTTGCTTCCTAAATTTAAACAGAATTATGTTAGCCCCCGTGGATATGTTGTGATGCATCTTTATTAAAGCCCAAGAACTTCTGCCTCACCCTTCTCCTTTAAGACATACCTTCCTCCATGCTTTAAGATGGTGAACAAGAAGAGATTGCAGGTTTTTTTGTACTAAGCAGGTCACTGCCAACACAGTGTGGTGACTGCAAATGTAGGTCCTAGTCCTGAAAAGATACATGCATGTTCTTGGCTTTATTTGTACCATTGCAAATTCACAGGGATAGGTTTGGGACCTGCATGGCATGCTCATGCTTCTTGTATAAATGCCTCAAAAGGCCATTCAGACTGCAGTTTTTGAAGAGCAGTCACACTGAAATTATATTTTATTTTAAGCAATGGGAACTGTCCACTTCTTTAGCTTATTTTGAAGTATATTTATTTCATGTGAAAGATTTACATTTCTTCTTCTGATCCCAGTTGCTCTAGCTTTCTCAGTAAAAGAGAAACTTGGTCTGTAAGATAGGTCTGATTCCCTGCTGCATTGCTTCATTTTTCCACTTGTGTCAACTCACAGAGAACAGTGGAGCAATTGCAATATAAAGCTGGAATTGTCCATAATGGATTGGGTCCAAAATATTTGCAAAAGCAGAGTGAGTTAACTGAAACATGTAGTGTGGAAAAACTTGCTAATTCATTTCAATTATAGTAATTTTAGGAGTTATTTTTAGGTTTATTTAGGGGAAAAAAAAATCACACAGATCTCTAATATGCTTATTCAGGCTGATAATGTCCTTTAATAATCCGTAACAGCTTGAACAGTTTGAAGGGAAATTAGGAAGCAATTCTGTGATCATGAAGCAGAGTTATTGAAACCTCCTATAATTTGGACAAATTGACTACTGATATATTGTTGGGGATATTTGGCAATAACAATTCTAGACATAAAGGGATCCTTTTATGTTTTCTCTATTGCATATTTAAATATGCTGTGCTAAGGACATCCTACGCTTTTTAAACCATATATATATATGGATACAAAAAGTCCAGTTTTGCATCTGCTGCTTGCCTTCTCTTGAGTGAGAGCCCTGGAAGAATATTCAAGAGCTCAATTTGGCCACTTGAGAATGTGCTATGTTCTTAGATTGAGTGCCTTAATTTACACACCTCACCTCTTTTTAGGCAGTTTATTTATAAGATGGAAATGTGTGCATTTTCTTTGTCATGGTGAACTTATTCCACTTTTCTGCTTGATTTTTAGTGAATAAAGGTGACAGAGTTTAATGAATTAATAAAATGTGGCCTTAATTAGGAAAATTACCTTCATATTTTTGTCATATTGTGGAAACAATTTATAATGACTCTGGTTGCAATTCAAAAACTTGAAGGAAGAACCTTTTTCATATTTGCAATGACATTAAGTCCTGTAATTTGCACACAAAGTCAATAAAAGAACAGATTTATTTTTTTTTACTATCTCCTTTAACAGTGCATTGTTACATGAGTATAGCTTAAACACAGTAGAATGCTAAGAAGAGTACATATGGAAAACACATACATGCATACAAGATGCACTTTTTATCATCCATCAGTGCTTTGAAAAAGAATTCCCAAAGAACTGAGAATTATGTAGGTTCTTTGAGACAACTTTTTTTACACCTTCACAATTGTTCACTAACATGGAAATTAATTGTACATGTGCCAGACATATAAATGTTGCACATCTGCACTGTTAGCAGAGTTCTTTTCTTAATCTTGTGTGTTGAATTACATTGCTTCCTTCATTTTGCAGACAGGAGCTCTCCATTGAAATTTGTCTGTATGCTCATAATTGTATTGTCAATTCATGTAGTTAACCAGAATTTACACTAGGCAGGAATAGAGAAACGACTGAATAAACTAAACATCTCCCTAGACATTGTAGAAAATGCTGAATATGGAACTAGTGTAGAGGGAGAGAAATTGATCCACTTAGTTTTAACATTTTTTCTGTTTTAATACAGTCCTTTAAAAGACCTGGAGGTTTTTTTTTTAAAAACAGAAATGGAAGGACACTAAAGTGCTTATTATGACTCCCAGTTTTTAGTTTTCAGAAAGGACCACCCCTCATCTTTGTAGTTATTATTTACATCGAGCTGTGTGATGAGCCGGAAATTAAAAATAGAATTAAAATGGTTCTAAAGTGAGTCATTCACAGAGATTGTGAAGTCTAGCATATTAAATTACAATAATAAAGCTAATTATCAGCTGCTTGCTGAGATATTGGATGCTTTTAATTAAAAGTAGTTTGTAGGATTCTAACAATTTTCTTCAAGTATTTCCACTGGTTGTTCAATACATACTACCTTTTACCTGTGTTTAACAGTCTTCCTGTTGTGTGTTCAGTCATATGTAGCACATTTGTATGTGAAGTTAAAAGTCTATTAAAAAAAAAATTAGGTCTTTCGTTTAAAAGGAAACTAAACTAAACTTTTACAGGGGTGTCTTTATTCATCTCCTCTCTTGGTTGTTGGTTCAAACTCATTGACTTCAATGGATACAAGAGGCTCGATTCTGCTAGGTCAAGACCCTCTGGTGCAATTAGAAATGCAGCTGTATTATCATTCTGCAGGTAGATGCAACTCCCAACTTAAAACCAAAAAGGCTGATGACACATACATGATGATACATATCACTCCCAAACTGTTGTTAATGTGCAAATTCTCCTGTCAGGTATGTTAAGGGCTATAGCTGTTCAACAGTACTGTTTTTTTCAGGCTGCAGCCTGGGTTTGCTTTATCAATTTATTTATTAAACTTCTCTTTCTATGTTGTGGGTGGTTGAATCTAGGACCTGTTTGAGGAGCTTTGCTTCAATTTAGGTTGTAAAGTGGGTTGGGGTTTTATGCTTTTGGTTGTTGCTTTGGATTTTTAGTTTGCTAAATCTGCAGCCTATGTGATGAGGAGCCAATGAGACATGTCAAAGACCACAAAGACGACACATGCTCACACATGAGCACTCCGTTAGGGCCAGCTGCTCTAATGACCTGTGCGAGCGGTCCTTTTTCCTGCCGAGAGGCTGCTTGCACAGGCAGGGGTTGCGAAATCAGCCCTTTCCCCACGGTGGCTGTGGAAGCAAGGCTGGGGTTTGCCTCTGCTTGTTTGTTTTATCGCAGTTAACCCAGAACTGCCACCGCTGCAGAACGCATGTTCCCCTCTCATTTTATATGTGCAAAAGTGCCTGCAGAACACCAGGTCCCTTGTAGAAGGTTTCTTCTCCTCCCATCCAGTCTTTGTGAGCGCTCATATTTTCTGCTCTGAGGCTTCATGGAAAAGTGTGCCTGTGCCTATGGGGTGCACTCAAGACAGAAATGTTCCTTCAGGGACCTTTCTGGCTGCTCCGGAAGGCTACACCTACAAATAGCCTGGAAACATACAGCTGGATGTGGTGTATGTTTGTGGACTCCTTGCAGCACCAGAAGTAGAGCTGAGCTATCTGTAGATGGAAGGACAGCTCTGAGTTTAGGGGTGCTGGTGTAAGTCCAAAGTGGCTCCACAATGTCAGAATTTGTGATTTTATTTCCATAATGTAAGTGAGGTCCCATTGTGCTGAGCGTGAAGCACTTGTTGTCCCAGAGAAGTCAGTACGTACGTAGCTTGGGAAACAAAGAAGAAAACAAAATAGCTAGTCTTTGGCATTGGATTAGGTCATTCCATTGAATTATATCAATGGCCCAATCTTGCCATCTTTTAATATCCTAAGAGAGCAGGGTTTAGAGAAGGACTGACATGCTTACACATTTGTTTGGATTGATAAAACACTGTATAAATGCTAAGCATTCATTTTCTTGACAAGGAGGTTTACTTTTGAATTTGCATTGTAAAACAGGAGATGGAATAATAAACTAAGACCTGCAAATAATTAATTTGCTGTATTCTGAAAGATTAGAAAATCTTGACCTTGCAATGACTTCTTCCTATTTACACCTGGAATCCTAAAAGGTTCCAAATCCAGTTCTGGTTGTAAATGACACCAAGTATAAATGGAGCAGTGCCTCAGTGATTCATGGGGTGTATTTTGATGTATTCTTAAGACATAGCACAAGTTATATTGTCAGGAGAGTTGCAAGGAGGGAAATCAGACATGTGTGAATTTTCTTTGTGCTTAAGATGGCAACCTGGACAAACGCTGACTAATTTAAATCCAAAATTTTTGTGTGAGCATGGTCAGTTAGGTACTTCCTTATTTAAAACAAAATCAACATAGTCTTTCAGTTTTTTTGTGTGTTGATTGTTAACTAGCTTAAGATTGCAACATTTGATTCTTTTTCCAAAGCATTATGGTAGCTTCATCTGTGAATCTGGTATTTGGAGTCCAGAGAGGAAAACGTAAAGGTTAGAGTTCTGTATCTGAAAAAACTTGAAGAAATAATTTTATGTATTTTGAAGGGAGCTTTGTAGCTCTTTTAATAAAGGGCCAAACTTTGAAGCCATTTGGATTCCTATATAGAAGAAATATCTATTATCACCTAAGTGCTGATCCCTTTCCTGCTCTAAATGAGAGCTACAAGCGTTCAGCATTTGAGAGCAAGATTGCTTCGGTCAGCTGCCCACCCAGCTTTTGATTTCGAACTGCAGGCTCCTAAGTTAGCTGCTAACCTAAATAGATGCAGTTGCATTGAAGACGGTGAAGTCATACACACTTCTTATGCTACTGATAAATTTGATTCTGCAGATACAACTTACAATGAAAAATTGCAAAACAATTATTTTTCTTGCCAAAATGGACAGTTATTTAGAGTTTCATGTCATAAATATTTCTAAAACAGTGTTCTTTTATCTAAATCTTAGTAAAGATCTATTAATTCACAAATTGATATCAAGTAGATACTTTAGTGCAAATCCTTATATCCGTACGTAGGGCTCTCTTGCTTTCTGGGAAGTCAACAACAACGTTTCTGCTGATTCTAGAGCAGAGGAGGAAAGGGAAGAAAAACAGGGCATAGTTTCCTATTCATAGATTTACCATACCAAAGGCAAAGAGGTAAATTCTACTCTTAGCACTTAAAATTTAGCCCAAGACACGTTATGCCCATGTCCAGTGTGAAAAACCTTTTAACAGTGACAGAGCCAAGACCAACACATCGCTGTCATTGTGGAATTGAGGTCGGGGGGTCCTGTCATGTATTTTTTGCCGATACAGAGCCTAAGCTGAATTTAGCTGGGATTTCATTAGTATTTACCAGATACCACAGGATACTCTAGTGTTAGAGTACAGTTTTCCCCTGGGATGGATTCAAAATACCCTTTAGGATTTTTTTAAAGTTCTTTTTTTTTTTTGCTTTTACCAATTCGCTTAGTGCTTGTGGATCTTAATCTACATTTAGGAACCATGCTTAATTGTTCTAAGTAGTCATTAGGGGAAACAACTCTTTCCCTCATCACTTTTCCACCAGCTCTATTTTCTCAACATGTTTTATCCCCAGGAAAAGGATCAACTTTGCCAAATGTCCTAAAATCACCTAATTCAAGGATAAATGCTGAAGTCGTCTCTTTGAGAACTGAGGGCATCTGTTTCAGGACAGGCAATCATCCAACTTCACAGAAAGCAAACCTAGGAGTATTCCCCAAAAAAAAAAAAAAAACTGTATTCCAGTTTAACTCCATTAAAACAAAACAAAACAAAAACAATCTGTACTCTAGTTTACCTCTCCATTTAAGAATTGGGAAGTGTTTCCAAGCTGAATTCTGCCTGATGGCAGCAAGAGGCAGGAAGGAGTATGGCTGAGAAGTGTGCTCCTTAAGTTGCAGAAATGCTGCACGTAAGGCTTGTCGTGCCTAAGGCAGGTAAATTCAGGAATACAAAAATAGAAGGAATTTTGTCCTTTGCCACCTCCTCGCCTTGTTGCTCCCAGTCCTGCTGAAGGCCTAGTAATAGGGAGAAGGCAGGTGCAGTTGGAATAAAGTGCCCTTCGTGAGTGTGGCTCCCTTCTGGGGGGTATTTTCTTGGGAAGTTTTCTTTGGTTGGGTGGGGTACACTACTCTGTGGAAAAATGTGTAGGAATCAACTGATTAACAGTAGCCAGGTGACCCTCGAAGGCAGTAATAGATGCATGGACATTTCTTTTTTTCTTCCTTTGTGTTCAGTCATGCTTGCAGGAGAAATAAGGGACTATACTGAGCACTTGTACCATACCACCTTCCAAAAATACACTATGTTTACAGTAACTGAGCAGGCTACCATTATAGGGTTTTCCCTCCTGCAAAAGAAGCTGCATTTCCCACTGACTACTTCATTAAAAATAGACCTATTGTAAGCTCTTCAGTCCCATAGGAACTGATGCAAATTGTTGAGTGGTAGGTGGCTTATTGTGTTTTGCATGGCTGTAGTAATTTCTGAGAATTATATATAGATGTTAAACAAATTGCTTGTCTGGAATTAAAGTTTAAGAGCAGAATAAAGCAAGACAGCGTTACTGGATATTAAGCAGTGCTATGGTACATGTGCAACAGGCAGAATGCTCTGCGAGAATACCAAACTTTTTTTGCAAAATGCATAGGCCAAAATCTGTTCCCCAACCTATCTGTCTGCAGCTCTGCAGTCTGCATGCTCTCTTTTTACAAGTCCACCATGGACCTGGTGAGGGAAGCCAGCTTTCGCAAGGGGCGGGCAGAAGTATATTGGATCTCAGATGTACTGATGACATTCAGAAGCAAGTGAGGAGACCATAAAACTTATGAAGTGAATAAATATGACCATGGCTATTACACTTTCCCACTGCAGCTTGTTGGGTAGCAGGTTGAAGATTTTTGGGGGAAACAAAATAAATTATGGAAGTTGGGCTAAAAGGGTTAGGATAAGGTTGAACCTTTCTGTAGAGCTCAAGCCACATTCTGTTCTGCTTCCAACCCTCAAGAAAATGCATCTTCTTTAATTCCAGGAAACGGGGTGGATGGGGCAGGTATCTCAGTTATAAGGAACAGCAAAGAGCCAGCTCCTCTGCTTGGTAGGATGTGAAGCCAGCCACAGCAGCTAAAAGACATGGCCTAGCATACCATGGCTGAACAAAAAGCTTGTAGGCTTTTTGTCCCCTCCCCACCTGAGGCTACCTCAGCTGCTCGTGCCATACTTCAAGGTGGGGACCAGGTTGTGCTGGGACTACCTGCTCCAGCAGCACATCTATTATCCAAGGGGCCACCAGCTGTCCGCAGCTGGTGCTCGAGCCCTGAGACCTGCAGGGTCCCCTTCCAGCTGAAAAACCTGAATTCTGTTTCTACCCCACTAACCCTCCACACGCTTCTCCCTGGTGCTTGTGGTCACTGGTTGCTGGCTCCTTGGAAGATGGTGTGTCGCAAGCGGAGGGCAGGAGCTTCCCGGTATTACTCGCCTCGCCATGGAGCCAGCCATCTGTCAGCAAAACAGGAAGGCATGGGTTCCCTTTCCCTCCTGGGCTCATTTCGCTATTTTTGGGAGCTGTACTTCTCCCCCGCGCAGCACCGGGCTGGTGCGGTCTGAAGGAAGGGCTCCCGGGCGAGCGAGGGGCCAAAGCCTGAAGCTGCTGCTCTGCCCATCTGCCGCGGCTGGAGGTGTATTCATTATTAATGGAGGTAGTGGCGGTTGCTGCTCAGATATGCAGCCCTGCTTGGGTAAATGAGACATTCTTCAGCAAATTGCTTCGTTTTTTGATTGCTGATTGTACGCGTGTCACCAAGCTGACTCAAGGTTCATCGATGCATGCTCAGTAAATTAGAAAGAACATAACTATGGATCAACCAAGAGAATGAATTCTGTGCCTACAATGACCCAGGGCCATTTAATTTTCTGCTTAATTTTGTTGCAGTCAGTTTGCATTTTGGGTTATTATGCAGTAGGAAATTAACAATAAATAACAAATTTGGTCCTCCTGTGCTTGTAATGATATTTTTATAAATCTTTGTAATGCTGTTTTTAAAAGGATCAAGGTCTGTGCCAGTCTGATACTCCAGCAAGTATGCGGGGAGGAAATAGAGAGAAAAATACATTATTCTTCCCAGATAATCTTATAGTTAAATAGTAAAGGTTTTTTTTTTTTTTTTTTCCTTTCTCCCTTCTTTCTCCTTCTGTGTGTGGGGGGGGTTTGGGTTTTTTTTCTTTTTCTGTGTGTGTATGTGTGTGTTATTTTGCATTAACTTAAGGCTCTTCCTTTCTTCTCAGATAACTTGAGGAAAATGGAAACAGATGAGGCTCAAGATATGTCCCAGGTTTCAGGTGAGGTCCTCAACGAATACTTCTACAAAGAAAATCCTAAATTTCTGCTCATCTTTCTAGCACAGTACAATGCTTTTCTTGTTGTCAATAAAATTGCTTTGGGTCTTTTTTAAAACCAGAGTGGGAATTGAGATATAATTAAAGATATCACTTGATATCAAGCCCAACAGTGCATGGACTTTTTAAAAGGAACTGGGTAAATAAAGAAGTCAAGGGAATATAGAAGCATAGATGTAATTTTGCATTAAACCTGTGGTAGCGTATCCCTGAAGCACGGTCAGGTGCACATCTACACTCTTTCTTCTGGGAGCAAAATTCTGATTGTTACAAAATAAATATAGAATAAACAAAGTTCACCAGGTGGGAGGGGGCAAATACTAATTAAAAGCAAACAAACTGTATTTACAACATAGGGTTATTTGACTTTTTCCAGAGCATTCAGTTTTACTTATAAACATTTAAAAAATGAAAAACAAAAAAAGGACGGATTGACATGAGGCTTTACGCTTGTAACTGTGTTTTTGTTCAAGATGATAATATTTCCAAAAATTTTTAAACAGCAGAGAAGTTAGTTAGGTTTCTAAAATTTGCCCTGTAGTGGCATGGATAGGATTTTGCAGTCTTACCCCATATGGATAATTCTATGAGGGGTTTTATTCTTAACTTCCTTGGAAATTGGTTCCTTAAAAGATTGGCTTAGCAAGATAACATGTATTCATACTGTTGTGCCTCCACAGTTGAAAAAGGACAAGTCGGTCTCTTTCCTGGTTTCCCTAATATGTTGGCAGCTGCAACAGTTAATGGCTTTCAGTTTTCACGTTTAGTGTTCAACCTGGAGCACGACAGCCCCATCACTGAGGCCACTCGCTCCCAGCAGATACCTGGGCATGTGGCTCTTTTCTAAGAGGCAGCTCTTGGGCACTGCTGGCTCAGGACCTGGAGGCCGGCTATAAGAGATCATGAAGGTCTGGGTCCAGCGTGGGTGGCTAGGTCACTGGGTTTTCCTAAAATCTATGAATACAGTTTTCTTTCTTTCTCCCCCCCCCCCCTTCTAAAAACATTGAGGATTTTTCTCAAAAATTGGAACCCAGAACTTTTTAATGTCATCTGAAAATTGAAAATCAAAGACATTTTCTGTCTGAAAGAACAATATAATAATCCTTCATGCCAACAGAAGATAATCAGTTACATTTAGTGTAGGGAAGTTATTCCTAGTCAACCCCGTGGAGACATGTTGCACTCCCCTCCTCAGGTAACAATTTTAAAATTGTAACTGGATATACTTACACATCAGTGTTTTGTCGCACTCTGAAACAATTTGTAAATGAAGTAAAACCTGTCCTATACATGCTGTGCTCGGAGCATGTGTGGCCCTAGCAGAAAAAGCAGTGGGGTTTTAATCTTTAATCCTTTATGCAGACAAAGCACCGCGCATCTGCTCCACGCTGTGATTCGAGCCCAGCTCCTCTGCTTGCTGCAGAAACCCTTTCCTGCTTACATGAGCTCCTGGGAGCAGGAGCGCTGACCTCCTCTTCCTCTGCAGCAGCACAGGCTCCCCTGGATACCCACACCTAACCTTTGTGGTATTCTTTACTATGGTGTTAATTTGAGCTCCACACCTGCTACCTCTTACCAGAGCATTGCTTTTTTTTTCTTTTGACATGGAGAGGAGCAGTGTGGGAGATGCTGCCTTGAGTCAAGGAGTGGATTAGTAGGTCACACACTTTGCCTTCCTTATGGTCTGCCTCTCCCCTCAAGAGGGAAGATTGGCAAGAAACTTTGCCATTTTGAATGTTTGTTTGTATGTAAATACATGCTTATCTATGTATATAATTTGTAGCTCTCAAAGTTTTCCAGGATTGAACCACTGCAGTACTTTCCCGTGCCTTTTAGCTTGTCTAGCAAATCATGCTGATAAGAGTAGTAGTCTTATGTGATGAGAGAGGGCTCTCCTAAAAAAAAAAACACAAACCAAAACACAACAGTGTAAGAGGAATTTTACCTCTGATAAGAGCTAAACCTACATAAACAGGTTACAGAAAAAAAAACAACCTGCTTTGAACTCTTCCTGCTGTTCCTGTCACTGAGCATCTGGTACTTTCTGTGAACAGAGGGTGTGAGTTGTGTTGGGTTGTTAGCTGGATTTGTGAACAACTGGCCAAAGAAAAAACTTGCTAATTTACTTTCATTTATGATCTGAGCTGTGCGTGAACTCAGCCTTCTGGAAATAGGAGTTTGTCAGATTAGGTTCTACAGATATTGGCTCTTCATAAACTCTTACCAGACCTCAAAAGTAAGACAATCTGAAGGTACAGGGATGTAACCTACTTCTTTCTCATAGGCTGGTGAATCCAGAAAGGAGTTCCCCCCGCCCTTCTCCTCCTCTTGGGGTCTACATGCTTCTAGGGTGCTTCCCTGCATGATGAGGGAACTCTACAATGTGTTGGGAACCAGTTAGACAATTGCAGAGTTTCAGGTGTGTGAGATTGTCTTGTCAGCTGAAAAACACTTTTATTTATTTCTCCTGCTCTGTGAGTAATGCTTGTCAAGTGTAGCTTATTCTCTGAGCCTATGGAATTAGGTGACTTGTTTCACTAGCACACTTGGTTGTGTTTTAAAAGAAAAATAAATTTAAAATAAAATTGGTTTGGGGGGGGGTCTTTGAGTTTGGTTTTGTTTTGTTTTTTAACCCAGAAATAAAATAGGTCTCTAGAAACAGTCTTCTCAGCTCAAAGGCAGTGTTTTGCAGCCATGAGCTTTATGCAGCTGTAGCTGACTCAGGTGTGGCAGGGGCGAGCTGGGCCAAAACAGTACAAAACTAGCATGAGCGAGCCAAACCCTGCATGCACGCAGGTATTCCCACTTCTGGGAATCCAGGCATGGCTGGCTCCTAGAGGAACTGAAATACTGTGTGACTAGCGCAAAGTTCACAATTTTTATTTTTCTCCTGAAAGTGATATTTCATGAAGCAAGCAGTTGCAGTTCTGAAATGAGGAGAGAGCTGACATACATTTAACCAAACAGTATCCGGCATCCGTACAAGAGAGTCAGAAAACACAGATAATATCTCACTTAACAAGCAGTATTTTTCCTGCGTTTTTGCTTTTTTTTTCTTTCTCAGTTCTAGGGCCTAACAGTTAAGGAAGGTGAAAAAACAGTACCAATGTTTCCACATCTAACATAAAAAGATCTCCTAGCACCAACCAGGCTGTGCCGTGCTCTGCAAAAGCAGGAAGAAGAGTTTTGTATTTGATGTTCTTGCTAGGTCCTAGGAAGGTGGAAATGAGCATATCCTGGGCTGGTATCTCCCACCTGAGAGCTCCCATTCCAGAGTAACTCTCCTCTCATCACTGGATGTTTGAGGTTCTACTAGTGAAAAGGGGAAATGAATTGGATTGTGACTCCCATCCAGAAAAATGTTTATGTTGCTTTTCTTGCATGACTTCTCCAGTGATTCTAGTGTTTTCATAGGAAACAACCCTCAGGTATTAAATACATTCAACATTAGTTTGTGAAAGGACAAAGAATGAGACTTCTGTAAGAAATCCTGCTCTGGCATTCTTTTTAACAGTCGCAGCTCCAGCAGCACCATCCTGGCATGAACTGAATTGCTCTCAGAACTGAATGGAGGTGTTAAAGAAACACCAGGCTACAGACTTTGGTAGGAATAAAGGATACATAAAACCTTACTGGGCTGGGCACTTTGTTCCCTTCCTCTCTTTCCTCATGTCTTTAGCTATATTGCTAGGGCAGAGATGAGTAAACTCAAGTAAAGAGAAGTTGAGGGCCTTACCAGGCACCATTGATAGGTTAGGCACTTCTCTGACAATTTTCATACAGAAATGGCAGTGTTAGGAATCTGAGACTGTCTTTCAGAGCTTCAGGATGAATTGCGGGAATGTATGATACAGCCTGCAGTTGAAGTGATCTCCATTTATGACTTAACCAAGGGCACCATGAGTCAGTGGCAGTGCCAGAAACAGAACTTCAATTCTACAGCTTCCTTGCCTATTTCATTTGATATGTCAGGTGGCTCTTTATAAAAATAAAAATTAAAAAAAAGACACCCCCCCGCCCCAAGATTAGATAGGATTGTTTATGCTTCAGTTCTTATTTTTGAGCAAAAATATAAAATGGGAATGGAATAAATCTATGGTACTTTGCTCTGTTATGTGACATTTTAATAATTTACCCTAGTATTTGCCGCTAGGTGTGGTTTTTTTAGGTCCATCCCTTTGACCAGTTACTGTTCTGGACAAACCTGTTAGAAATTAAATGAGAAACTGTTCCCTCCTTTCCCCCACTCACTTTCCATTTCTAAATTCATTGGCAAAAGGATGTTAGTGAGATTGCATATCTGTAAGATTACCATGCAGTAGTGAACTTACCATCGTGTAACAATTTAGATGTAGTTAAGGCATGAAATACAAATATGCTCTAGAATCTAAGACACAGAGCTCAACAAATGTATCTATTTTAAATCCACTGTTTTTATCCTGCCTTTTTGCATGCAGGGATTTCTTGATCATGTGTAACGGGAGGAAATCAAATGATATGAAATGAGTCATTAAAGCCAAGTTTGCTAAGTTTTATTAACTGCAGTCTCCTGCAAAGAGGGAAGCGTACCAGATCTCCGGCTTCTGCCCCACCAAGTCCATGAGGCTAGTCTGATTCATGCCACTAGGACAAATGGCTATTAATTTAACAATTAAAAGGTTGATATCTGTTTAGTGACAAAACAGTTCACCATAAACTGTGAAAGTACTGATCTACTAACAGGTTTCTATTCCAAAAGTCTGCTTTGCCTTATCTTCAAAGCATCCTACTTAACCTGCTTATTGTAGGATGCCTAATTACATACTAAGAAAGTTTTAATTTTGCTTGCTGTTATCTCATAGGTCTGTGTTTATACTGGTTTGTAGCCAAAAAAGTCTTCAGGTTTTTAGGGTAAGTGTTCTTCTGAATCTAGACTAAGTCAGAGCATCAACTTCCCTTGTTGTGACTGGAAGCACAATTTGAACCTTGGAAGATGCAGGTGGCTTTTGATTACTACTACTTTTTAATAAATTTCTTTATCTTACACGTAGCGTCAAGAGAGCTGTTTCTGACCATACCGCCTCTTGCCCTCTGATTAAACTTCTGGGTTTTTTGGTTTTGTTTTTGTTTTGTTGGAGGGGGAAGTGTTGAAAAAGCTGAAATATTTTATCTGTTTCTCCTCACCCATGCATCCTATCTGTAAGAGATACCTCAGCTTGGGAAGATGGGACTTGCATTGGAAAGTTGCTGGCAGTTCTTTAAGTTCTTTACATCCCATAAATACAGTGCAGAAAGCTACAGGAAAAACTAAATAAGGAGCTAAACAGTGAATGGCAAAAACTGTTTTAATGAACTTGCTTCCTGCTTTTACTTTCCTCTGCTGTAAAATTCATAGTCCTTCTTTTCCATGTACGCAATACACCTTTGCTCTTGCACTGGCATCCAGTGGGTGTGATTTTGCCCATTTAAGCTGGAGATGGGGGGGACCTTATGAAATCATCTAGTCGGTCCCTCTGCCAGTGCAGGACTGTTCCTTCATTACCCATGAGTTCTCTGGATGCAGTTTTAGATGGTTCACCTGATGCCGCTCCCACCACTCCTGCTCAGAGATTATTCCATAGTCAGATAGATGCATCACTAAGAAATGCAGTCACCCACTCATTTCATTCATTTAAATCTAGATTTGTGCAAACAACCCAAACCAGCTAATTTGGAAGATGACTTAAACCTACCTGTCATTTCCTCCCCTATCATGATCAGTACAGTTTGGAAAGCACGATGCTTTGCTCCACCCAGGAGGTTGGGAGGAAACCATTTTCTTCTTTCAGGTCAAATCCATAACTGGCATCGCCAGACTGTTGTCACTTAAGTAAGCTGTATTTGTTTTAATTTTTCCTTTTCTGATAAGTGATTTCAGAAATAATTAATGTTTGTGTGTTAATGAGGGAATTCTCATTAGAAAAAAACCACTACATTGCTAGGACTTTGTGCCATGAAATTACTGCCCTTGCTGATGTGCTGATTGCCACAGGATGTCTAATGGATTGCATCAGTGTAAATTGGTAACATCTCCATTTTGGAGACAAAGGTCTTATGTGAACATTACTGAGGTCAGATCCTGCTCTGGGCCTATTGCATTCTTTCCTATTAATGCAAAGACCAGCCTTTTAGTAAGAGTTGATGAAACTAATCACTTAGATAATTCTTTTGGTAGTTGTTTCCAAGGCATGCTTTTTTTACAGATGTGTTGTCGTGGTTTAACCCCAGCCAGCAACTAAGTACCACACAACCGCTCACGCACTCCCTCTCAGTGGGTTGGGGGAGAAAATCAGAAGAGTAAAAGTGAGAAAACTCCTGGGCTGAGTTAAAGACAGTTTAATAGGTAAAGCAGAAGCCACACACGCAAGCAAAGCAAACCAAGGAATTCATTCATCACTTCCCATGGACAGGCAGGTGTTCAGCCATCTCCAGGAAAGCAGGGCTCCATCACACCTAACGGTGACTTGGGAAGACAAATGCCATCACTCCGAACGTCCCCCCCCTTCCTTCTTCTTCCCCCAGCTTTTGTTTGCTGATCATGACGTCCTATGGTCTGGGATATCCCTTGGGTCAGTTGGGGTCAGCTGTCCCGGCTGTGTCCCCTCCCAACTCCTTGTGCCCCCCCAGCCTGCTCGCTGGTGGGGTGGGGGGAGAAGCAGAGAAGCCCTTGGCTCTGGGTAAGCACTGCTCAGCAGTAACCGAAACATTCCTGTATTATCAACCCTGTTTCCAGCACAAATCCAAAACATAGCCTCATACTAGCTACTAACTCTATCCCAGCCAAAACCAGCACATGTGTGAAGTCATTTCAAAAGAAGCTCTGCAAGACCCAGATAATACTGAGGGCAGGACATGTGTGCTGTGACTGAGAGCTAAACCAAGAAACCTCACCATTTCTGGGAGTGCAATACTTAGCAAGAGAGTTATTTTCCTTATTGTATTACATTTGGCACTAAAACGGGTCCGTAATATTTATAACACGCTAAAGCATCAGACTGTTTTCTTCTGCAAAACTTTGTGTACACAAGGCACTGGGGTTTGTTTCCTCTTTACAAATAAGAGACCATAAAACCCTTGAAGTCATGTTTTGACTGACCTCTGCTAATTGTACCCATTTTAGGAAGTCCCAGGAGCTACAGGCACTTAATTACTTGTAGGCACAAGGACCAGCCAAAGCTTGATCTGTGGGTATTAATGAAGCTTGCTGAAGATTTAGTTGAATTTTTAGCTGGAGATAAAATTTTATTTTAGGGTAGTTCTGTTAGAGCCCCAGAATACTTGTGGATTGGACCTCACTATGTCATTGAAGCAAATCCAGATGTGCTTGCAAGGAGCATTTGTGGAAGAAAGAACAGTTTTTACAAAAGAGGACCATTTGATAACCTTTGTAATCTGCCAGTCTACATTGGCTCAACTGAATCTTCTGAGCATAGCAGCTGAAAAATATCTATGTGTGTTACAAATATCCAAAATGGCAAGACTGGTAACTGTGTATCCAGACTTCAGTACATATGGAAAAGACTTTGGCCATTCATTCTTCTCACAAACATAATCCCCCTGTATTCAAAAGCTTTCTCTGCAGGACAGTGGGTTTTGGTCCTAAGAATGTCATGCTTTTAGTAATGTTTAGGTTTTTTGTTAAGTTTTATTTGGTTTGTGGTTCCACTTATGGTATTATTTGAAAATGAGGCTACTCTGATGACTAACTGATGCTACTTTCTTCACTACTAGGAAAGGAAAGTTCTCCAATTAGTGATGTCCCCGATGATGCAGATGAACCTATGCCTGTACCAGAGGACCTTTCAACTAGTAGTGGAGGACAACAGAGTGCTAAGAATGAGAGAGTCTTGGGTAAGATGACTAGTCCACTCTGATAAGAATTATTAGCACCTAGTATAATATGCCAATAATGTTAAAGTACTATATAGTAAGCTGATATACAAGCAGGTCCTGTGCCTTTTCATCTTGTTCAGCACAGGATTACTCAGGTGCTTAGTGTTTTTTGTGCAACCTTCTCTTTAGGAAAGGCATTTTGAAAGACAGCAAGCCTTTTCACCCACAGAGAACTTATAAAGATCCTGCTATTTATCTTATTTCTAAAGCATGACTGATTGCATGGAATTCTCCCCAGGAAAGATGGTTTTCATTCTGCATAGGAAATAGAATTAAATATGTGGTTCCAGGTCAAAATTATCTGAACTCAGATTTGATAAAAATTCAGTAAACTCTCAGGTATTTTTGTTATTATTTTTATTATTAATTTGAATGCTATCTTAAATGTTATCTGCTATTCAGATTTCTCCAGAAATGCCATATTAGAACACACATAGTATTCATATGTTTCAGATTCCAATATCTGATCTCCATTTACCCTTGATTTTTTTAACTGGGAGAACTTTAGAAAACACTTGAATTTTGTTCTTCTAGGTAAAAGCCCACAATTGATAAAGTCTGTTGGATTACAATAAATTATTGTCCAGAGATGATTTTGCAAAATGCTGATTCTTCTTAGGGATCCCAGATTCCACACCAAGAACTAGCAATACTGCTGACTACTGCATGCATCAACTTACATGTAGTCCACTAAAAAAGACTAGATGATATTACTTGAGCATGATGCTTGTTGACTAGTAGGAAAAAAAAAAAAGCACAATGACTCCCAGAATGCTGTGATCAAGGCCCTATATGATAAAAATATTTCAAGAGAGGAGTGACTATCAAAATATGTTTGTTTATCCACAAATAAAAGTATTACTCATCATTTTTACATTCCTATTGTAAGAATGAGGGTCAGGGTGGAAGACTGTTTACAGAAAGATTTCAAGTGCCTTTAAATGTTTATTGTCTAAGGAAGTCCAATAAAGAATGGTAGGTGGAAAGGGAGGCACAGAAGGTAAAATAACCAAGTCAAGGTAATACAGCAGAATGGTGTCAGCATTAGAAATAGACCCTACTCCCAAACTCCAGCACTAGCTAGTAGAGAATGCAGCGTGTTATGCATCTTCATTTTATTTACCATTTGATCCTCTCTAACCAAAAGTGTGAGCATAAAGTTCAGCTCCTACAGGCATATTGACATACCTTCTGAACAAATTAATTTTAAAAAATGCTTTTTAATAATCTGACTGCTTTTCTAGTGCTTTGTTTCTCAGTCCAAAGCTCTTTGGACAAAATCTTGCTTTTACTGATTGTATATCAACTCAGTAAAATGAGTTAAGCCTCCTTTCTTCCACAATAACTAAACCCTACAATATAATTAAGGCTTGATTTAAAATAATAATAATAATTTAAAAAAAAATCCCTCGTTCAAATCCAAACAAACAAACAGGATTTTTGATTGCATTGAATTTACTTCACCTCACAGATATCATACAGAACCAGCAAAGATCAAATTTATATTTCCTGGTGATATAATGATTCTCCCAACAGTTCAATTATATATCAATATAAACACTTATTAGAAGTTACTGTAATAAAAGAAGGAGAAAATGTTATCTTTGGTGTCCTAAATATGGTAAGTTCCATCTGTTGTTCTCATTATTTTTACTTCGTGCACTCAGCAATAAATTAGATTATCTATGTCCCGACTTCAACATTTTTTCCACTGCCACTTTCTCTACCCATAGCTCTTTGGTTTTGAAGGGTCACATCTTGTAGCGAGACATTTACCATAATCAACAGAAACAAAGACAATTCACAATACTCTGTTTTATGGATGATCTTAACTGTAGGTATCAACTCCAGTGCTTGCAATGTTTGTCTTTTCTGTAAAGCTGCATACACTTTTACCTCTTCTACTGCTGCTTTTTCTAGCCCTAAACTAACTTTTTGTAAACAGTACACTGAAAAAATTGATTGTCCTTTTTTACAAAAAGGGTCTAAACACATGCCCCAAACATATCAGGAGCCATATGATTGCTATGCACATTCTGGATCATTGTCAAAAGAAAGCCTGTTAGGGATAAACCAATGCCTTAGGAGTGGTGTTTGGCCTATATGATCCCATAGATATATTAGGGATGAAGGGGACTGTCTTTCTATGTAGGCAGTGGCATGGCAGCGTAGACAGGCTTGGTGTTCAGTGCAACGCTGTCATCTCTAAGTCCTAAGATCTGTTTCTCACCTCTATTTATCATGAAACTTAGGTAGAAAAGGATGATCTGAAAAAGTAGTTTGAAGAACGATAGATAGGTGGGACAGTATGTAAAGACCCACTGATATTATATATATCTCATGGCTGGGAGATAGACTGTGGCCTGTGATAACTGACAGGCGATGCACATGAGCAGACACGACCAGGCAACAATTTTTCTCTATATGACTTTCCTAATGTCCCATCTGCTTCCTTCACCAAAAGGGAATCCCCTATGCACTTTGCTGTATTTCAACATATGCTTTACAGTGCATTCCACTTAATCTGTAACACCCTGAGAGATCAGCTGTCCATATGGCATGCACTGAGGAAGGGTAATTTGAGTGAAACATTTATGGAGGAGGGCCACTGAGCTCTGGAGGACTTTTTTGTACATGTAGTGTTATAGAGGTAACAATGGAAATTGCAGGTTTGTTAAATGAAAAGAGTAAGTATTTACCTCATCTTACTAAAATTAGGTGAGAAATCTGTTGTTAATTTTAATCAGCCTGCGAGATAGAAATGTTCAAATGACCGTTTGCTTACTCAGATTTGTAGTAACACTTCACAAAACCTTTAACCCTGGAGTCAAAAGTTTAATTACCTTTTTCATCAATTTAGCATTTTAAAGGTCAAAGATTAGGGGAAATAAGCTATTTTTAGAAAAGAAAGATAGTCTCTAGCTCCTCTGTGTGTTTCCAAAAATCTCCTTTCTCGTTTCTTCCAACCCTAGAATGAGACTTGTACATGGTGCTGTAGGCCTGATAGAGAGAACTTTTTGGAACATCTCTCCTGCTCTGAGAACGAAGGTGTAGTAGACTTCAGAAGTACTCAATTCACTTGTTGGATATTATTGAGTGCCTTCAGATTTTGAGTGTCTCACTTAAAATATCTAGAGAGGGTGCAAATTTCATATGGGAGGTGTCCGGGTTCATGAAATGTATGCTTTAACTTGTGTCCCCAGACAGAGGCACCCAAGACATGAGTTGCTTCTGACCAATGGAAAAATGATAAGCTGGTGTGAAAAGGTCATTTGTGGAAGTAAAGTCATCAACATTTTCTAGTAATAACCCCAAGGAGCACAGCAAAGCAGAAACACATTAAAAGACATGTTCTGGTCACTGCTGTCTCTTAATTTCCTTGATGAGCTTGCTATGTTTTTAATGTTGTAACTCCCAGAATGTCACTATGTGTTGAGCAGCTTCCTCCTGCAAACTTCATTTCTGCTGCTCTGTCCAGTAGATCTTCTTCCTTCCTTGTCCTCTTCTCCACCCCGAATTTCCTTCTCAGGCTGATCTGGCACCTATAACTTTTTTATTATTTTATTTTTTTACTCTGCTCACCCACCAGCTCTACATTTAGTTTTTCTAGAGAACACAGGGAATGCTTTCAGACAAGCAAAGAGCTAGATTTTCACAGCTCTTTAAGGCACTAGAGATTCTGTTTTACCATCTCTCCTAAATATCCTTTTGAACTCTCGATCTAAGTTATTTAGAAATACACATCCCACTGAAATTCCATTCCATTAAGAATTAGTGCTTTGCAGCCTATTTTGGATGGGCAGCCCTATTTCCCATGCTAACCTATGACATAGGAGCTGATTTGAAATATCTTCTGCTGATTCTTACTGTCTCCATTCAAGTTTCAGGTTAAATGTTGGGTGCACCTTTTGTGGATAATCAGTACTGAACATCCTGTATGTGGTAGACAGTTGCAATTTAGGGCTGTTTCTGCCCTGGGACTGTATCCTAATTCAAGCCATGTGTGGGAAGCTAATGATTCAGTGAGCTGTAGGTCGGACCCTGCTTCATGCGGAAAAAGCCATTTGCTGCGGTGGTAGCATTTCCTTAGAAAGGCAGTACCTTCCTTTAGCCATAACTTCCCATACCGTAGCTGGCCATTGATGGGTGAAAAACCAAAAGCCTTCTCAGTGTTACTGACCTCAGAAAGAGGCTGTGGGCTCACCATTTCTGCAGAGGCAGCTGTCTGATGCTGAAGATGACCGTTTAGACTTCCAACACAGAAGTCAAGGTTTCTCACTGAAAAAAGTGATCACCATCATAGTCACAGGTTACAGTCTGGACCTGGAATATATAGTGTGTACAGATATTCTTCTTTCTGAGAGGAAGAGTTGGGGAGAACTCATCTCACAAAATTGGGTTGAAACTGTTGGACAACTGACAGAAGATGCCCAAAGTAACAAGTCAAGGTGATCCTAGACATCAATAGAAGACAGATGAGATTTATATGAAGTTAGAAACTCTCCTTTTGTTTAAAATAATGGACACTAGTATGGGAAGAGGCATTAAAAGGAAAGAGCTTTTTGACATTTTTCTCCTCCAATGGGAAATGTCAAGTGACTGATGTTACCTCCCTCCCACAACCCAGTTGCTGAAGCAGAAGCCTACGTAGCTGCAGAGCTGCAGTGCCTGGCATCACTGCGAACCCGGCATTGTCTTCGCATCCTGGGTTCTTCCGTCCTGGCCATGGGCATTCAGAGGTGGTAACCTGCATAAGTAGCTAGTTACTGGTCCAGGCAAGTGTTCTCACTCTGAGCTGCTTCAGTGCTTTATTTCCTTAAAAGGAGCTCAACCATTTGAGAGCACAGACTGAAAGCATTGCTGAGGGGCCACCAGGCCAACCACAACAGCTTGCTATTACATAAATCTGCTGCAACTCACACATAGCTGGGTGGAGGCAGAGTAAAAGTGTGGAAAGGCTGCAGATGGAGGGGAGAAGAGAGAAAAGCCAAAAGGGGAAGTGCCCCACCCCAGCTTGCAAAATCGGTCCTGTTGCTTGAGACAGGTCCAGCTCACTGCTGCCCCAGCACTTCTGTAGGGCAGGGAAAGGGGCTGAGGAAAAAGACTGCCAGAGCGAAACATCTTTGTGTGCTCCTCCTGTAGGAGTTCAGTGGCTATGAAGGCAGTGGGTTGTGCATGAGTAATGAAATGCACGTGTGGCATGTGTGCATGTGGACATGTAATCGTTCAGAGAATGAAAGTAACCTGGAAGGCTGTGTAATGTGTTTTACTTGCTCAGGTTTCAGATGGACATCTCTGCTGCTCAAAGGTATGAAAGTGTGTAGAGGCTGATGAGCCTTTGTAAATAATTGCTGAAAATTGCTGTCTCACCTAATGTAGCCCTACTGGCTTTGAGAGCAGAGAGAAACTTTGTTTCAGGCTGGTTTGGGGAGCTTTAGGAATTGTCTTTAACACTCCACAATGAAACAGGGCTTGAAAGTCCAACTGAGGACTCTTCTGAAGGAATTGAAAAACTTGTAACTAAAATATTTTAGGAACTTTAAAAATAGGGAAGTTGGGAATCTCCCCTCTTGTTTGGTCTGAAGCCCCTATTTCTAGTCCCAAAGTACCAGTCCCCAGTACGGACTGGTATTGCATGCTCTGAGACCCTGCCAGTATGACTTACCTGTTTTTAGGGGGAAACACAGGCGATATTTTTGTCAGGATTATTTTCATTTTCTATGCAAAACTCTTCTGGGAATTTGTATAGAGGCAGATGGGCATGGTTTAGTGGGAGAATGCATGTAACAAATTTCATGAATGCCCTTATAAATTCTGTATGGCATGTATGGCATATATGGTATATACCGGCCTTCAAAGATATGTTTTGCATGTGTGTAGTGTGAAACGGTGTGCTAGAGTGAGGTGCCAAAGATCCAGGTATATGGGGCCATTGGGAAGCTGAGGAATTAGCCACACTGCCAGAGACAAGCTCTGCTCAATGTAATGACTTAGGACTTACTTAGAAAAATGTGCATGAATTTTCACAAGGCCAGTGGAAACCAGCCCTCTTACTGAAGGCAAATTCCATTATCAAATTTAAAAATGCTTGCTGCAAGTAATGGAGGGTGAACATTTTCAAAACAAACTTGCAAGTAGTTTCTCGAAGGGAGGGTGAACCAGTCTGGAAAGGGGAGCTGCTGCAGTCCCAGCATCGGGTGCGCTGTATTAGCGCAGTTAACTCAGCTCATGCAAAGCCAGGCCAGAGCCACTGTGTAAACAGGCATGTAAAAATTTCTCCTCTGATGCAACCAGAGTGTGTGATAAATTCAAATCCTTGAGAACAGAATTGATCCTAAAAGAGTTGTACTTTTCCAGTGATTTCTATTTAGTTTCACGTGGAATTTTTTTCTTCTAGCCTATTTGGTAGAAATTTGGCTTCTGTTGCCACTAGGTGACATAATGTAGCAGTGGGTGAAGCTATGTTTTTTTTCCCCTTGTTTCTCCAGACCTGTGTAGCTTGTGGAGCTGTGGCCAATTTCATGAGGGCCTCCTGGGTACTGCTGTATTTTCAGAGGGGAACATCAGTGCAAAAGCCAGGGAAAGCCTGGGAGCTGTGCAAGTTTCTTCAGCATTGAGAGAGCAGCAAACGTTGTTTGGAGAGGTGCAGTGTGTTTAGCTGTGTGGCTTTTAGGTACGGCTACTGAGCCTGCTGATCTAATCTGCAGTTAGAGGAAGCTGTCTTTATCTAAGCAGAAGAGATGTGCCTCAGAGATAAGCCCCATTCTAGCTCGGGAGTTAAAATTATCTAGCAGGATCTCAGCCGTGGCTGCAGCACAACTCAGAAATACAGGGCTCTGGCTGGAAGGGGAGCATGTTTAAAGCTAGGAGGACCTCTATAACTGCAGTTTGCTAAACCTCATGTTATTTTAAGGGAATGACTGCATCAGAAGGTTGGATGGACCTCCCAACACCAGCCATCCCTCTATTCTGTATTATTTCTTGCTTGCTCTTTGTTGTAGGCTTGCTTTTCCCTTGAGCAAGTTCTCTTTCAACCCGAGCGCTCTTCAGGAGTGTACCCTGAGTGAAAACTACTGGACCAAGATGCAGTGTAGGGACCACCTGCCTCTACAGAGGTGCTGTTTTGGAACAAGCTGCTGTTTTGATTTTGTTCAGCCTCTCCTCACATTTCTGTAGTTTAAACTCCCGCTACGGTGCCTCCCTGAGAGGAGATAGTTTCTGGTTGCAGAGGACCTGCAGTGATGCTCTCCCCTCAGGTGTGAGCTCCCTCCCCAGGCTCTGTCCCACAGCAAAATGTGCAAACATGGTGTCAGTGTGGCTGCATCCCCTCATTAGAGATTTGCAGGGAAGGATTTACAGGGTGGCCGTGCCACCACAGGTTTCCCCAGTGTGGAACAAGCCGTTTATGGTAAAGAGTGGGGCATGGAGACATCTCCTTTTTGGAGGTGTAAAGCCAGGAGCAAATACCACTCATTGCAGCAGGACAGAGACTTGTCCCAAACCTTTCTCATTGAGTTCACTATATGAGGTTTCTTAAAGCCTCAGAAGATGGTTTGTCCGGAAAAAGCTTTGCCCCACGTGCAGTCGGTAGGTATGCCTTAGCAGCCAATGCAGGCTCACTCTCAGAGTGTCATTTATGGTGAAGAAGTGTAACCACAAGCTGTTAACTTGTGAAGGTGGATCAGCCAGCATCGCAGGATTTTGGCGTCCAGAGACAGCTTGTTGTAAACTCTGTCCTGCCTCATCTAGCTGCCACCCTGAACAAGCGAGCCAGCAGAGCAGCTGCCCCAAAGCAGGTTAGACCTGCAGCCTGCAATGTGAGACACTTTCTGCTGCTCCCTCCCTCCCCAGTAAATGAATTCTGTGTTGTAAAGGTGCACATGCAGGGAACGTAATTACTAGTGAAGTAACCTATTTCATGCGTGATTCTCTTTCTTTGGTTTTTACACATTTTTAAGTTAGGAATAGTGCCTAGTTCTTGTAGCCATTGCACTTTACAGACATGTTTCTCAGAAGCATTTTGGTGTCTAAGTTATAGGCATAAGAAGAGATCCCAGGAAGGTATCTAATCTATTCTACCATCAGCCATACTAACACCACAGGCACCAAATGGGATTTTTGGAAGTAACTCCTACTCCTTTGATGTAAATAAGATTTCAACCCTAGCATGCCAAAATCCATACCTAAAAATGGGATTAAGAACACCATTGAAGGTTTGCAGAGAATTAGTAAATGCAGAGCACACAGAATTACTCTCAATTTCCAACCAAAACAGGGCTTATCCAAAAAGAAAAGTTAAGGTCTGTGTTTTGCTCTTCAGTTTTCACCTTCCATTTCTGCTGTTTCTCCTCTCCCAAAGATAGTCCAAAATTATCTCATTTAAGAAGTGTAATAAATGCAGCAAAAGTGGAGAAATGTGACAGAATGAATTGACCTCCACTCTTCCAAGCCACATACCAGAGTTTAAAGAGAAAAAAAAAAAAAGAGAAGAGACTGAAGAGTAAGGAGAACTTTCACATAAGCCAGTTTTTTTTACACTGGAAATGTTACTTCTGAGGAAGTGGCTCTTACCAGAGTTTTTAGTAACTTCTAGATTATTTTATGGAATGACGTAAGAACTCGCCTGCTCCTTGACCCCTCCTTTTGGAAAAAAAAAAAAATAAAAAATTGAGCGCTTTAAAAGGAATTGCTAATTCCTTCATATAACAGAGAGTATCTGCACATGATTTTGCCCTCCCTGCTGATTAAGTAACATAACAGAAATGTTTAATGCAATGGAAAGGTGGGTTTTAACTAAAGTTGGCGACACTTTCAGCTTGTGTTGCAATTAATAGAAGAGGAAATATTCATTCTCCATATTTCATCATTTAAAAGCATCCTGTATTTGTAAGAAGCTGTGATCAGCCAACATCCCCGCTATGGATTTGAACTTCCCAAATCTTCAGTGGTTTTTGTGTTTTGTTTTGTTGTCTAAGCTAAGAGCTTTGCGTTCTGATTTTTAATGATGGTTTAGGGTTTTTTTGGAGGGAGATCAGTCCCTTCTCATTCACAGTACTGTGCACCTCAGCATTATATAGACTGAGTTATTGAGCCTGTTTTTTCCTGCTGTGAATACGTGTTGCAATGCTCGGAAGTGGTGGCAATGGTTGGTGTTGAAGCGGGATGGTTTCATTAGTACTGAAATGGTGACTGCCAGCTAGGGAACACTGCTGTTTCTGCACCCCTCGTGCTGCAGCTGGGTTTCGGAGATATCTTTCCATGTCTTTCCATATGAGCATTTATTTTCAGGGGAGAACAACACATGCACATACAGAATTCACTATGAAAAAAATTTATTTGCCTTATTGTGGGGTGGACTGCAACCCACTGCTTGGTTTTTGTGCCCAGATTTGCAAAGGGAAAGAAACACCTATGTGGCTGAGGGAAGTGTCAAATTGTCCATGATCCCTCCCTACCCCGACCCCCAGCTGGCTGTATTCACAATTCCAGCTGTGAATGTCTCTGTCTCTCCTAAGTGGAGCACCTCTCCTGGTTTTCCCAGGCTGAAGCCATGAATGAAAAGGTGAGAACACCCCTTCCGCACTGACACGGTGCCTTCCTTTCTGAGTCAGGTTCGTCCTTTTTCCTCCCAGAATCCAAACCATTTTGTAACTGGCACCTCCTGTCGCTGGACATTGGAGGGGACGTGGGGAAGCCCTTATGGCCAGCATGGTTGCTGGGACTTTGTCTGCTGCAGGTGTGGACCTACAACAATTTATCTAGAAGTCAAATGGGAACTAGGCTTTTCTGGGGAGGAGTTTTGCTTCCTAACAATTTGTCCACATAATGGCAATTAGAAAAAAAATGAGAAATTATAAATTGTGCTAGCAAAAGACTTCAGTGGCTTTGGAGCCCAACACATGTAAAAGACAAGGAAGGAATAATGGTAATGAAGCATTACCTCTGGTGTAGCGACACATTTGTTTAATCTTACCACCACATTGCTAGTAGATCCTAGTAAAATTGGTATCCTATCATGGGCTTATTGTGGTGTTAAGTGGAAATTTTTTTCTCCTTGCAAAACAGACTAGACAAGTCTGATATTGTTTATTCTGTAATTACACATTAATGAGTCTGTAAGTCCACTGTACAATGTAACCATTGCTAATAAGCTTTTTCCAGTGTGCTATGAAAGAGAGTGATTTATACAATGCACCATTTAGTCCTTGGTTTTAAGGAGACAATGCAAAAATATTTTTCCTTTCTAAAACCTTTTGTAATTCATTTCTTCTCTTTAATACTCCCTTTGAAGTTTGAAAAGGCAATGTATTTTCCAGCCAACAGGAGCCATTTATTCCATGTTCTCTCTTTTACATGTGTAAGTGCACACACATAACACACATGTACATACAAAGATATGTCTGTCAGCACACATAAAATTATATGCCTGCAAAATCAAATTCCTCTGTGTGTATGTATGTCTGTGTTAAAACCTAAAAAACAGCATACGTATGCAAAAGAGCATTTATCTTGAAAGCTGAGCTTTTCATTCTTCTTAAGAGGGAAAGAAAAGACCTATCAAACATACACTCTGCAAAGTAAATGCATGTCATAAAAATACTTTTTTTTCAAACCTAAAAGAGGAAAAGGTTAGTTCCTGCTAATTTGTCTGTATCCCTATAAGAAACATAAGTGTAAATTCCTTTTGGGAAGTGGGCAACAGCTGAGGAAGACCCACTTGTACCCGCTGTGGCTTTTGCAGTCTGTGTAGGGCTGCCGGGCTGAGGCAGCTGTGAAGACAGATGGGGTCACGGTACTAGAAAGACAACTAAGGAGTTCATGAAATAGAGGGAGCTGGGGAAAGGAGAGAGAGACATGCACACCCTCTCAATCCTTCCTGCTGGCATTCCTCGCCTGAGGCGATGCCCTGGGGAGGCTCTCCTGCCTGCCACTGCTGGCTCAGCAGTGAAGGGGTACATGGGCTCTCAGGATCCTCTCTCACAGTTCCTAAGTGCTGTTCCTTCCTGGATTCAGATGTTTTATTCACTTAATTTCTCACAGTGTTATTCAGGTAGGGCCTATAATGGAGAGTGGTGGATATGTTGATTTTCCAGAAGATTCTTTTACAGTCTATGCCAAATTTAGAATTGCACAGTGAAGCTTTGGGGTATGTCTGGTCCTCACAGCAGAGGGATAGATGGCTGATGTATTGAAATAATTTAATGGAAAATGCAGATATAATATCTTGTATCATTTGAGATACAGCTTTCCACTAAAAGCTGATGCATGTTTAACTCGATAACTTTCTTAGAGATGTTTCAATAGCTAACTGAGCTAACGAATACAAAAGCACAATTAAAAGAACCACTGTAACAGATGGTGATGGACCCTTCTGCTCTCCCATCTCAGAAAGTGATGGTGATATTCAGGGAATCTCCTTATGCATGTCTCAGGGAGCTACAGATGAATGCAAAATACAACCCCTCACAAAGGCCAGGCTAGTTGAGCAAAATGCAGTCCCTGGCCTTCCTGTGTGAGTACTGGTGTTTGCTGTGCAATGGTGGTTTTTTTCACCCTTCTTTTTTACCCTCAGTGAGACAGAGCACAAATAGTTATATTAGTTGCATACTTCCTGAGAACACAGCGATCCACACATTCTGGGCTGCGGGTTGTGTTTTTCACATTCAGGCATAGGATGGGAGTTCATCAGATAGCAATGGGGAGCTCTAGAAAATAGCACATTTGCATCAGCAGAAACAAATTTCACAAGACTTGCTGGGAAGGTTTGCTGCAGCATGCCACGGTCCTGCACTACTAACAGCCGCTGCACATTCATTCGATAAAAAAGATGACAACAGAAAATGAAACTTTTAACGTTCTCTTCTACGAGCACTTGAAAAGCAGGTTACCCCGAAGGCGTGAGCCTGTGGCTTGCATCAGCTTCACTTAGACTCCATGGTGCCTTTGAGGTAAAGGAATTTGAAGCTGTGGATGAGGTATGCTTCATTTGTCCCAGTGGCAAGGAGAGCTCGGCACTGCTGTGATGCAAGTGACAATTACATCTATGTCTAACAGTTTCCTAGAGTCCAAAGGCCTGCCAGTAGAATACGGGGATCACTGGGATTTGAGTGCCTTATGTACTCAGAAATATTCAGCCAGCATGATTTTGTCTTTTTGTGTTGGACAAGGCAGAAGCAGCTTTCCTTGAGATGCTCTCCTCCAAATGAACAAAGCATCATTTGCCAGTCCCATATTTTTGTCTGTTGTTGCTGACCAGTTTACTGGGTAAAGGTTAATTTTCTGAAGGCCAAGTCTGCACACTTGCTGCAGCCTCTGACAAACTTGCCTGGCCGTGACCTGCTTCAGCCTGTATAACCCAATAGCCCAAATAATTATATTTCTGGATGTATGTGTTCCTAGGTGGTGGAGCTAGCAGGATTTCATTTCCTTTCTTGATGTCACACTATACTCCACAGTGCAGGATGGCTACGGCACAGATATCAAAGTTTACCTTAGCTAATAAGAAATAGCAACTTCTGTAGAGCTGCTTTGCACTTTAATGGGGAAGATTTGTCACGCTTTCCATTTGCCTCACTCTTAGTCCAGCCACACTGTCTGGATGTTAGTGTGAAATTTAGGTGCATTATGAATCCTGGATTGACTAGTACTGATGTACTCTCTCTGGCTTGGTAGCAACAAGGAATTGCAACTTGGTAGTTCATGGGAAAGAAGAAGGTTTCCTAATGCGTAATAACATTAGGACACACATTTGGGTGTTTCTACGCTTAGAATCCTACGTGTTTGGTAAAAATGCAATGCAATGTCTGTTCCTTTGCAATATTTGAAAAGTGCTTTAAACAAAAACTGGGCAGATGCTTTAAAAAGCGACAGAAGGATTCCTCCAAGTAAAAGGCACTTAACACTGTCTAGGACGTGCGACTAGGAGCAGAGAGGAAGTTTGACAGAAACTTTGCCTGCTAGACACTTTCAAATATTCCATAAATGCTGAGAGGGCAGGAAATGCCATCGGTGATAGTCTGAACAGATCATCAACCCTCATGGGAGGCCAAGTTTTGATCACTCTCTGAATGCCTGGTGCCAGTTTTCACAGCACAGATCTTGTTCTAGTTGCATATAATTGCATGTCCTCTGTCCGTATTAGCTCTTACTGTTTATGTTGGACTGGAAAGGGGATTGAATTAAGCTTCGGGTGTTTCTACTGCCATTTCTCTCCAATCGTTTTGTTCTTTTTATCTATGAATTTGTGTTGTGGCACAGGGTTCCTGGAAAAGGAACTGAGCTCTGTTGCTCTAGGCACTGCACAAACACCAACAGCACGCCCCAAAGAGCCTACAGTCTAATCAAGGCTATATATACATGATTGATTAATTAAGCCTTACAAGTCCTAGGCGAGGTAAGTGTGAGGTAGGGCACAATGAGACGTAATCAATTGTGCTGTGGAATCTAAACCATATATATTATTCTGGAGACCAGAGAGCAAATTTGTGTTTCTAATAGCTGCAGCAAAATAGTCTTGTGTGTTCTTCCAGGGTGCAGTGGAATTGATTTAGTTCAAAGTACTCAGCTTTGTTTTAAACAGTGTGTCTCTAGCTTGAAAAGTGAGATTGAAAAATATAAACCAGGTAAACATAAATAAATGAAGGATTTGGTACATGAGGGAATAAAATAAATATTGGCAGTGAAAGATTAGATCATTTTGGGAGTCAGGAAATAATTAATTTCCTGACTTCTAATTAGTCTAGATCTTAGTACAGAGAAGCAATTCGCTGTATTGCTTGGACTTTTGGAAAAAGGGGAGGGATGATTTCCAGCTCTGTGCCTGATTTGTACAGGCAGGAGTCCCGGGTCATGCCAGTGCAATGAGTGGAATTACAGCCTGGTGCCGGCGTGACAGAGCAGTGAGTGGGGCTGGTCCTGGGAAGGTGGGCAGCTGAGGATAGAGTTGGGATATAAGTCCAAATTTCAGGGGGTCAAATACATGCTCTTGTCCAGGCTTTTGTTTTTGCTGAGATGTTTCTGAAGGTCTTCTGCATTACAAAAAAAAAAAAAATACTCTAGCAATTTGTTTTTGGAGTGAGATTTCACACCTCATAACTGAACATGTATGAGAAGTGCTATGAAGCTGAACTGGAGATGACACAGTTTTCAGTATTTAGTCATTTCATACAAAAAAGGTACAGGCTGAGCCCCTCTCTTGTTTCCTTTCTCAGACCACTGATAACTTCTGCTGTGCTGGCTGCAGTGTGGCAGGAAATTAAAAACTGGTTTGGATATTTTAAACAGCTTATGCTTTTTTTTCTTGAGGTAGTTGCCTTTGGGATTTTTACATCTCTCTTGGAACAGAGTGGTAGCATGGGAAAAGGCCAGCTGAGGAAAAATATCATTCCTTTCCTGCTTCTGCATCATTAGTCTGAGGAAGAAAAAGCCTACTTTTTGGCCTTGAGCAATCCCAGATAAGGGAGAGCTGGCTGAGGGTTCCAAGCACTTGATATCCAGTATTTTTGGGGTGTAACTGAGGTTTATTAGGCTGGGCAATAATGCTACCTAGGTACAATTCTGTAGGACACATCACAGAAAATGGGTAGCATTTTTACAAATACCTAAGTTGTAGCCTTTCAAGCTACAACTGCTGCCTGCCCCATGGTCCCTAGTCACCTTCTGTGGGACACATGCCAAGAGGGTGACCAGTGCATGGCCAGATTCCAGCCTCATGTGTTAGGACACTTGAAAGGCATGTACCCAGCAATAGGAATCACTCTAGACGGCAGCATAGCTTTTGAGTTTCCCCATTTAAAAAAAAAAAAAAAAAGTCTTATCCCCATTAAAAAAGAATTGAAAAATGTGCAGATAGGGAAGTAAGGGCACATGATGGATTAAGTGCCTTTCCCATGGCCACACAGGAAGCCTGTGGCCGAGCTAGGAATTAAACCTAGATTTCCACAGTCTGCATCAAGTGCCCTGTCCCTCTTTGAGGCCATAAAATTTTGTTTGTTTTTGAATTCTCTAGAAGCTGAAGCAGAAGGCTACTGTTTGTGAGGAAAAGAATTAGTAAAAGATAAGTACTATTTATAATTGGTGAGAAACTGAGAATAGTCCTGGACCAATTATTGCCCATTTCTATTGCTATTTAATGTTCTCTTTCCAAGTTTACATCAGCATGAAAATCCCCATGTGGTATTGCTCCTTAACCAAGCAAACTACTCATGCCTTTCCTTATGGCTAGGAAGGATTGCAGTAGAGGTCAATGCTTATCTGTTTCCAGCTGTCCTAGTTTAACAGTAAGTAACATTATGACTGGCTTGACAGGAAAATGATCACATTTCTGCTTCTTTTGTTTGACATTTCTCATCCAAAATCAAATAGAGAAATTATGTCCATTTGCTGTGGAGAACATCCATAGCTAAGTTCTCTCTTAAAATACTCATTTGACTTGACATAGCATTGTTTCTTGAACAGCTGCATGACTGTTTTTTGTCTTTGGAAATGCTGAACTAAATCAAGAGGGGCTCCGCTGAAGTTAAAACCAGACCAGAACTAGTAAAGTCAGAAGAAGGCAGATCATGTCGCTCAAACCCAAAATATACACCAGCCCTTCTCTGTAATAGGTATGACATGACAAGCTAGGCAAAACCTTCACAATGGTCATAGTCCCTGTCACATACGTGTACATGGGTATTACACAGCTTGGCCACCCTGCCATCCCTAGAAAAATAATGCAGTGTATAAACTGTGCCACTGTGTACTAGGGGTATTGGTGCTCTATGTGTAGGGAAGTGGAAGAGCAGTCAGAGCTGCAGGATGGGACGTGCAGCTCAGGTCTCCAACAGTCATAATGTCTAAGGGACTGTTGCCATTCATGTGAGGAAACTTATAAGTCCTTCCTATGCAGGTAAAGTCATCTCTCCTCTGTCCCACACTTCCCAAAATACGTTAACTTTAGCTGAAGAACTAAACACTGATTGAGTGGTCCAGAAGATATTTCCTAATTCACAGGTAAATGGTAGGGAAAATAGCTGAGCCTGTTGATATTCTCTGTGCAAGAGTGTTTCAAAGAAAGTGAAGCCTCACTAATACCCATTTCTTATCACCTCCTGACAGCCTCCTTTGTGGGGGAATAGCCACAAATGGTTTTGAATGAGCTTTTCCAACAGGGTAGCTTTCATGCAGTGATGAACAAACACTTATACCACAGTACACCTTTGTGTAACACTCCTGTCTTCATTTACATGCGGGATTTCACCACTATCTTCCTGAGAAACTACAAAATTCAGTTAGCCACCGGATAAGATAAAGACTGGAGCTTGACTTAAAAGGGATGCATAACTATTAGTGTTGTGATATTTACAGAGGGCCATTTCTCAAGTTTTTACTTTCTACTCAGCCCTTTATCAGACAAATTCTTGCTGAAAAGTCCCTGAGAAATGGGAGAGTGTAAAAAAGCTGGGTCCCGCTCTGTTCTTAAAGAGGTTCATGTTCTGCTTTGCATCTCTTTTGCCTCCAAATGGAGAAGAGAAAATGCTTCATGTGAATTTCAAACACTTTCTGCTCTGGCCAAGTTTCGTTCTGAACGAGCGGGACAGAACAGTGCATGATCTCAGTGGAAGGACTTCCTAAGCTGTCTGCTCCATCCGCTGGCAGCTGGGCAGGATTGCCCAGTTAGGCAATCCCTACTCTGCTTTAGCCAATTTCCTTCTGTACACTTCCATCACTCTGTCCTCCGTGGCTGCCTTCAGCAAATAAGACCATAGCCTAATTAAGCTTTCTCCCCGTGACGCTAGGCATTTTGAGGCCTTTTCTTCATGTTTGATTTCCCTCTTTTCTTTCTGAGAGTGATTTGAGGAGTCCCTACCTCTTGATATGAAGGTAAGGAGGGGGGTGGTGGGTGATTCAGGTTTGGTGAAGTGCAGCTGCACACAGAGCAGCACAGTTCGGCAACCGTCTTAAAGTAGGTGGGAAGGGGAATACAGGTCAAGTGGGTGAAAGTCAGAGAGGAATAGTAATCCAGAACATTGCTGCAGAGGCAGAAAAGGCTAAGCCTATGTATTTTTTGTTTGTTTTAATTTTTTTTTTTTCTGCTAAGCCACCAAGTATAATTCCTGGTCTGTGCTTCCCTTTCTGTCACTTCTCCATAATTCTTAGCATTTCAGTTGGGCTGCTGTCTCTCGGCTGCTTCCTCTTTTCCTGCTTTCCTATATTTCATTATTTGCCCTTCTTCCTCTTCGAGTGCTTTTACAACAGAGTGAGGAGGATGTGGAAACCCAGTTACAATATGACACACAAACTGCAGTGTCACAACTGCAGCTCTTTGGTTTCACCTCCGGGAGTGCTCAGAAGCAGGTCAGGGTGGAGAGGCAGGAGTGGGGGGCTGAGGGAAAGAAGGGAGAGATTTATAAATAGGGGAGAGAAATGACAGAAAGTCACAAGGTTTCCAGCTCCGGAACTTGGGATAACGGCTTTCCATGGATGAAAATGAGGCGGTGCTGTAGCTTTCTTGTGATATCAGGTAGCTGGGAAAACTCGCTCCCACAGACTTTGCTCCAGCTACTTCCTAGGGCACCCATTAATTGAAGGTGCTCCTTTTCTCCTTTTTCTTTCCTCCTTTCCTTTCCTTTCCTTTCCTTTCCTTTCCTTTCCTTTCCTTTCCTTTCCTTTCCTTTCCTTTCCTTTCCTTTCCTTTCCTTTCCTTTCTTCTTTTCTTTTCTTTTCTTTTCTTTTCTTTTCTTTTCTCTCTTCTCTTCTCTTCTCTTCTCTTCTCTTCTCTTCTCTTCTTTTTTTTTTTTTGTCTGGGGTCTTCTAGAAGCCTTTCAAATCAGTTGATTTATATTTACATCATAGCTAGTAGTGTAGGACTTGCTCCAAACTTCTAGGCCATGACAGATGCTAAGGAGATAAACAACTGTGGGTTGGGAGGAAATGGGTAATATGTCCAGACTGCTCTGTGTGTTTGTGGAAGGAGTTAGAGGAACAGTAGATAGAGGTTTCCTGTTAAGCCGGACAAGGGGGAAGCTGTGATGTTTCTCAGCTATGGCTGCGATTGGACACAAGTTCAACAGCATTCTCAGTGTGGGTTTGCTGTTTTTCCACCCCCCACAAGAAGATCGGGTTGTCTTAAAAATCTGAATACCACTAAAAGTCAAGGAGCCTTAAGCTCCCAAATCATTTAGATACTTCAAAATTGCTCTTCACTGCCACACAGTTGCTTGCATTTGCCGTCTGTGGGGTGCTGCGGTGGAACAAGGCTTTGATAGTCTCCCTTTGCTGCAGATTGGGAAGCAATACCTGAACCAGCTCTGAGCTCTGAAATCAGAATATGCCAATACATGTCCTTTTTGTTATCTACTTCTCCACTGATCAACTTACAGGTTATGGCAAACAGAGTTTGCGAGGAGCTAACAAATGCCTGCCGGCACATGCATGCTAAACAGAGGGTGGTCCTGATTTTCAGAGGTGACTGGATGCCCAGAATTCAGATACGGAGCTTGAGACAGTGGTCTGATTTCTCAGTGATCAGTGTTTTCCAGGCTGATCAGTTTTCTGATAATCTAGTTTCATTAGTGTCTGAAGTCGGAGATCTCCAAAACCTCAGTTGCTTTTGTAAAAATCTTCTGTTGATGGACAAATGTTAAAATAATTGGGAGGTATATTGAAATGAGTGGAACTGTTTAGAAAAATTCAAGCAGTGTTTGAATGCTAGTTAAACCATATTAGATTATTCTGTTCTACATGTCAGCCAGAAATGAAGGCCTTGATGGAAGAATTTCTGTGGTCTGAGTTATGTAGTTTTCTCCTGTTCATAATAGTCAGTTTTGGACTACTTATGACAATACAGTCTAGAGTGGTGCTGTTGGAGAACATGTAATTCAACAATTATTATTTTGATAGCCTTTTGCCTGGAAGCTCTGCCAGCAACACGTTGGCTTGGATGCTTTGTTGATCTATCCATGTTAAGAAAACGGTTGCATTTTGATGTAAGATAGTGATACTCAGCATGGTGATTGTGACTGTTTGAAGACTGTTTGAAGCCAGATCTTAACTGTGTTTCCAGTGAGTTTCAAATGTTGGATTACTCATTCAAGAGAGTGGTAAAATAATTTTAAAACACCCTTTTACATTCACCAGCCTTAAGCATCGCTGAAGGTTTGTTCAGAGTTTGAGGAAGCTGCACCTGAGTGGATTGCCATATTGGCCTTTCTCCTCTGGAGGCATGATGATACCTGCACCAGAAACCCAACTAAACCTCAGCTTGGAGTCCCCTTCTGTGGCATGGTTCCTTCTGTTTTTGGAGATACCCTTCAGGACAGGAATAGCGACTCCTAAATTCAGTAGTTTCAAATCACAGCTGAAGTGTGCTTGCAGAGCAGAGCTAGGAAGTTCAGCTAGGATGCTGTTCCTGATGTAATATCTTTCACACATAGAAAATTGTTTAGCCTGAACTTCTGTCATATTTTTCCCCACATCCTTCTTAGAAGCTGGGATTTTTTAAATAATCTCTCCTTCTTTTTGAGTCAGCTGTTGCAGAAAGCTAGCTAAATTTAGGTTTTTCTCTTAGCATTGTGTTCCAAGACCCAATGAAACAGTATACAACTCTGCAATTGTTGGATGTGTCACAGAAGAGGCATCCAATGTCAGGGATGACTTCTTACAGTGCTAATATGGTTAAGGTTGGATTCTGTTCAGGGAAGGGAAAGAGGGCTTGTTTCTCCTGAGGTAAAAGCAAGGAAACGGCAGGCATGAAAAATGGCCAAGGAAGTGAGGGAATACAAGAAGTCTTTTAAAAATGTGGCCTGAACTGAGTTTGCAGACTTCCAGAATGATCCAGATCTCTGAGTGTTTAAGAGTGTCCCAGCATCATTAGGGATTTCTTGCCATTTCAGCACAGAGGACTGATTGCCTGAGGGGGACTCCAGATCCCTGTAGCAAAGCATTGGCTGCAATACCTGGTGGGAAAGAATTAATTTTGTCCTGACATTTTTCTCCTCAGGAGCTATGTTATGTCCATATTCAGAGATTTCTTTAGGATTTGTGTAGAACAGTTTATACCTCTTCCCCAGAAGATGTAGATTAGTATTTCCTTTCACTGGACTGTTGAGCACACTGTAGTCAGGTAAACTGCAGTTTACATTGCAAAACCTTCTGGCAATATTTCTACAACCCAATAAGAAAAAACTCCAATAGCCTCGGATGGATACTTCTGGAAAAACAACTGAGCACTCAGAATTAACGGATCTAAAGCAGGCTACTGCAGGATTGCTTCTTTGCACAGTACCGAGAGAGATCATCTACTTTATCACTCATAAAGCAATGACTACATTTGATCTACTTTAGTCTAAAATAAACTTTCAGTATCCCTGGGGTTTTTTCCCCCTGTCCAGTGAGGGGGACACAGAGGACTCTGCTCTGCAATTTGTTTTCCAAGTAGGCAAGATTAATAAGATTGTCATAAAGTATTCCCCCTGAAGTGCTGAAATGGCTATGTTCCTCTCCGTTTCATCCTCTGACCTCTTCTCGAAAGAGGAGACTGACAGTACACAGCCTTGGCACAGCACCCATAGGCACCTCCCCAAACCTAAACACAGCTGCTTGGTCTAATTTTAGATCTACTGACCCTTTGACAGCTGGGGAACTATGGACACTTGCATAAAATAGCACTCAAGACATCATCATGGTAGCTAAACAGTCCCTGGTAAAAGTCCCTGTGTCTGTCTCACTGACAGCAAAGGCAGAGCACGTTAAATGTTCACATGGGTGGACTTGCGAGGGTCTGATCCTGAGCCAGGGTAGCTCTGTGCCACTCCAGGGACAAAATTAAAGATGTGTAAGCAGCTCACTGAGCTGGGGCATGAAAAGGGGAAGATTTGCAAGGACTAACTTTGCATTCAGGGCAAGGTAAATTTAGGTGCTCTGAAGCAATATACAAAACTGTTTGTCTCCCTGCCTGTCCCTGTGCCCCACCACGCACCACGCTGGCTGCATGGCAAGCCTAGGAGCTGTGTTCTCCCCTTCCTACCACAGACCCGAGGACACTTCGTTGCTCCCAAGCGGTAGCTTTCTTCTGCGGGATAACGACTGCTGTCTTCAGCTGGCACAGGTCTGACCAATACCCTCTGTATGTGTCCAGATTTCACAAGGGTTTTTCTCAGTCAGGCATTCCCCCTCTAACTGCAGTTCACATCATTTGTACATAACTGATCACCTTAAGTGATATACCTGTGTGAGCCAGGAATGTTTTCATATATGATAGCGTTTTTCCCTCACTGCTGTGTATTGTTACTTGAGCTTACTTTGCTTTTAAAAAATTTCTTGCTAAATGCCCTTTTGCTACTTCCTCATCCTTTAATGCCCACATTTAAAAAAATCTGATGGAAGCAGAAGAGACAAAGGCATTGAGGATGAGAAGCTCTGTTCTTGCCATTGTTTGTCAGCAAACCTTTCCCTCCAGTTTGAAAATCTTCCCAGCTTACTTCTCAAACCAGAAAAGTGTCAATAAAGTCCATTACTGGCAAGCCTGCAGCAGTTCCCTTAGCTCCGCTATCATGCAGCCAGTAAAAGACGCAGAGCACTTCGTATAGAGGAAGCACGGGTTACACATACATGTGGAACTTGAGAAATAGGTTTAGCATGGCTTTTCTTGATAATGCTCTTTCTCTCACCTTTAAAACTTAGTTTTACTGGTAATTCAGATGATAGACATCAAGCAGCCAGGTAGTTAACAGTCCTTTGAAAAAACAACTTGAATCCAGTACAAAATGTACCAGTGAGTAGCACAATGAAGACAACAAATATGAACTAGATCAGGCCCTTGGCTTGGTTACAGATTGTTTCCTGCTGAGACACAAATTCAGAAGGCTACATAAAAAGCACCTAGCTTCAGGTGTGTGAGTAGATTTCAGGACCATTACTTGAATCTGTCTTTAACCTGTCCGTCTTTAATGGTGCATTAGAGCATTCCCATAGGTAACTAATGGTAACTAACTGGGAGTCTGCACCATGGAGCAAAAGCCACCTTTTGTACCTAGGGAGGATATGCTTTGTTGGTTGTTTTGTTCGCTTGTTTGCATTCCCTACGATTTGATCTCATCGCAGCCCCCGGAAAACCATGTTGACGTGTTTTGCGATGCAGTGAGCACAGCTCCCTGCTCCTTGCCGCTGAAGCCGAGCCGTGCACACCGGCGCTGGCTTGCCGGGCACCATGCCGCAGGTGGCAGCGGGGCACCCAGCAGCAGGAGGAATGGCAGTGGTGGGCGATGACATGGGTGGAGATCCTCACACCAGTTGTCCCGTGGGAGATAGCTTATCTGGGGATGCCTGTGTTTCTGGAATAATGTACATTTGATTGAAAGCCAAAATTAGAGCAGGGAAGAAATCGGCTGCCAAGGGCTGATTGGCGCTTGGAGTCAAAGGAGGGGCAGCACGGACCCTGCAGGGAGGATCTCCTTATCCGTCAGCACCAGTCTACTCTACCTGCAGGTGTGCCCCAGCGGCTCCTGCTGCTACTCTTCTTTCTGTTATTTTTGTTTCCCTTTAAAAAGACAGCTCAGAGCCTCTCATTAAGAAGCCTTCATTTTTATCTGTTGCCCCCTCTTTACCATGTTGCAGCCTGTGGTAAAGACTTCAGCTCTCTTGAGCAAAACGATAAGGTGCCAGCACCACGTTGCTGGGCTGCCTCACTGGCCTCAGATGTTCACCTCCTGCTGTACTAGTGGTCTCTCTGTCCTGTGACACAGTGAATTCTGGGTCCTGTTTTACAGAAGCCCTACATAACAGCTTGTGCAACATGGGCTGCGTACAGCCCTTGTTATTTATTGCTGTGTTTCCTTCTGTCCATAGCAATTAAGTTGCATTGTAGGCTCTAACTTTTTAGGCAATTCTGAGCTGTCTCTAACTTTCAGCATTTTACACATGCAGACACCACAAATGCTTGATTAACTGGGCAATGCAGTGCTATATGTAGAAAGCAGAGGGCAGAACAGTCATTTTTAAGAGCACTTGCATATATCCGCTTTTTCTATAGCTAAATAACTAGTTAGTTTGAATCAGTCCCACCTATGGTGTGTTGTGTCTTCTGAATTTTAGTGAAGAAAGGCTGAGGCCATTGCATAACTAATTATGGTTGCTCTGCCCAGACCTTTTGTTGGCCTTTTTTACACCTACATGATGCTTCATGTCACTTCAGAAGCTCATAAGGGAAAGATACTATTAATGGAAACATAATTTAAGTTAAAGAATTGGTCTTTGTTGTTGTCAAACCTAGCCAGGGAATACTGACTCCTTAAATATTCCATGGACATACAACTTGCTTGTGTGCCTGTTGTGGTTTAGCCCCAGCCAGCAACTAAGCACCACGCAGCCGCTCACTCACTTTCCCCCGTTCCGCCCCCCACCCCGGTGGGATGGGGTAGAGATTTGGGAAAAGAAGTAAAACTCGTGGGTTGACATAAGAACAGTTTAATAGAACAGAAAAGAAGAAACTAATAATGATAATGATAACACTAATAAAATGACAATAATAATCAAAGGATTGGAATATACAAGTGATGCACAATGCAATTGCTCACCACCCACCAACCAATGCCCAGTGGTGATGCCCCACCCCCACTCCCCTCAGTTTATATACTGGACATGACATCACACGGAATGGAATACCCCGTTGGCCAGTTTGGGTCAGCTGTCCTGGCTGTGTCCCCTCTCAACTCCTTGTGCCCCTGGTACCATTGTACCTTGTGCCCCTCCTTGTACCTTCTTGCTGGCTGGGCATAAGAAGCTGAAAAATCCTTGACTTTAGACTGAACATTACTTAGCAACAACCGAACACATCAGTGTGTTATCAACATTCTTCTCATACCTAATTCAAAAACATAGCATTATACTAGCTACTAGGAAGACAATTAACTCTATCCTAGCTGAAACCAGGACAGTGCCTTACGTTTCCGAGAATGGCATCCTCCACCCACAGTGCTCTTATGTGGTGAGAACAGAGCTGATGCCACAGTAAATGACCATGATGTAAAAAGAAAAGGGGGAAAGTTTGGATTTCAGGTCATAGCCAAGTGCTAGAATTCCGTACACTGCAACAATATGGAATAGCTGTTATGTCTTACATCAGAAATAACAGGTGGAATTGCTGGCAATATTCTGTTTTCTGGGTTTTGCACCTTTGTAAATAGGAAGAGATCCTGGCTGCTTTTATTGACATATTGGCATGCTAAGGTGATTTATTTTGGCCTGATAATTTTTTTTCATCTTATTCTGCCTTTTAAGCAACATTTTCTATAATTTATTAGAAAGGATGGTGTTAAAGGTTTTCTCCTCCTCACCATAACAGTGCTAATCCACTGTTCAAATCAGCCAGGTATTGTTGCAGCTTCATCTGTCTGCTGCCTGAATAGTTATGGTGCCTTCATGAAAAACTCTTGTTGGACTTTAAAGCTACCATTTAAACATCAGCTAATATCACCAAAATGCTTCTGATTTGTCTTGGAATAACAAATGAGCCATTCAAACAAAAAATTACATGCACCCAAACTTTTTGAAGCAACTTGAAGAGAGGTCTTTTCTTTGCTGTTGGCTACAAAGTATGAGCAAGACATTGCATGGACCAAAACTCAGATTATCATGGTTATTTTCAAAGAAAGGCTAAAGGATAACTTCTTAAAGGCAGGTATATGCCACAAGATACAGTTAAGTACCTACTGGGATAAAAGTTCTAAAGATGCTCAAATCCCACTAAAAAACAAAGGGAGTTAGGGAACTCTATTGTCAAAATGCCCCAGAACCTTCAGTGTGATTTATCTTTCTCTGTTATTCTCTAAACTGTTTTGATAGCCAGGTCTTATGCTTTTTTCTCCCTTAAAAATCCCACTGGAGAAGAATATGACCTGAGAGGTGAATGCCTCCCTCCAAATGGATTTTTGGCCCAGGTACTTAAACCCATGCTGGTGCCAAAGTCTTATAAAACTGAAAGGATTTTACACCTGGGAGGGAGTCCCATAGCTATAAGAGAAGGTAAATTGGCAGTGGATTGAAAACAACTTACTAATTCTTCACATGCCTTTTTTTCCAGCTGCCTATTTCTCTGTCCTTTAAAAGCCACCCTGCATGCCCTGTTTCCCAGGAGGTCCGTTTGGTTTCTCCTTTCTCCCCACTACTGACTCTTTAACTCATTACAGAATGCCTCCCTTCCCTCTCCACATTGCTCAACTATTTCCAGGGAAGTGTGACTCTGTCACCTCGCCCTCTGTCCTGCCTTCCCGACTGTCCCAGTCTGAGTCTCGTGCTGAGCCAGCTACACTGCTCTTCAGTGATAAATCGTATAGAATCATATTACAGAATCATAGAATGTTTGGGTTGGAAGGGACCTTAAAGATCATCTAGTGCCCCCCCCCCTGCCATGGGCAGGGACACCTTCCACTAGACCCGGTTGCTCAAAGCCCCAGCCAACCTGGCCTTGAACACAGCCAGGGATGGGGCATCCACAACCTCTCTGGGCAACCTGTTCCAGTGCCTCACCACCCTCACAGTGAAGAACTTCTTCCTGACATCCAATCTAAATCTACCTTCTTTCAGTTTAAAGCCATTACCCCTTGTCCTATCACGACATGCCCTTGTAAAAAGTCCCTCTCCATCTTTCCTGTAGGCCCCTTTAGGTACTGGAAGGCTGCTGTAAGGTCTCTCTGGAGCCTTCTCTTCTCCAGGCTGAACAACCCCAACTCTCTCAGCCTATGTTCATAGGAGAGGTGCTCCAGCCCTCTGATCATCTTCATGGCCCTTCTCTGGACTCGCTCCAACAGGTCCATGTCCTTCTTATGTTGGGAGCCCCAGAGTTCAACATGGTACTGCAGGTGGGGTCTCACAAGAGCAGAATAGAGAGGGAGAATCACCTCCCTTGACCTGCTGGTCATGCTGCTTTTGATGCAGCTCTTTCCCCTTTGAGATGTCAATTCTTTTTTTTTTTCCCAAAGACTTGCATAAGCTACCTTTAACGATAGAATACAGAACAGTTTTTGTAACATAAATTTCAAATGCTCTCAGAAAATCCTGAGTGAAGCTCTCAGTAAACATCAGAAAGCACAAGAGACCCACCCAGTGCCCTGCTTTGGGGTAACTTTTCCACACTCTGGGTAAGTAAAAAGGGAGCAGGGGAGAGCTGTCGCTGCAGTGACACTGGTGTGCTCCACACTCCTTGCACAAAAAAAAGGGGTTGGATTAAGCTCCTCTGAATTGCAATAATGTGTTCAAAGAGAGTAAAATACAGAGTCTTTTAAGGTCATCTCCAACCAAACTGAAGTAAATTAATTAATGAGTGATGCCTTAATGGTGTTAGAAGAGCCAATGAGAAATTGTTACCATGAATTATTGTAGAGCTAATTAATGTCTGCATGTATGTGTAGGTAGACAGGGATGTGCACAGAAATTATTTCTACAAAGGCTATATCGAGTAACTGTTTGAGAAACCTATACAAATGCTGACTATGTTCTTGATTAGTGCATCTGAAAAGTTTGATTCCCAGGTGTTTGTCACATCATCAGTGCTCCAAGAGTGATTTTCCCCACTAGAGCAAGGGAGGGACAGGAACCTCTCTCATGAAAATGCTGTTGATTTTTATTTTCAGTCTAAGTCTCCAGAAAAAAAATTGCATAGCCTGCCTTCCCATTTCTCATTCAGATTTAATAAAAATCTGTAGTATTTCTACTGGAGAGATTTCTCTCTCCTGTTGCGTATCCTACATCAGTGGGACTTTTTTCACTAATTTTCATTTGGAAAACAGGTTTGCAAAAAGTGCCTAGTTTGAATATGAAGAGATTTTCTTTGTTCATTACACCTATAAAATCTCCATGAGGACCCAGGGCGAGGCGGGCGGCCTCACCATCCATCAGCTCTCACCAGCAAAGTGAGCTCCGCACCTAAACCGAGCCCCTTCTGCGAGCTGTGCTGCCGGACGGACGTGCTTGTAAGGGTGTCCTGGATGCTCGGCCTCGTCTGCAGGGGGACGTTCACTGAGCAGCACAGCTATGGCAGTCGAGGGGCATAGCTGCGGAGAGCTTTAGTGAAAATTGACTGGATCAATATCCCTATCAGTGTTTATATCAAGTAATGAACGGCATCATTACTTGTATTGGTGTGCCCCACGGCATGTTGATTTGCACATGGCTACTCATAATATGCAGGGTATAGTGTGTGTGTGTGCATCTACTTTTGTGTAGATACATTGTGAGGACAAGCCTTAGAAATACAAACAAAAAATATGCCAATATACAGAATTTTATATATATATATAACATTGAACTCCCTCTTCTTCCATTGCATAAGTCCCGCAGGTGTGAGAAGAAAACAATGCCATTTCACTTTTTATAACTGCAGTGACTAGAAATAAGGACGTATAAAGAAGAGCTCTCTGGCACACAAAGAGGGCATGCTGACAAAAAATAAATCCTGAGAGGAAGCTTGCACTGTAGGGGCCTGTAGTTTCCCTGGGGGCGGGAGAAGGCTGTGTTAGGTGCTCTGCTCCTGTTGACCCTTATGAGACACTTTAGCAGAAGTTCCTCTTGACTTCAGTAAGAGTTAACCTGCGAGCAAGGGGAATACCCAAGAGAGGTTATGCATTTAGAAAACATGGTAAAACTTGTTGGATGCTTTGGAAGAAAAGGGCATTTTTACAAATGGGAATTGTTCTGGGCAGGTCAGGATTCCCCTGCCAACTGTCCTGCTGCTGTTCCTGCTTCATCTTAAACTGCTTGTGTTGCTTCTGTGATGATAGTTCTGTCTTTCTCCTAGGTATTTCTCTTATAGCAATAATGGCATCTTCTTTTACATTTACTGCTAGCAGTACCACAAACCAGCATCCTGTTTGCCTTCTTTATTGCAGCTGCATATGGGGCAGAAGGCTTTAGGGACTTTCATGCAATAATTCCCAAATCTTTTTCCCGTAAGTACACTGCAAACTCAGCTCACTACCGAGCATTTCCATCTAGTTCCTACTTTTATGATTTTTGTGTCATTTCGCTTCTCAGTAATGTACATTTGTCTGCATACACTACCAAAGCGCTTAAGTAGTCTGATGTTTTTGCTTCATTCACATGTATTTTGTTTTAACTTAACATAAAGCCTACTTCAAAAGCCACCTTCTCCAAATTCCTGGCAGGCGAGGAGCCTGTAATTGTTTTGTGTAAATAGATTTACATTCAGATTATTATTCTTATAATTAAGAGAAAAAAAATTGGTGTGTGAATTATGGAAAAATCTGTCATATGCTCAAGCCACATAGTTCCACTGCTTCTTTATGGCATGGTGAAAACAGCAGTATGAGGTTGCAGTACACTAAGTTTGCAGAATAGCGTAGATCACTTCTGTTTAGCCAGTCATACCATCTTTGTAAATCACTGCTTGGTCATTGATTATTTTTTTTCCCATATCTCTAAAGTAGTCCCCTTTTTAGGGCATGCATTTTAAAGGAAAAACTGCTATTTATGATGTACACTCATTCTGTCTTGCATATGATTTCAATTAAAAATGCAGTATTTGAAAAATCATTAAAATGCCTAGATTGGTAGACTTTATGAAAGGTGTCCAGTTGAGCGGTGTTCAGAAATGTGAACACCTTTATGCTCAACATGTTTCCCAGTAGGATTTTGAGTCAGATACTCTTGTCAGTTGCATCCATGCAATCCTCCTGGGACACCTGGGAGGTTGCAGGGTGTAGCAGGGAAGAGTTTGTCAAACCTTTCAATTTCAAATGAATGTCAAGGCCTTTCATCTCTTGAGGTAATTATTGCCCATAGCTTAATTATGTCATTGCTACACCACCACTTGTGAATAAGGCTACTGTGAAACTACCATTCCACAAAAGGAAAAGACCTGGTCTTTATTGGGTGAAACAGACCCCTCCTGTACTCAGCTAGCCACTAAAGTAAATGCTTCTCTTTTTGGGGTGGGGTGGGGTAAAAGAAGAGGTTTTTCACTGAAAGGAAAGTAAGATTTGGGGCAATGAAATGGTCTTTTCCAGCTTAATGAAGAACTATTTTTTCAACAAAATCATCAGATTAGGAAAGAGGGAAATAACTGTAAAGATGATTTATTCTACACAAAACATCATACAGTCCTGTGGAGAGAAGAGGAATGAATACTGGCATTAACTGATCTGAATATTGGCCCTTTTCCGTAATGTTTAGGTTTGCTGTGGTCATATCGGATCAAATTTACCAACCTACATGTTATCACATGTAGTGAGGCTATGCCAGATTTATACCTGAATTCTTTTTCTAGCTGCAAGTGATTGTTGCCTATGGGATTATAACACAAAGGACTTATCCAATAAAGTCAAAACAGTTCTCCCACTCACCTTTGTTGGCTTACTGTTTTTTGATAGTAGCTCATGGCTGTAGAGATCCTCTCCTCTTACTCAGCAATCCTAATCCTGCTGTCCTAAAAACACAATTTTCATTCTTATTATTTCCTGTAATGCTAGTTCCTGCTGTTCAATTCTTCTTTCTATCCTTCCCCATGCTGGTTTCTTTATCAGTGTTTGTACTCTTTGCTTTTCCATTGTCCTTGCTTACCCCATAGAACTGCAAACCAAATATTTGGATTCAGTACAACCCTTGAAATCTTCCTGCCAAGTGGAGAATGTTGCATTTTCAGCTCATTTTCATCCATTGTCTTTGATGAGTTACTTTCACAATTGTTTTGAACAAATCCATGTGAAGTGGATTAATTTTAAGTTTCATTCCAATTAGCCTGAATTGTCAAAATGAACGTTACAAATGCAAAAATCTCAGAGTGACCTAGGAACAGACTTGTAATGTTGTTTGGGTTCCCATCTCCTGGATGCCTTGTATTTGTCTTACTGATATTCACTTTTCATTGCTCCATGTATTACAAACTCATCGCATTGCCCATAGAAATGTAGTCGTGTTTGTAGCTTTTGTTATTTAGGTATATTGTACATGCTGTTTAGACATTATCTCCTTTGATGTGTTTGTTTCTTTGCCACCATATTTATTCTGTAACAAAACTGAGTGGCATCCTGTATTGTTTTTTTCAGCTGGTAATATTAAAATAGAGACTCAGAGTGATGAAGAGAATGGGCGTGCCTGTGAAATGAATGGGGAAGAATGTGCGGAGGATTTACGAATGCTTGATACCTCGGGAGAGAAAATGAATGGCTCACACAATGGCCCAGGCAGCAAGGCTATGTCAGGAGTTGGAGGCATTCGACTTCCTAACGGAAAGCTAAAATGTGATATCTGTGGGATAATTTGCATCGGTCCCAATGTGCTCATGGTTCACAAACGAAGCCACACTGGTAAGGCCTGCCATAGTTTTTCCTTTAGTTGGCAAGAATTGGCCACATATTAGGAATTAAGACTTATTTTCTATATCGTGCACATGTTCCCTCTTGTAAGATAATGCCGCATTGGTGGGCATTTGGAACTCGGTTACTTTGTTATGCCATTTCGGACAGCACAGGAATTGAGATTTCTTCCTGATGGAAGTCCATCTATTGGGGTAGAAATTGTGCAGTTTGTTTGGTTTGAAGCTACATGAAAAATTCAATTAAAAAAAAAAAAGTAAAGAAGTCTTGTTTAATTTCTAAGAAATTTCTAAGAATTGCTGAAGAAAAACGCATTTGTGGCTAACTCTGAAATGGACCCAGTTCTAATGTTTCCAACAATGCAACAAAGCTCACTATGGATCAGTGATTATGAAAGTGATTGGCAAAATAAATGTTAAGGGAGCTGTACTGGCAGTCTTAGTAAAAAGGTGTTAGTTTTATGTCAAATGTTTCATGAAGTAATAACAACTATTGTGACTGGTCAGATCTGGACTAAAGGGTTTCCACTGGGACACTAAAAGAGACATGTAAAGATGTTGTGCTCCATAAGAATGGCTTTTCATTATACAGTGCTGTGAATCTTCTTGCCTCGATTTTCTAATTCTGAATAGTCTCAAAGAGTGCAAAAACTGAAGAGGCTGAAACAAATGAAGAAGTAAAGACCAGGGTGAGTTTCATCGTACCTGATATAAGCTGTCTAAAAATTAGGCCTCCAATCTAAACTGTTAAGGTCATCCATAGTCAAAGGAGAAGAAATGAACTGTACTGTTGTGCTACACAAGCTACTTTGAAAATAGATAAATAAAGTATTTGGCATTTTTGCATGAATATTCAAATGAGAGGGAATTTTAAAATATTTTTAAGGTAAGAATGACCTGTCCGATGATTAGATTCCACTGAAATAGTCATGCTAGTGAACACATACTTTCTTCCTCTGCATCCCCCCATCATGCTTAAATGATTTCCCCACAATTACTAAGGAGTGAGATTAGCGAAGTGTTTTCAGAGTTTAATGGAGAGGATCCATGAAAAGACCCTGAGTGTTGTCCATCCCCCCCAGTGCTAATACCTGTCATTGTAAGTGCGGCTGTTCAAGCTCTGGAAGGGTGAGATCTGTTAGCGTAACATGGGTTAGCCACATTCAGAAGCGGTGCTAGTGATAGTTAGCAATGCTGTTATATTGCCTACTTCAAAGTACCGTTCAATTCAATGCGATAAATCCCTCTATCAAGGAAGAGTAGATGATTATTGGAAAAGCCACAACTAGTGCTCAGAAGAGAGGCTGCAGCCTACTTCCTAGATATAATAAAGTGCTTGTTGGTCCACTGTTTCCTTTTTTTTTTTTTTTTTTTTTTTTAATTGGGGGTTACTGTGATCCTTTAAAAGTTGATAAAATGTATATGGAAATGACTTGGACATGAGGCCTTTTAAACAGACCCCTGGGCTTGAAGAGGATGCTGCAGTAGTTCAAATAAAATGTTGCAACTTAAAATGCATTTAGAGGTAGAAGTCTTTGTGCTTGTTTAAGGAGGCTGCTGTTTTATTAAAAGTTGCTGCTTCAGAGGAGCTGTGTCGGGTCCCCAGGGGTCAGAGGCACTGTTTGCACCAGGGCTGGATGTCCCGTGTGGGGACACACCTGATTTTGGGCAGGCAGTGGGCAGAGCTGCCTTTCTTTCTAGCGCATTGGTTGGCAGCCGGCAGGCTGAGTCTCTGGAGGGCGAGCTGGGCTGCCTGTTCCCAGGGGCAGCGTCCCTGGGGGCCACCTCACCGGTTTCCCTGGCACACACCTCCATCTGCCCAAACTGCCTGCCTGGCAGAGGGACGCCGGTGCCTGCCAAGGGTGCTACCCTGCGAGGGCAGTCACTCTGAGAGTTCTCTGCCCTTCGCCAATGGGACCCTCTTTTTTATCAGGGAATGTAGTTAAAACCCGCAGTGGGAGCACCCCAGGAGCTGCACTTCGCTCAGCAGGACCCCCGTCTTTTACACTTAATAAAACTAAAGGGTGTGAAGTTGCACCCCTGAGTCCTTCCATGGAAAGAAAGCCTTTGCTTTCCCTCCTGCCTTGCCCTCAGCTCCTCTCCCGAGCAGCCTCTTCGGGTGAGCTCAGGCAGTTTTTCAGGGGCTGGTGAGGGAGTGGAAGCTCGGGGCTGGTAGTTTAAATTAAAGGGACGTCATGGGGAAACAGTGGTGACTGCTTTTCCTTTCAGTTGCGCTGTGAAAATTAAAGTAGAAATGGGATATACTATTACAGACATTTAACTGACTACGCTGAAGCCCATTTCAATACATGCCCAGTGAAGGAATAAGCCTCGCAAATGAATTACTTTGCTGCTAATTCATGTAAAACCTGCATATGCAGTGAGGTTTCCTTAAATAAATATTTGATAAGTGAACAAAACTCTAGCACACTAAAGTGCCAAAATAAAATGACTGCCTGACCTGATAAAAGGCATAATTACTTTTAATGAATACACCTGCCAAGTGCAGATATGCAGAGCAGCACCTGATATTTCTGCCCCCTCCTGTCTGCAAGCAGCCGTACAGCACTGACTGCTTCCTAGCGCCTTACCTGTTGCTCCTGTCTGCGGAGCGAATCCCACTCACAGACGCCCACCTCTCCTCACTCTCCTTCCCCAAGGCTTTCAGTATGTTGATTTTCTCCAGCTTGTTGCTGTCTTGCTTGGTGTTTAGGAAACAGGAGAGACACACCCCCGCCCACTCCCTGGTGCTGGGACCTCAGGGTACAGTTTCAGGCTTCGCTTGCTCAGTGTGCACGTATTTGTGTGCATGTGTGTGCATATATTTATGTGCATATATATGAGTGTGTGCATAGTTGTATATGTTCCCTCCTTATATGTACGATCCTTTAACTTAAGTCACCAGTTAGTTCACTTATTTCTTGTTAGTTGGGTCTGAATGTCTCCAATTTATTTAGAAAACTATTGCCATTGAAGAATGAGCATTAAAAAAAAAGAGAAGAAAGAGAGCTATGCGCATCCCTGAGTACTAGGTGATTTTGTCATTATGTTGTTTAAGAAATGAGAAAGATTTCAATTAAGATGATAAATATTCTTCACTGAATAAGTAGTCCAGGGCCCGTGCTCCCACTAAGGCTTGCAAATCACTGCAATGGTGGTTGATTCAATTCAGGGTCCCATTGCAGTTTTTGCTCCTGGGCCCATATTTGCCCATAGCTACACACCATGTGGTGATATCTGCCCCGGACATGTGCTGTTCAGAACTGGCGAGAAAATAACACACAAAGCTGACTGTTTAAACAAAAGATGCATTGGGTACTTTTTCTTTCTGTCCTGTCCCGTCCCCTTTTTTGGGGGGATAGCACCACACCCAGTAACCTTCCATCAGCAACTCTCCATCCTAGCAGGGCTGGGAGCTTTGCTGGGCCCACAAGGCAGGCATTCCCCACCCTGGTAGTTGTAGCACGGACGACCAAGAGCCGGTCAAGCTACATGTAGTTTCAGGGTCTTTCGGTGGTGGTGTCATTTCCCTTGTACAGCAACGTGAGTGCAGGTTCCCTTACGTTTGCTCCCACTGTAAGTTTTGTAGAAATAGTTGGTATACAGCAGTCTCGTTTGAAATGCTCCATCTGTCTGTCTTCTCCACCCAGTGCAAGATTTCACCCTGTAATTGTGAGAGCTGTAGGCTGGAGATACATTTCGTTCTTACTTTGCTTTACATTTCATTCCTGAAGTACTTTTACAATCCTTGTTTTTCTCCTCTTACGCTCCTCTGAGTAAAAATAACAGAAAAGAATGATAGAAAAGCTGTTTAGTAAGAATCAACCATTTCTTCTGAATTTGTGTCCTCCATGACAAACTGACTTCTTCATTACTGTTTCAGTCCATTTCTGAAAAATACCTTCCATGCTGAATAACTGCCCCAAAGATTAAGAAGTAAAGCAGACAGACTCTTACCCATTTTCTTTTTCCCCTAACAACTACTGTGTATAGCTTATGAAGTACACTGCAAAATCCTGTAAGGCTAATGCTGACATTTTTGTGGGCCACCCCAGTTGAACCAGTTGCGGATATAGTTTAGATGAATACAGCTACTTGACAGACAGTGAGCTGGTCTGGCTTCACAGGGACTATGCTGACCCGCTTGAAGCTGTTTGACCAATGAAAATACCTTGCCAAAAAGTAGATTCATTTTACTGTTTGCTGAATGCTAAAACTGCCAGCCCTGATGGTAGAGCTTGCAGATTTTGGGGTTGGGACTGTACTGCTGTCTTAACTGATTTTCAGCTGTTCTACTGCATTACCCCAAAGTCAAAAATGATCATGCTGCACATATATGCACATGTATGGACATTCAAGTTGGTCATAGATGTGCAAAATAATACATGTTGGTTAAGTGAGAGAGAGAGAAGAAAGAAATTGTTTAACTTGTATTTGTTTTTTCTATATTTTAACTTCAGCACTGAAATTTGAAAATCAATATTATTGTTATATAAAGAAAATCAAAACTAAGAACAGGTCATCTCTGGGCTGTTTCTAATATTGGTGTTGTATTATAATTACTAGAGCAGATTACATTTATGCCTAAGAGGAACAGAATTCAGCAAATGAGTTTCAAAGGCTGGTTTGACTTAGTTGAGGGCTACAGAGAAACAGGCATGCAGGAGCAGTGCCTGCTGTTGGAGTGCTCTCATGTATAAATTTTCCTTTACTCCTATCTGGTACAAGTGGAAACATATTTTATTTCCCACTAACTTAAGAAAAGGCCTCATCTATCTTAATTAAAAAAAAAAAAATAGGTAAGCAAATAAATGAGCATATTGATTTTAAACAGCACTAAAAAGCAAACAACAGCCATATTATTTTTTGCAAAACTAGTCGATTTGCTTTCTTGATAACAGGCACCAGTTTTTAGACAAATCAAGGCTGTGTCTCTCCAAGCTTTTTCCCTGTGTCCATCAAAAGTGTAGACCAGCAGAGCCCATTTGTGCAGCTCCTCTGTTTGTACCTTACCTAGAGAAGGGTTGGGACTTTGGCATGGAAGTACAGGGCTTCCTTTGCACTGTCTTAACTTGTGTGATTTTACTCTCTCTTTTTCTCTCTCTTTCTCTGTCTCTTTCCTGATTTGGCTGCTTAGGGACAGACAGGTAATGGAGAAGAAATTGAAAGGGAAAATACAGGGAAAATGTAAATGAAAAGAAGTTATTATAACTGTTATAATGAAGTGCCTTTCATTTAAATATAAGAATGTAACGCTGAAATGAACTTGTGATCCTGAAATGCATTTTTAATGAGTTTCCTTTTTATTTTGCTGCTTCAGTGGCATATTTTAAAGACCCTTTGAAAAAAGCCACATTAAAAACCCCACCAAATGCCACAACATGCAAAATTGGATATTGGTTTATTCCAAAACTGCTGATCAGGAAGAGTGGCTCTTCAACACAAAATGTTGCAGTCACTTTATTTAAATGAGTTTGAATTTGCATTGTGATGTGCCATTCTGATTTAGAAAAAAAAAATTAGATTTTCAGATCAAATTGACCCAGCCAGTGAAGCATTAAGAAACTGGCAGGTTTAGTCTGAAAGCCTCATGTTATATCAAACCTGCAGCCGGTGGAAGTCACACAGCAGCAGTGAGAAAACAACTTTCTCACTGAAATCTTTCTCTTGTTACTGTGTAAGATTTTTTGTTCTCACCTATTTTCTCCTTCTCCCCGTAGGAGAACGCCCTTTCCAGTGCAATCAGTGCGGAGCCTCCTTTACGCAGAAGGGCAACCTTCTGCGCCACATAAAGTTGCACTCAGGTGAAAAGCCCTTCAAGTGTCACCTGTGTAACTACGCCTGCCGCCGCAGGGATGCCCTCACAGGACACCTAAGGACTCACTCGGGTAAGTGAAGGTGGGGGACCGTCCATGGGTGCCCGTCACCGCACCTCCCGAGGAGATGGGGGCATTCGTGGCCACCAAGCCTGAGATGTCTTCTCGCCCCGGGGAGGAGAGTAGCCCCGTGTTGGGGTTACCCAAGCTGTGAGCTGGCAGTGGTGTTTTAGCAGCAAAGAAATGACTACACGCATCTCACGCTCATGATCCTTCACTAGAAGAACTGTTTTTTCCCATACTTCTTGGCTGATTAAAAGTTTCTGTATTAGGGTTTCATCTTACAAGCCTCATGTGAGTAATCCATTTCATGGAACTACGAACATGAATTAAAGCTGATGAATGTTTTAGGGTTTGGATGGCATTTATATGTATATAGAGATAATAGAAGGTCTAAATACAGTGGGTTTTAAGTCACAAAGTCTCAAAAACCTCCAGTCTGGTAGTCATTCTCAACTGAAGGAGTGAATACCACCTAAAGCATTCAGCAGCAGTTATTTGTTGCACCTTGTTATTACAAGTACTTTGAAAGAGAAAGGGGCGGGAGGAGGGAGAGGGTGGGAGAAAGATAGTCTTCCGAAAAAGAGGACTCTGCTAGAGTTTTTCAGTGTTTTGTCTCAACAGTAATATGGAGATCTGAATAAATATTTTTGAATAGCTGCACTTTTCCATTACCACGAACCTCTCATTGTTTGACAGAAGCCATAGTCACATACATTCTGGGAAGCAAAACCAATTTAGCACCTTTAAAGTGCCTTTAAAAGCAGAGTGTTGTCCCATCTAATTTCTCAAGCTAAGCTGGAAATGCAAATTGTTATTTGGATAGGAGACCTCCACAATACATTGCTGGAACTGACACTGGTAACTTTACTTGGGAAAGTTGGCTTTGGGACCAAGTTCTGGGTAGCAGAAGGGGAGCTCCCAAAGTAACATTTTTGTGTTGCACAAAACCTAAGGAAATTCTTCTCTAGCACACGCATTAAATAAGATCCCTAGTGTTGGTCCCACATCTCCAAAATAATTTCCACTTCTGTTTGGTCCTGGCCCATTTCAGGAAAGCACATCTTTAAAATACTATTTTTCCTCCCTCTCCCTTGCTGTTACTGATTTTCATGGGTGCACAATTTTAAATATAATTTTTCATATATACATGGAATTACACCTAGACACTTCTGGCAAACTCTGAGGATTCTGTAGTTAAGAGACAATGCATAAACCATAGATTGTGATTAGTTCCTGCAATTGGCAAATTGACATCAATATGTTATAAAACAAGTTGGGTGTCTGAGTCTAATTTTCACCCAAGAATTTGTAAATAAAATTTAAAAGTGAAGCTGTGTAACCATCTAAAATTGTGAAATCACATAGAAGGTGACAGTCTTGTCATGCTAAGGCAGAAAATTCAGGGCCAGAAGTCCATGAAACCATATTATTACTGAGAAATTCCTGGAACTACCTACATCTGGATTGGTGTAATACAGAAAAAAAATTTGTCTTGCCATTTCTTTTGAATTTCCAGAAGCAGAAAACATCTGAAATCTAACATTGTCCTAAAAGCGTTGAGCTGGTTCTGGTTAGATCAGAACTGACATCCAGTCGTGGGCAGGTGTCTCTGCCTACACCACCAGTTCCCCTGTTGGCAGTCTCTGTGGCAGCTAGGCACTAAAGCAGCTCCACTCAGACCTTTGAAGATGTCTCAGTTTCTAACTTGTGTAGATGCCGTTTTTGAAGATTTAATGTCGCAGTCCTTATCTGATGTGAATCATCTGAAATCAGCTTGCAGCACCCACAGAATTGGCCTGTTGATGTAAAGATATACAACTAGTTTTCCATTAGGTTGTTTTTTTTCTTAAATTGACAAAATCTTTCTTCAGTTCACCATAGCATGGGTTCATTTTTGGGGTGGGCTTTTTTCCTGTTGTTCTTACCATTATTAGTATGCTGTTGAATATGTCATCTGAATCTCTCAATTAATTGTGTTTTCTCCAGTTGGCAAACCCCATAAGTGTGGATACTGCGGTCGCAGCTATAAGCAGCGCAGCTCTTTGGAAGAACATAAAGAACGCTGTCATAACTACCTGCAAACCATGAATATCTCAAGCAGCCTTTATTCAGGTAATGAACGTGTCCATTTGGGGATTAACGCTGTCCTGTCAGGTATGCAGAAAAAGGAGTGCAAAAGGAACAGTAGTACCATTTGTGGTATCTTTTGCATTGGGGAGGCACACACACATACCATATATATGATATTGCATCTGGATTTAATCTATATTTGATAAATATTTGGCTGCTGTCTCCTTTTGTTTAGCTCAAACAAAAAGCCAAAGTAAAACTCAGGCATGTAGCAAAACACTTGCAAGACCTGGAAAATTTCAGTTCACCGTCTTGAAGACAGTATGACTGCATCACATTTCCCTTTTGCTTGGAGTCCTATATCGCAGTATTCTTGTGGATGTATTTTTAATAAAGACTTAATATCAGTGTTCTTGGTAGGGCTGCAGAATCTTCTGCATTGCACATCTCCTGCCCTTCCCAGGCACAGCTTAAGGGCCTTACTTGACCACTGGGACCAACTCATCTGACAAGAATGAGCTGCCTGTCTTTGATTTCACTCTTCCAAGCAAGAGGACTTGAAGCCAGAGGCATTTAATTTAGCCAGTTTCACTGAGACAGTCCAAAAAGGCTAATAATTTGCTGACAGCCTTTCTCCCAACCTCCCCTTTAAAAGAAAACTGGGGGGAGGTGAGGAGCTGTTGTGCTTCTCTGAGAGACTGGTCTTATGATGAAGGTAAAGTCCATTTCTTGGAGAATATAAAATCTAAAACTATGCCCAGGAACAGAGCAAGCAGATACTGGAGTTTGGATTTTTTTTAAACAAAGATCCTAAAGATCTATATGGAATTGATCATAGTAAATAACCATACAAAATCCTCTTGCATGTGCAGTTTTAGATAGAGAATGTAAGATCCAGCTTCTTTGGTGGAGTTTAAGCCCATCCAGTAAGTTACATTTCTTGCATACCTTTTTGATCCTGTCAGTATATTTGGTTTGTCAAACAACAGAAATAGAAGGTTCTCTCTGACCTGTTTGCAATGATGCCTCATTTAATATTTTATACCTGGACAGAACCTGAAAATGTTTTTACATGCTATCAAATAATGTAAAGTATATGCACATAATGATAGCAGTGAATACAGCTGAGATGCTTCTGGCAGACAGCATGTTAGAGCAGCGGCCCTTCTAATTTTATTGAGGGGCTGGAGAATGTATAAATAGAAAAGCTCAATGTAATATACAGTAGGAAGCAATACTTATTCCTCAAAGAGGTGATAGGATTTAGAAGCAAATATCCTGTCTTGGGATTTGAATTTTCAGTGTCTGGCACATGGATTTGAATGCCTGCACGCTGAACATGAAAATCTGTGTGAATGAGTAGCTTAACTACTACTAAAGTCTTAGTAAGCAAAAATGTCCAGATGAAACTGGTGTCAGGAATCATAAACTTTAATAAGAAATAATACAATTTTAGAGATCGACCTTTGTTTCTAGCAAATCATGACAGGAGAGTTTACACTAGCTTAGGACTGAATATCTAATATCTCAGTGGGATGAAAACTTGGGGAACTCATGAATGCTTTGGAAGAATTACTTCTTCCTTGCATATACTGAAAGTATCATATAAATCCATATTTGATACAATAGGAGTGCTTTTGCAAATTAGAAAAAAAATTAGAGGATTAACTTTGGAGTTTAGACCTTGCATCCAGCCACAGATTCACTCTTAAAAAAATTTAGTACTCAGTTAATAAATCAATTCTTTATGTTTCTAAAAAATGAAAACTTTTTTCCTAGTATTTTGCATTCTAATCTATTCTACTTCACTGCAAACATATCATTTTGCCATGTTTACATTATTTCCCTTATAAACTCAAAGATTAAAATGTACAATGAAACAGTTGAGAATGAGTGGGTCAACTTCTGGGATTTTTAGTGCATTCTACATTGTATCTAGAAAAGTAAGTAGCTATACTACCACTGCTCTTATACTATTTCAGGATGTGATATGGAGCTATTAGAGCTATAATTCAGGTCCTTTTTTTTTTTAGAGTCAAAAAAGTTGGTACAAGAATCTGCTAGGGCATCTGATTTGACATTCTGCTACAGTGGGATTGCTTTTTACAGCATTTTAAAAATATTTTGTGCAGTATACATAGAAAAAATGTCAGTTGAAAGGACCTAAACTGGTAGAAGCTTTCCATCACCTTGTAAATCTAACAAATATAATTGAGAAAGTACTTAAATAAGTGAAAGATCCATCAAAGAGGAGTAAGGAGGGGAACAAAAGATTGTATTTATATTTTAACCTTTGTTTGCTTTCTTTAAGAGAAGGAGATTCAGCATGAAATTAGGAACCTGCTGAATTTAATGGCAAAATTCTTATTTTAGAGGACTAGAACCTCACTGTCCATGTGAAGTTCTTCTCTTAGAGATATTATTTGGAGTTTTGCATTTGAGTTGAGTGGAAGTGTGCTGAAGTCTTGCCAGGCCTATATAAAATAACAGAAGAAATAGTTTATGAAGTTTAAAAAGAGTCAGTTACAATTCTTCAGTCACTTGTGGATTTCATTGGAAAGATAAAATGATTTTTTTTTCACTTCACAGACACCAAATTACAGAAAAATAGTTATCAGGTTGGTAGCAAATTTCAGGGGGTTTCAGTTGCAAAGGCTGGAAATTAGTACATAATTCAATCCCCCCCCCCCCCTTTTTTTTTAATAGCAGTTTTGAAAGTTTGAAAATTGAACATAACTTACCCTCTCTGGAACTGATTAGAAATAGAATGTTATTATATCCTAAACAGATATTTCTTGATGATTTCAACTTTTAACTAAGAATTCAATCTTTTGTTCCCCTGTTGAAAGGGCTGCTTTAAAACATTCTCTGTAAGTCTCTTCCTGAAGTGGTATCTGGAAGCCTTAGCCAGCACAAGATGCTGGTGTGTGCTTGTTCAGTGCTGAGCAGGTACCATCAGTGCCCTTTACTCTTAGGCACCTTCATGACCAAGTTCTGCTTATATCTTGCATTGGTCACAGTCTTTAGCATCTTATGGGGCTGGGGCATAATTCCATGAGACTCCCTGTCACTGTCACTGCAGCTTGTGCTGCTGCAGCCAGGACTCAAGAACCCGTTGTGTACTCATCAGTTTGGTATTGCGGAGTGTTGTTGTCTAGGTCACTTCACCTGCTCCTTCCAGTTATCCACCAGACCCTGATTTCACATCTTTCAGGAACAATGAAACATTCACAATCATCCTTTTATGGCAGTGGTATATTGCCAAAATAACATTGCATAGGAACAGCGTGTTCTCAGCTATTGAGAAACACCCAGGTACCAGAATAATGGGTTCTCTGAACCAGTAAATCCAGTGATAAAACAAATTCTCAGCCGGCACAGAAGGCAAAATGTAGCGGAGTGGTGCACCTAACTGAAATAGCTCGCAGAATCAAAGTCTAAAAATCATCTTTTGCTTCTCCCTTTAATAGCAACTCACAAGTTCAGGAAAAATATCCATACCCTAGTAGCAGGTAAAAGTAAAATCAACCCCTTTCTCTCCCATCTCTGACCTCCCATGCCAAAAAAAAAAAAAAAAAGGAAAAAACCCCCAAAAACCAGTTGTGCTGTGATCTTGCTGTGTACCACCTTTCCTTTAGATGTTGAAGTCAGAAATACCTTTCCATATATTTTTTTATAGTCATTGTTTTGACAGTGCATTTTCATGCATCCCTTCTGTTTCTGCAGGAAAGTACTGAAGTAAAATGTAGTGAAAGTTAAATAGTTTCCCTTTCCTAGAGCCTCACAGCTAAGCTCCTTTCTAATTCTACAGTGTCTCAGCAACAGCAGGAGGTTGGGAAAACAGTCTGAGTATTGGAAGTCAGTGCTCCATTACAGGTGTGACTTAAGCAATTTAAATTGTCATTTAAAGTCTAAAATTGCATCAAGGAACTATAGAAGTAATTACTAGGGGAAGAAAAGGGGTTGGGGAGAAGGGTTGGTATAGTTTGCAAATACATCTTCCACTGCTGTACTTGAGGAGTTTGTCCATTTTTCCTGCTAAAGAAGCAATGATCATACAGGCGGTTCCACTGGGAGAGGTGCAGAGGGATGGGGGGGTGACAGCAGGAGGGTGAAAAGATGAACTGCTTTGTGTCCAGTATAATGTTAGGACCTCATTTACTTGCAGAAATGCAGAGTGGCTGTAGAACAAGGGTGGCGTGATTACGTTACACACAGGCAGACGCCTTGCAGTTGCAATCTCATTTTTGTATCCTAGATGAGGGAAACATGAACATGTACATAGATTAATCAGCGTGAGGGACTATGTTACCAAGAGTCAGAATCATCCTGTGTCTGCAGTGGTGAGCTCCTCCTTTCAGCTGGTTGGGAGCTAAAAGACATTAGCTGAGAAACAATAACCTGAAGACAATAGTTCCATTAAAATGGAACAAGTGTGCCTAACCCTTCTGATGTCATTTGATTTCAGTCATAAAAGAGGAAACTAACCAGAGTGAAATGGCTGAAGACCTGTGCAAGATAGGGTCAGAAAGATCCCTCGTGCTGGATAGACTAGCAAGTAACGTCGCCAAACGTAAGAGCTCTATGCCTCAGAAATTTGTTGGTAAGAGTTAAACGTTTGCTGTCTCCTAAAAAATAAAACAAAACAAAACCCAAAAAACATCTCACAGGATTTTTACTTTTGCCTTATGATTTTACTTGTTTTACTAAATTAGCAATATCTATCTCTATAGAAGCAGACACAGCAATGTGTTGGGGGAAAAAAAAAACCCAAAACAACCAAACTTCTCCAGCATACATTTCTGCATGCTTGATTTTCCACATCTGGAGATTGATTTTAAGTCTTTTTCCTGTCTTTTTCTAATGCTTATGAACCAGATCATTACAAGATCTGGACAGGCTCTTGAAGTTGCGTTAAGAATCTGAAGATAGGAATAGAAGTTTCCTATTGGGAAAGCATTTGACCACATTTTCAGGGTTATTTTATTAACTTCTTGGATGACATCCAGAGCTGGGCATATTGGTGTTTGTGAAAGCATTTGTGAATAGTAGAGGATAGGTTGGATTTCAGTCTTCACCCCTTCATAAACTCTGTATACTTTTACAGCCCAAAATGATCATGGAAACAAATAAACCTAGGTCTGAGAATAATACCTAAATGAAAAGATCTTTGGGTACACTCTATAAATGATGGAAAAACTCCATGCCCATTTGCACCTAGTAGTTTTTGTCTTAACAATGAAAAAGTGGAGGCTACACCTATAAAAGTGGAGGCTACACCTATATTGTTTGCTTTGGTAAGCCTGTACCAAGTAGTGGTTACATCAGTTTTGTAATAGTGAGACCCACAGACAATACTTTGTCAGCTATGTAGTCTTAAATGAATAAAAACATGGGAGCTCAGAGGACAGCATATCCTCATATGTAGTTAGATTCTTTTATAATTCTCTGCACATTCATTTATAATATTATTCTATAGGAAACAGAGAAAACTGAAGTCTTTGAAACAAAACACACATTAAGAAGGTCTTCAGTCAAAAGGCAAGGCAAAAAAAAGACCAGTCTATGGGACAGAAATTCCAAATATACCTTCTTCAATGAGGACACAAGGGTGAAAGAAAAATTAGTATTTCTGAGACAAGGAAAGGGGCATCTTAGCTACATCAGGAGGTGCAACAAAAAGTTTGAAATGAAAGTCCAAGATTGTTTTCCAGTCCAAAGGCAACAATTCTGGGAGGTAGTCAAGGATAAGAAAGCTTATGCTTATAAAAAGACAAAAGTTGTAGTAGAGGTAGTTACCAAAAATACATCAGCTATGTGAGGAAAACCTGATTCATTTAGACACTCTAGTAACTGATTGCATTAGGCAAAATACTAATTCTATGAAAGCTCCAGGAAGACCAGAAGAGTTAAAATTTGAAAGGTACTACCAAGCATCCTATATGTGATGTATCTGTGGGTGTGGACTAGCTTTTTCATTCTCCATTTCCCCCCTGAGAAACAGTAAAGACAGCCAGTTCAACTACGAGTTTTAGGAGGGCAGAATATCTGTCAGTTAGTTATTCAGGGAGGGGTGTAGGAAGACAACCTACTGACAGCAGATATTTATGGAAATTTGCTAACCTTCAAAAGGACAAACTTTTCTGACAAGAAAATGCCCCCAAATCCTTTCCTTTCCAATCCTCACCTGCTGCTTCATGTAATAAATACATTCCTGATTAACACAAGGTTAGGCTGGCTGGTCAGGAGAGCTTTTGGGTAATAAAACATGTTTATTGCTTCTGTAGATTACCATGTCGTCCCAATTTCTGTGCTGAATTCCAGGGAGAAGGAGCAAATGGCATCCTTCGCATAAGGGAAAGACTGTCTGCTGCTTCACTTGTTTTTCTCAAGGCTAAATTCATTACCTTTCAAAAGTGAGATTGTTCACCAAATTATGCCAGTTAGCTGTAAAATTCTCTCTGTATTCCAACCTGGAATAGCTCCCAGACCTGAAAGCAGAACTGAGCCATCCAAACTAGAGTGAGAACTGCAGGCAAGGTTGACACATTTATCATGTTAAAACAATAGGCAGCAAAGAAAAGAGAGGGGCTAAAAACAAACAAACAAAGAAAAAAGAAAAGAAAAGAGTGCCCACATGCACTGAGTGCATTTTTACTATTTAGGTACCTGCTGCAGAACCCTGAGCAGTGCAAAGCTTGAAGTGCAACAAACCATTAGCAGTTTAATTTACTTATGCTCTAATAACCACAGAAATGAGCTATTATTTTTAATGAGTGCGAGTATTACCTGCATTGCCCAGATACAGAAATGATACCTGCCTACCTCAAGTTTGTGTCTGTCTCAGACACTCTGCTTGGAAAAAAATTTTTCTTATGACCACTTGATCCTCTCAGTCCAACTACCAACTATTTATGCTACACAAAGCAAATACTACCCAAGAAACAGCTTTTAGAATCATGCCTTCTGGATGCCCAAAATTTTGTGTATAATGAAGACGAGTCCCACTTTTCAGTGATATACAGTGCCCATGGACTATAAATGATTTTGACCTCATTTTTTCCTCCTTGCGTCAAGGGTATACATTCATATTAGGAGAGTTTTTCTATATTTAATTCAAGAGTCTTTCACAATGCCTATTTTGAATTTTAAGCCTCAAACTCTGCCTGAAAACTCTAGCATTAGAAAGGGTAAATCTGGAAGAAAAAAGAATGCATGCCAGTAGAGGGGTGCTCAAATTGGCAGACTAATAGGGAAAGGAAATAAGAGGAAGTAGAATCTTGTGTGGCGCAGCTAGAAGGTGTCTGTACCCTACATCCCTTATAGGAACTTACGCAATGCTCAGAGTGTTTCTTTCTGTGCTTGCAGAGCATGGACAAACTAGTATGAAACCATGTCTTGTGGGAAATGTAGACAGCAGGACTTTCTACATATTAGCCCCATCATTGCAATAGTGCCGTATTAGAAGTTTTCTGGGCTCCTCACTGACTTTAAACAGTCAATTTGAGTAGAAACTGGGTGGGAAATTATTGATAAATTAATTTGCAGATCTTCTGGTAAATTTTCCATGCTCCTATTAGCACTTCTTTTAGACAAATTAGGACTTTCCAAGGCCTACCAGCAAATGTCATTTTGATTAGGAAATGGTGACAGCACCTCATAGAGTTGTTTGTGGCTTTCAATGAATTTCCCAAGATCTGCAGAGCTGGAAAATCCATCTTGACTGTAAACAATGTGTTATTGGTAGTCTCTAGCAACCTGTGGGAATTTTTTAACCCTTTGCATTTGCACAAATTTATTAGGGGCCTGATAAGAACATTGATGGTTTACACTGTTTGAGAAGACTGTTCAGGTTCATTACATCAGCATCTGTGTATTTAAATAGTTTCTCCCACTCCTAACTTCTATGTTTTGCTTAGTCCTGTCTGTCCAGGAATTTTGAGAAATTGCAGTGAAACTCAGTGTTCAATACTAGAATACCCAGCTAGAGATACATTAGTGCAGTCTGATTTTAAAAAAAATTACGAGTCCCCCCTTACTTTTGGCATCCCAAATCAGAGTCGAAGTTGCAAGTAACAAGTAATCTTGCTCTATATAGGGCTTTTTACTTCATAGGAGAAATATATTCCAACTACAAGTGCACTTAATTTTTTTCCATGGTTCTTGGCTGCTTCTGTAGATGATAACTTTTTGACACAAAATTTCTAGGAACATGAGCAGCTTCTGGTAATGTGTCTAACATGGCTTATTTAAAAAACAAGGCGTGGGAGGGAGGTGGCAATATGAAAAGTTAAGTTTTTGTTGATTTTTCTCTGACGCAACATATGATCACATTTGCCAATGATGTGGGTTATTTGTAAGAAACTGAAGGTCTAAAACTAAAACATAGGATTTCCAGTCTAAAATTTAATGTGCTTCATGCTCTGAAGCATGAAGGCCAGGCTCACTGTAAGTGTGCTGGTACACTGTCTTCACTAACCACAAAGGCCTGCCTTAGCTCCCTGTAAGAGGCAGATGAGGGAGTCCAGTCAGAAAGGAGAGAGGGTGAAGCACTCAATCTGTAGCTCCCACGAGTCCCCGTGTAATTATTTCCAGAATCTGTTTGCATCCATTTGCTTTTCCAAAAAACCTCAAATTATCTTGCAGGTTTAAAAAACCACACCAAACAACCATTTTTCTGACCAGCTATATTAAAGAAATATGAATACCTCAGGTGACTTTTGGAGGTGGATTTGATCAACTCTTTTCATCCATGTTGCTGTTTTATTAATCCATGATGTTCAGTTCCTTAATTATGTAGAAATCAACCCTCTAATTCCTGACTGTTTTTCACTGCAGGTGAGAAATGTTTGCCTGATCTTCCATACGATGCTACCACCAACTATGAGAAGGAGAATGAGATAATGCAGACGCACGTTATAGACCAGGCCATTAATAACGCCATCAGTTACCTGGGGGCAGAGTCCCTGCGTCCCCTTGTCCAAACACCACCAGGCGGTTCTGAGGTGGTACCCGTCATCAGCCCCATGTATCAGCTCCACAAACCTCTTGGGGACAGTCAGGCTCGCTCCAACCATACAGCTCAGGACAGCGCGGTGGAAAACTTGTTGCTGCTTTCCAAAGCCAAATCTGTCTCCTCTGAACGAGATGCCTCTCCCAGCAACAGCTGCCAAGACTCAACAGATACAGAAAGCAATAACGAGGAACGCAGTGGTTTAATTTACCTGACAAACCACATAGGTCCCCATGCAAGAAATGGCATCTCTATAAAAGAAGAAAACAGGCAATATGACGTCTTGAGGGCAGGTACTGACAATTCCCAGGATGCTTTCAAAGTGATCAGCAGCAATGGGGAGCAAGTAAAAGTTTACAAGTGTGAACACTGTCGAGTCCTTTTCTTGGATCACGTGATGTATACGATCCATATGGGCTGCCACGGCTTCCGTGATCCTTTTGAATGCAACATGTGTGGCTACCATAGTCAGGACAGGTACGAATTCTCTTCCCACATAACGCGAGGGGAGCACCGTTTCCACATGAGTTAAAACTCCTCCAGCACAGATCTAGCCTCAACAGCTGCATTAGTGGAGCTGCATGAGCCACGACAGCAACAAAGCACAAGTCAGCTGGACAGTAGAAGTAACAAGAGAATCAAAAGTTCAGCTACCTTCTCCCACAAGAAAAGATTTTTCCTTTTGGTAGCATGCATTGCAACTCAGTTTTCTAAAATGAGTACTAAAGTTTTTACTGAAAATGTTTGATCACCAAAAACCTTTAGTAATGTAAGTAGGAGCTTTTGTAGTGACATAGCTGAAAGCCCTTCCCTTAACTGATGCTTCTTGCAAACCTCCCTTGCCAAAACTGTTAACCATGTGCTGGATGCTCCACATGGATGAGGACGCAACAGGCAGGAGTGGCCAAGCTTTCTCTCTTAACACCCTGATCGTAGGGCTCTTACACCAGATGTATGTTTTTGACTTCCTGGTATTATTTGACTCTTTTGGGAAGATTAAACTCAACTAAAGATGGAGGGGCCCATCTCAGATGACTTCACAGACAGCTGGGGTGGGACGGGACCCCCCAGCCAGAAGGTTCTGAGTTGCTTTGGTGGTAAAAAGTAGAACATTTCCACCTGCAAGGGTGCTGCTGGTATTGACATCATGACATGCCTTGTTTGTGTCACTAGGCAGGTGAGCAGGTATGTGAAAGATGGAAGAAACACCCTTGTAATATACTCTGTGAAGTATGAATTGCATTTAATGTATAGAAAAAGGGTATTGTTGGCTCTTTGAATAAATGTTTTCTCTCCCTATCCAATAAAACCCCACTTTTTGTTAAGCAACCCTTCCTCTCTCTGCATAAGCAAGTCACAAAGTATTTAATTTTTCTTTCTTTCTTTTTTGTTTTAGTTATTTAGAAAAGTATGATGTACAGTTGAGAAAAGCACTAGCTAGAAATACGTGTGGGGAAAGTCTACTTATGCACATTTTTCATCTTTTTAAACTGCCTGGAAAATATCCAAATGTCCCTCTCTTACTTATGAAAAAAAAAATGCCATTTTTGCTTGCACAGAAGATGTCCTCTTGGAGGTTTTGTGGGTCTACTTATAAGTGTTGCACTTAATTAAAGCACTGAGCTGAATTAAACCAGCCAGTCAAAATTAGTAGCCTTTTTTCCTGGTACTTGCTGTTTAATGAGGGACCAAGCCCCACAAAGGTGCTGAGAACCCTGGCTTCCTCTTCACCAAGTCATTTCACCATGTGCTTTAAGTTACTTTTACTTCAGTGTAACTAATCTTAAGGTTAAAAAAAATATGGTGTTTTGCTGAATGGAGACCAGAAACTGCAGCACTTTGCAGAGTGCAGTAAGGTCCATCAAGAGCTTACTCCACGGTGGGTTCTGCTGCAGATACTCTAACTTCAGTTAGAATAAAAACTTCTGTGATGAATAGATTTTAACCCCAAAGACAGCTGACATAAAAAAACCCAACTTTTTTTAAAGCTTCTACTTAACTTCCTCTTCCAAATAGTTCATTCCTCTCCCTGAACACCCTCATACTTTAAGATTGGGGAAAAAAAAAGACATTTTTGCAGCTGCATAAAAAATCTGTCATTGGTGCTGCAATACTTCCCGGGCAACATCTGTAAAAATAACCCATGTTATTAACTTAATGTATCAATACTTCCACTCTGCATAATAAATGGATATTCTGCAATAAACACAATCATATAACCAACAAGACTAGCAGTCTTGTCATACAGTTACACATTCTCCATTCACAAGTACATGCAAGCACATATATTTCTTTATCAAGATTCAGTGGAACCATGAATGCTTGTACCTAGGCCAGTTTGGCCTGATATGTGTAGCTATATTTGATATACATTTCCTATATATACACACTATTACAGGCATGCAGAGTTCCTTCTTCTGCTTTCATTTTTGCAGGTGTAAGTCAGGAGAAACAACACTGAAGTTAGAAGAAAGATACTGACGAAATAATGAATTACAAATACATACTTTTACAATTTCATGTCTTAGCTTTTCATGACAACTGTAAGACACCTCAAATGATGCGTGGGCACAGAGGTGGCTCTCCATTGAAAGTGCATGAGTGCATGCTGATTTAGTAGCTTTGTCACCAGATGTGAATGCTGTGTATGAACGTCCGCAGACTGACGTATATACATACAACAGTGAAAACAAATTACTAGTACATGTTTGGTAGGCTAGTACATTGCATAGCCAATGATCTCCCCGAAAAACGAGTAAACTACAGGCCCAAAGGTGATCCCCTCTGCTCCCGCATTATAACTCAGTTGCCTTAAGAGACATTATTGCTTGTTACCCTCCGGCCCGAGACACTGTGCAGGGGGTGGGCACAAGGAATCCTCTGCCATTTCCATGCCCCAACTATGGTTTTGTCATCAATGCCTGCTACACATTCAGCTTCGAGACAGACCGTACCTGGCAACAAGGTGTTACCAAATATTTTGTATAGGAATGACCTGAAGGGGACCTTCAAGGCAGGGAGCTTACAGTGATGAGTTTCCTTTTTTTACTTTTTTTTAAATAAAGTTGAAATGGGTTCATTTTTTCATAGCTGGTAGGGATACATTCAGCTGTTCTTAGACCTCTCCACTTTTGATTGGTACCAACCAAGGGACAAAGTAATTTCCCAGCCCTGCTGCAATGTCCTGTGTGAAATCAGATGTTGGCTGTACAGAAATGTTCTGCTTTTATTGCTCTTACACCGCCTTCCTACTGTTTTCAGATTTAGGCCACTATATACCCCATGCCGTAACTTTTTTTAACCCTTCATTTTAAGACACCCCAAGCTATAAAGGGAGGGGGACAGAAGCTTACTCAGGTGGTTTTGTTTCTTTGATTTTACTAAAATCCAACACAAATAAAGCCACGTTCATTAGCCATGTAAACAAGCATAGCTCCAGTGGAGTTTAAGACTGCCTTGAACTTAGCTTTTAAATGTGATTTCTGATTACTGGGTAGGTTCACTGCCTTTGCAACATCTCTGTGCACACATGCACGTGTATGAGTTTCTGTGTCACTTTTCTTGTCGACATGCACATGCCCTGTCTGTGGTTTTGTGTATCATTAATATTTTATATACATATGTGTGTATAGATATATCTAAAATGGTTCATATGACATGATGATGCACTGTCAGTCACAGTGGGTTTATTTCCTGGGTCTGGAGTTTTCTTATTTATACTATAACAGAATATGTTGATGTTGTATATTAAACAGTACAGTAGTATAAGTAAGTATATTAAGACACAGCGTATCAGAGGACATAGTCTAAAGGCAGAAGCAAACAGCATTCTCTGTTCACGAAGGGGCTCTTTTAGGTTTGCTTTTTCAGTGTTTTTTTTTCTTATTTGCACAAAATCATCTTCAACTTGTTTAGAAACGAGTGTTTCAATAATTTTATTTATGAACATATGCAAGGATGGCATGAAAATAGGATGTTGTGTGTATGTGTACATCAAAACAAACTGTGCCCTCAGAAAACTAGTTTCATGTAATCTCCCCTTTTCTCTTTTTTGCTATGGTGCAATACCCTGATATGGTTTAGCGGAGTAAATATGGTGAATGGCTTTAAGTTTATATCTGTTTTAAAAAAATGTAAAAAATAACTGCTTCCCAGCCCTTCCCCAGACACTGCCTTTTCTAATAGAAAAGTTGTATTTACACACTTTTTTTTTGCTCCGATTTTATATTGTAACTTCATTTTTCTTTGAGGACATTGTATTTAAAAAAAAAAACAAGCAAATTTCATAAAAATTGGAAACCTTATTAAATTATGTCTGCAAAAAGTGAGGTGTATCTTTTAAAACAAGACAACAGGGTAAAAAGCCCAAACCCCAGAACATTTCCCTCACTCTCCTAGTGGGTGCAGAAGTCGTTCGGTACAGCTGGAGGCCCTGCGTGGGGGGGTGGCTGGGGGTGTGCGATGTACGGCGAGATGCAGGTGAAGGGCTCCGTGGGCAGCCAGGGAGCGCCGAGCATCGTGCACGGTCTCAGCCTCTGCTGCAGCACCTGCAGCCACGCATGAGGGCGAGTTCATCCTCGCAACCCATCTTGTGTGGCCAAAAAAAGTCACGCTGTGTCAGTCACCCTGCACTCGCCAGCTACGTGAAGCAGCCTTGCTATGCCAGCTCCAGCTGAAGATCAAGTCCGAAACTGGCCGCCTCCTCTCCAGAGTGCCGCTGGCCACGAAACTCTCGCAGCTCCTGCGAGCAGCTGACTATGAGCAGGCTGCTTCCTTTCCAGCCCTCTCCTCTTACCCCTGCCTCCCACTAGCCAGCCAAAGTCATTACAGAACACAATTACTTCTGCATGTAGAGTCATGGTAATTCAAAATAAAACACTGAGAAATTATTTCTACTATTTGCCATAACAAAGGTGATTTCTCTGCGGGTGTCCCTGTTTCCTTCAGATTCCAGCACAGTAAATTTCACATCACATATTTAATGCAAACAAGAGTCACTGTTTTGCTTAGAAAAAGCACCATTTATAGAGTTTTAGAAATATTTCCATTTGTAAAACTGTATTATTATGAACAAAATGAGATTAAAAAAAAAAAAAAAAAGAAACTCTAATGGTATTGCAATCAATTCTTTTACAGGTTCCCCAAATCTAAATTTTCCTTTAGTTACTGTGATATGGTTTCATCAAAAACTATGACTACTTTTCCATAAGAAGGAACCTTTTAACATCCTGATTCTTTTGCTCACCATCACAGTAGTTCTCAGTAAATGAACTACAAGTTACTGTTTCAGCGGGTGACTCTTCTGCAAAGTAGCTATGGTCTGTTAAATAATAATAATAATCACAAAAATAGACCAAATGTAATATTCTCAATCAATGTTATTAAATCCTTGAACTAAATTAGAGACATCCATAGATTTAAATGCAAGTTTGTGTACCTAAAAATCTATTCTGGGTATCTATCATCTATTATGTTTCAAAGACTTTCTTAAAATCATCTTTTTTTTTTTCTTCTTTTCTACTCCAATAGTTTGATTAAATTATATCAGAAACTGTTGTAGGTGCCAAGATACGAATTGTTATACAGACACAAACATACAACTACCAGTGGTGAGTATTTTCAGCTTCGAGTCCCCAAACAGGCTTCCCAATCCCCAGCTAAACACCAAAACAGTATTAAAATGTGCCCAGCAACCAACGTTTCTAGTCAGTCTCTGAAATCAAGAAATACACTAAAACACCAAGATTCTTTTAGTAGATATCAAAATGAGAACTCGGAGCCAGACCTGGATCACGCAGATCTGATAATGTAACAATTTCCTATTTTTTTCAGGGTGGGGGGATCACTCAACATCTTATTTGGGGAAAAGGGGTTAGAAATGCTCCTGACTTTGCCAATACACTGAGGATATTGCACTGGTTTTGTCAGCTTGTGAGATGGTCACAGATAAAGGAGAAGCTTTCACTGAAAGCTTCAAGTTGCAGCAGCAGCAGTGACAATTTGAAAGCTGAAAATGTTGCAACTGGAAAACCAAAACATTTGATTTCTGAAAAAACTGTTCCTGCCTGTCTTGTGGGTCAGAGCTCCAAGGCATCCTTCCCAGCCAGGTTGTGTCCACCATCATGAAATACAGTCAACTTCTTGTCTGGAAGGAAAATGGTATATGAGAACAAATTCTGGTCCGAATGCATCATGAAAGACAAAAATCCCTCAGACCTGGCCTGTGGAAGGCAACAGAAGTCTTAATCTTAACAGGAGGTCCATTATCCCAGTTTCTCAATTTTAGTTTTTGATGCATCTTTTTTTTTTGGCTACACAGACTTGGAGTTTTTGGGGGGTGCTGAAGATGCAATTTCCATTAAAGTCACTGGCAGCTGCAGATATGCAGCATTTCTGAAATCCTGCCATAATTTCCAGAAGATGGGTATTCAGACAACAGGAAGGCCAAAAATTTGCAGAGTTTCACTGAAAATGGGATAGATGGGAGTGAGAAATCCAAAGCCGGGCTTCAGATGGCAGGAGTTCATCACATTTAAACCAAAAAAGGATGCAGCGAGCGTGGCTGAAACCCCGCTCTTGCTAAACAAACAGGTCTCTGTTAACTGCAGTGAGACTTTTGCTGCATTTAGCATTACAGCATTTTTTTGATTTTTTTTTTTTTTTTTTTTAATATAAGGTAAGGTCTTACTGCTTGAAAGCCTGTCCCAGGACCCGGAACAATTCCTGGTTTTATCTGTCCCGACCACACATATGAAACATGTGAGTGATAGAGGGCAGCTGCTGCTGTTGCTGCCGCTGGTGGCGGCTGCAAATCACACAAACCAACGCCTTCCTGTCCCTTGGGAGAGAAGTGAAGGTTCTGGTTTATAAGCAGTTAGAGAAGAAAAAAAAAAAAAAAAAAGAAAAAAAAAATCTACACCTTGCAGCAGACAGTGAGCCTGGGGCTGGCAGGGTGAGGAAGTTAATCAGCACCGAGCAGGCTGTTCGGGATGAGGCCAAACAGATGGCTCGTCTCTGAAACGGCAAAACGGGAAGCAGATGTGGCCACTGCTTCTCCCCATGCATAACTGGGAACCAGCCGGTTGGTGAGGAAATTTGCATAACAAGGATAATTTGGTATCAAAACTGTCCCTAGAAGTGATCTGAATGGATCTGGGCGCAGTTGACAGTTTTCACTTCTTGTTTCCCACTCAATGTTCAACAAGATTAAATTTTAATTTTGAACCTACTGCTTGCCTGAGGTTGCTCTCAGCTATCTTCTAGGGAAACCTATGGTGCAGGCAGGGAGGACTTGGCCAGTCTCTGCTGAAGCTTTTGGGGCCAACCCCCTGATCTCTGTTCAGTCAGTTGAAATTTTAGTGACTAATTTCAGCAGGCTCTGATTTTCAATTTTAAGTCCGTAAAATTCACGCCATCCTATGAACAACCAGCAAAACCGAGCCTGAGCTAACTGCCCCTATTTGCATGCACCAAAGTTCATAAAGCGTGGCTATGGGTACGCCACAAGCCCAGGCTAACGCCCTTCGTAAGCTCCTTCCCACCACGAGCAGAGCCGAGAGCCCCAGCCGAGCTCAGCGTCTCGCCCCGCTGCCCCGCCGGAGCGGGAGCAGGAGCGGGAGCCGGAGCCTCCGACTGCACTGTCAGAGCCTTTGCACCTGCCAGTGCTGTGCAAAAAACCTTACCAAAAACCTGGGAAAATAACATGAGTATTGAGGGGGCAGTTTAACACGTAGATATGATGTGCAAGTAAAGGAGGGGTTTCTTTTTTTCTTCTCCCTATTTTGTTTCAAAGGACGTAGTAATGCCTGTTTGACTACAGCTTTTACTTTATAGCGTTCCCGTTGCACTCACAAGGACTAAATACACTGCAGCCTTAACACAGCATATAAATTAAAACAGAGATCCAAAGAGCTCTTAACATTAAGGCAGGTTCAAATCTGGATTCAAACACTGTTTTTGTTTCACTGATAGTTGTAGTGTACAAAAAAGTACCTTTATTGTCTTAGGGAGATTCCTGTGTGTAGCCATGGGAGAGAATATAGGCTCATTTCTCCGTTGTGTTGGAGAAAAACAAGAGGGAATAAATACTCGCTGAAAAATATATATTTGTAGGCACTAACAGAAGCATCGTTATATGAATTTTACTTTTTTTTTTAGCACAGTACATATGTGATTTACCTCCCCACCTCAAAAGTCCTACTCTGAAACATTCACAAACTCTTTATTTTTGCATTGCATCCAGTCACTTAGTTCTAGACTAATAATATATATAGTATTTTATTTGCATAGTCTAGCAAATGCACATGGGAAATTCACTTAACACACTTACACATGTATGTAGGGGGTTTTTTTAGACTCATTAAATATTGGTACAAATTAGAATGATTACTTCTGCTTTGGAAACATCTGTCTCGCTATCCCTTTGTAAATGTAAGCTGGCTGAGACACAGAACAGTTTTATAAGGTCTAATGCTGATATTTTGAGAGCCCCTGATAGGAGAATTTCTACTGCAGTAACCAGGGTAAACCTGAATTAGTGAAAATAATCAAGGTGCTGAAGAACACACAGTACTAACAGACCCTGCAGTTCATGCACGCACCGCATGCTGCTTCTCCCCAAGTCACAACAACGTTGCATTTAACTGACCATTAAACAAAGATTGGATCCTGGTCAGCAGAAAGAGTACAAATACACAAGAAGAAAAGCTAGACTGGTTTGTAGGAAGACAATGAAACGCACATATTAATAGAGTAAGAAGTCTAAAATTAAGCATTTTCAACAAAATTCCAAAGCCCAAACCAGGAGGAGGCGACTATAGGCATCTGCCTGAGTTTTGTTAAATAGTTCTTGAGAGCTGAATCATAATTTGGTCATTGAAGGTAGGGGCAAATGTACCAGAAGTGATAGGAAGACCAGAAGGGAAATGAAGGGTGGTAGAAGATTGGGTGGAAAAATTAACACGTCAAATTCAGCAGTGAAGAAATTACTCTCTACCATAAGGGTTATTACCACAAAATTAAGAAAAGCCAAAACCAGTGCATTTCAGGGGGAAAAAAAAATTTCTACCATTCTTAATAGTTGCATGCCTTTTATACTATGGAGGAGTCGGCCTCTTCTCTTGATTATCCTTAAATCTAAAATCAATTTGTGAACTAAAACTGGTTTTTGTTTGGATTTTAGTAACTCCCCCCCCCCCCCGCCCAAATCCAGACAGCCAATGCAGGTGTTCTCGCTATACATTCATACTTCCTTTTTTTCTTCAATACAAAGCAGAGAATCACATAGTGTAAATCCTTTTTAACAATTCCTTTCATGTTGTCATTAATGTTAAAAGAAATTTTAATATCCCAGTCTCTGGAGACACACTGTTCTGGAGAACACTCATTTTTGTTTCAAACACAGGAGGTGTGTAGTTCTGTTGACTTGGGGGGGAGGTGCGTGTAAGATTACAATAAATGGAAATTACTCTGAACCAATAAGGAATATAATTTTGTCATATTATCTTTAAATTTATTCTATAGTTTCCAAAACTGAAGATACAGTTTCTGAAATGCTGGTAAACAGCAGCACTACTGTGAAACTATTACATCCTTCCCCCTTCCCTGAAAGGGAAATAGTAGCACAAAAAAAAGCCTAAATTCCTTACGCAAGATCATGCAACAGGTTTTTGACAAAATCAGGATTAGTAGCCAGGTCTTCTAATACTTGCTTATTTTCCAGCCACAGACTAGGCTTCCTCTTCAGTGGGTAGTAAACTCAAGAATCCGTATTTGCAGACCCTTGCACTAACTCCAAAGAGCTGTAAAAAGGCCACAGTCTAAGAATGCAGGCTTTAGACTCCATCAAAGCCTCCATGTGTGTGCGTGCGTGCGTGTGTGTGAAAACATCTTATGTTACCTAAATTTACAGAATATTTTGACCAAACATACAAAGATACATAATCCTTTCCATGATCAGTTGTTGAAGTTAGACAGCTTTTGACTTACAAATGTCTTTAAATGATGCACAGATAAAAAGGAAAACAATTTTGGGAGAGGGGCTCTCAGTCTGATGTACGGCACTGAGGGCCCTCTCTCAGTTTTCCTGTGGACCCATAATGAGCGGCTCAAATAACAGTTTTATGGTAACCAACTGATTTAACAAATTGGGATGCTTTTCTAAGCCTTAAAACCACAATGCAAAACCTGCCTATTTACCCTCCCAACTACCTCAGGAAAAAATAATAAAACAAACAAAAAAACAACAGGGCAATAGCCACATGAAAATATTATGCTCCAAAGAAAGAGAAACTTTAGTTAGCAGGCTAATTTACAACAGAAAACAGAAGGTTCACTGGAAACTTTGCACAAATACTAACGTGCAAAATAGAAACTTCAGATAAGCTGTGGAAAGAGGGTGGGATTTCCAGAAAATAGGGAAGGACTTGTTACACCCTCCTTGTCAAATTTTGCAGGATCACCACAGCTTCTCTGGAGAAACAGTATGTGCAGGGGGGGAAAGCTAAGAGCTTTCCTTTTGGTTCTGCTTCTCCTACATAAACTGCTTGCCTAATTTCCTTTGCAATTAGAGAAATATTCGACTCAAAACCCCATCCTTTCCACATCTTACTGTGCTGTGCACTTTTGCTACTAAGCCTCGGGCCGCTTCCATAATTTTATATTATGAATATTACGATTATGTCAGTACCTTACTTTTTCTCAACCCCTAGACTGCTCTAATACCAAGCATGGTAAAGGTGCCGGGGCAGTGAGAAGAGGGAGGACGGTGCCGTTCCGCAGCTCTCAGCAGAGCCTCGCCACAAGGCATGCGGGGATGGAGGGCCAAGTCCCTTCAGCGTCCCATGCCACACCAACGCGGGAAGTTAAGCAGCCCATCTCGCTCGGTGTTTTCTGAGGTCAGCCTTGGCGCTTTTCCTCCGGAGAAGCAGAATCAGTGCTTTGCCCTGGGTAGGCTAGCAGGGTCTTTGCTTTCTAAGCTCTCCCACTGCGACTGCATCCGAACAGCACGTCAGTCAGAGCCCTTCTCCAGCCTGCGACGTGCCCCGCTGAAGCCCATCAGCTCCTCGAGCGTCCGAGCTGCAGCAAGGGCACAGGACTGGGCCGGGGGAAAGCAGGCAGCACCCCGGCCCTGGCCCTTAGCCATCAGACAACCGCCTCGGGGGCGTTCTCCAGGCACCCCGAGACACCCCTTTTCCTCACGAGGGGTGTACGCAGCCCCACAGCACGCCTTAGCGAGTTTGCAAGTGTGTAGTGGGAAAGGAAATACCTAGAAGAAACAAACACACAGAGGTTTGGTGGCAGTGGAGAAGGGAAAGTAAATTTACACAGTATAAAAAAGTGTTTGGGGGCAGCAAAATATGAAAAATAATTCCTTCAGAAAATTGCACCTTGCTCAGTCTTGGCTTCTTTAGACTAAGCCTGCCTCTGCATCAAGAAAACACTGGGAGGAATGAAGGTAGATGTAAAAAACCCTGGCTTTTGCAGTTAGCTTTCTAAAAAGTTTTATTGCAGCGATAAGAAAGAAAGAAAAAAAAAAAAAAGGAATAGTACAAATGCCATGTACAATCAGCATACAAAAAGTGGGCCTGGAAACAGCTCCTGTAAAGATGCGTATTTCACAGAAGGGATTTACACTTTTTTTTTTTTTAAGGTAGCCTCATATTCGTTTCAGTTTTAACTATGTATCAGGAAAAAATAAAATAGGGATTTTGGACTGACTTACGGAAGTCTCGGAAAACTACATAACAAATTCCCAGACCCCACAGAGTACCTTAGCCTGCTTTAGACACAAAAATTAAGTACAGAATCCAAGAGTGCACCTCTCTCCATTCAATAGGCAGGACAGCTATGTTACATGGCATCATCCCAGATCCCAATGGGGGAGCCCTCCAGCTGTCACCCCTAGCAAGATTTCGGTAGCAGCATGTTCAGACCCATAGGACAGAAAAAGAGAGAGATGCTATCGCCATTTCCTCCCTCTTCCCTCAGACGATTAGTCTTTAAAGCGAACGCTCCCTTTGAAAAGGGAATTGCAGCGGCACACAGCTTTCCCCCCAACCATCCGTGCCGCCGCTCTGTGCCGTTGCCTTTCCAGGGATTTGCCGAGCGGCGCTACCGTGTCGATGACCGAATCTGTAGTCCAGCAATTTGTTGGTTCAACAAAAGGCATGGCTGAAACAAGCTGCCTGACTCAAAAGAGCGTACGCTTCCTGTTGTTGGCAGAAAGTGAGACTTTGCGCTGTTCCCCCTTGCTTCCTTTAAAAACAGTGCCAGGAATTGATGTAAATTGGCTGCAAAGCATCTGACCCACAAAGCAGGGAAGTGAGAAACTGTAGGACTCAGGAAGATAGAAGCAGTATTAGCCACCTATATCTAAATATATATGGGTTTTTAATATACTTGATCCAAGATCACGGATGGCATCAGCTATTTTCACTTGAAATGTGCTCAAGGGGCTGAAGTCTTCAGCAGCTCTGGAGAATTCTTTCTCTGGAGAAATCTGTTGAGGGGTTTGAAGAAACCACTTTGAAAAGTTATCAAAAGACAGTTTTACTGAAAAAATGAAAACTGTCTACAATACCGACCACAGATGGACATGCCTTATGCTGCCCAGAGAACTCAGTCCAACATTAGCAGAGGGATAACCCAGGAAGTTAACTAATTACCCAGCACGTAGGAGTTCTACCTTCTGGGACTTCTGTCAGGTGGGTCAGGAGAAGCTCCCTGCACCGCTGGGGTTAAGAGTTGTGCCAGATGTTCGGCCCTATTATGATAGCACTAATGATTTTTACTTGCGAGGCAACACGAAGAGAGAAACAAATGCCATTTGCTATCAACTAAAACTTAAATGAATTGAGACTGTTAAATTAATTGGACTCGGCTCCTGTTGCCTACCTGTTATGTATCAACATTTCAAAGCATTTTCAGGATCTTCAGCCTGGGAGTCTGCTCATATCTGCTCATTGACTCTGCTATTAAAATTCCTAAGATTGAGGATAGGTTTCAACACAAATGCCCTGTATCAGGATTTTCACCTCGTTTCCCAACCCCAGTGTAATATTACAGCCTGAGACACAAGGTAAAATTAATCTTTAAAAATCCTATCTTTGTTAAATAGGGAGCTCTAGAGATGTCAGGCTGGTTTTCACAGCTCCCTCCAAAAAAATCTTCTTGAAAAACGAAGTCCACCCAACGAATCAACAATAATCCTTAATAAAATGCCAGTTACAAGTCATTAATACTGGATGATTTTAAGTGACAAAACAAGGAAACTAACTTTGACTACCCTTGGGCTTTCCTTAAGAAATTGGGTGGACTTCTTTGGGAAAAGATCTCCATCTGGTGGCAGGCTGTAAAAAAGATCAAGTCAACACTAACAGAGGTGTTACTGTCCCTTGAAAAGACTGCTGTTACTAGAAGTGGAGCAGATTTGTTGCGGATAATTTTTTCTCCACAAATTTCTAAACCTTATATAGGATAGACTGAGCCAGGCACCCTTTAGTCTTGCTAAGTCTGTCCTAAACGCAGATGTCTAGCAAAAGCATTTGAGCTCAGCTGGCTCACGTATCCCATCACGCAATTTTTCCTGCTGACAGCGCTGTGGGAAGGACATCCCCAGCCTGTGGATGACGAGGAGTCACCTGCAGACGACAGCTATATCCCTCTATAGCGACATGAATAAGGCGGTACTCCTTTTCCACTGCTGTAATGGCAATAAGACTCTTTCAAAGCTATAAATTCTTATGCGGATTGGGTTATACAGATAAAAGGTAACATTCCCTGGCATAAATTACCCCTACTCTGGGGTCACTAGAGGAGGGGGTTGTACTATCGTAACTATTTGGGGAGTTGTACTACCATAACTATTTGTAAAACCACATGAGAAATAGTTTTCATGAATGAAACTACAATGGAGCAGTCCCCAGCATGCTCAAGTTCGTCCCTTCTGAGACATTTACAGAGTGTTAGTATATATTTTTAGCAGATGATAGCAAAAGTTTCTGAAAATTTGATCTTGAGTTCTCTTGCATTTCTTTGGTGCGAAACTTCTGGTTTTGGAGCAACTTCTGGTATCACAATGTTTTAATTAGCACATTTAATTTTTTTCAGTCAACTGTAAGACTCACTGTCATATGACTGTAAGGCACCACATTAAGCAGGGTGAAACCTTTTAAATTTATCATTAAAATCAGTGAAAAAAATCACAAGGGATGTTCAGAAAATAACAGACTAATCACAGACCCTGGGAACAAATTACCTATTACCTCCTCCTTTGTCACTACAAGCATAATTTCTACCTCTTCCTTCTCTCCTGTTTAGCTATACCAGCCCAGTTTCTGTGACCTTCTTGAAAGTGGAATTTTTTCTTTTTTCTACTTTTATCCCATCACTGCTAAATGTATGCTTTTATATAACATTAAGCCATCAACAGATATTGAAAAAATTATCATCATTGCTGAAATAGCTTCAAAGTATACATGTTTATTTGCATCTTTACATGTAATCAATATCCCCACAACACCTTTCAATTTTCTCTGTTGATTCTTTTTGAATTTCCTCCCTTTTTTCTAGTGGTAGCTGGCACCAGAATAGCTTGCAGAAACCAGCTTCCAGAGTCCATGCCCTCTCTGGAAAAAAATTCTCCATAATTTAAGAAAAATCAGGAGTCTCTATAATTCTACTTACATGGCTATATCCTTTGCTATAACAATCTATATCCATTTTATAGTGCAAATAATTGGTATGCAAGAAATACAATATATCAAGAGCATTCAAGCTCCCTATGTCAGTATCTCACACCTCTTCTTATTTCTTTTCATATTTGGAAAAAAAAAAATCTATAGGTGAAATAATAATGAAGGTCAAAGTTCTCCTTCTTCAGAATATTGAATGATGAGCACAAGCTATTTCACGACAACTCTTGTAAGAAATTTCATTGGTTACATCAGATCTGCAGGGATAAGCAGTCACTAGTTGTAACTGGCACAAAATAAAACTACTTATTTGGAAAAGGAGAAAACAGACTTGTAGGTCTTCACTACCACTGAGTGATATTTCTAACTGGTGAGGCCTATTAATTGAAATGATTTTGTGTAACAGGTTTAGGTGGAAGGACCATCCCAACTGACAGAGACATCCTTTCCTCTTGCTGTAGGTAAAATTTATCAAAAGACAGTTTTACTAATACGAGTAAATAGAGTAAAAAAAACATAGAAGCTACTCTCAATTTAAAAGCAGAAGCCTAGGCAATTTCATCTCTCATTAGATTTTAATCCACAGTACAGAACTCAAAACCTGTAAGAACTGGGTAGGAATTTTCACAAGCCACTGCCTGGAATTTTGTGATCTACTTCTAAAAAAAAAAAAAAAAAGCCAGCATTACTTTTTCTTCCTGACTGTAAATACACAGCCATTCTAGATGGTCTTTCAATGCATTAGCAGACCCCTCATTTAGTTTCATGTGCCCAGGTGTTTCCACTTTACAAAGCCCAGTGAGAATTTCAGATTGAAGTATTCAGTTCCAAAAGCAGGCAAGCTAATCTGAAACTGGAATTTTCTATCATTGGCACAATTTAAGGAAAGCCTTGGCTCCTGGAAGCTTGTCTGACATGGCTGTGGGGAAAAGCCTGAGAGCAGCCCAGCTGTGGTTCTAGCTTGGATGTTTGATTATGCTGCATAGACCGGTAGCCAAAGGAAAGTGTGGTATGTTCAGAGGTATGACAGAACACACGATGCCACCCTACCCATGAAGCCTACAAACTAACTCAACTCCAGTGGAGAGGCACTCTTAGGCTTCCGTGGGAAGAGGCCAAGGGCTGCCCCGTGCGGGACACAGCTGGTTACAACGGACCCACGCTGGAGCAGATACCGACACTGCAGCCCATCAGACAGCCCATGCTGCAGCAGATGGATGCTCCTGAAGAAACTGTGGTCCACGGAGCGCCCACGCCAGAGCAGAGGAAAACACCAGGGGAAGGAGCTGCAGCAAGAAACTGCTACGTACTGACCGCAACTTCCCACCCCCGCGCCCTGCGGCGGCAGGGTAGGAGAGCTGGGAGCGCAGTCGAGTCTGGGACAGCAAGGAGGAAAGGCGGCGTTTCAACGTTTGTCTTTTTTTTCTTCTCACTACCCAAATCTATTTTAGTTGGCAATAAGTTAAAATTCCCCAAGCCGAGTCACTTTTGCCCACAATGGTAACCGGTGAGCCATCTCCCTGCCTTTATCTCGGCCCACAAGCTCCCTCATCCTATTTTCTGCCCCCCCATCCCACTGAGGAAGGGGAGTGAGTGAGGGGCTGGGTGGGCACCTGGCTGTGAGCCAGGGTTAACCTACCAGAGTATCTCATTAGGCAAGAAAACTACTCGTGAGCCTTCTTTCAAAACTCTCCCAAGCCCAACCTTTATTTAAATTTCAAAGGAATACGCACTCATGTGTTTGAAGACAAGTGCAAGTGTTTGCATATCTACCGTTCAAAGCATCTTCTAAGTCTTAGTAAATGTCCATGCTCACCAAGACCAATCCCTCACTGCCACCAAAATTATAACTTTAATGGGAAAAGTGGGGTTTTGTTTGGTTTTTTGGTGGTGTTTTTTTTTCCAATTACATGTTGGCTTGGGAGTAGTTCCATAATTTCTATAAGAAAAATAGAAATTGCCTTATTTCAACAGACAATCTTAACGATGCTCTTAAGAGTCCAGTCTGGTTTTCATCCACTTGCCATTAGCAGATGATGGTCATTGCTGCTGCTTCATCAGCTTTTTAACTACTTGTGTTGCCCAGTTTTCTATAAATGAAAATTCATCTGGGGATTTCATACTGCTCTAAGACAGTTTAGCTAACTCAAATACAAGATGCATTGAGAAAATGAAGAGTCTGAATTGTCTTGATTATTAATAAGACCTCACTTTTCCAGGACTGCAATTATTTACCTTTATTTAAGAGAAACTAAGAGATTGTACACCCAATGTGACTGAACCACAAAACCAGAGGACAGTCCTGTATTTCTTCTTACAAAGTTCAGCCAGCCAAAAAGAATAAATAATGAAGTACATAGGTTTATGCATACACTAAACAGAACCATTAAAGTGGATTTATCTGCACCATTTCCCTTAAATTACGATCATGCCCTATTTTTGTGCAATTTTCTATATTTTGTGAAATTATGTTACTGGTGATCTAATCTCTTGTTTGGTGGCACTGTTAGAGCGGGTTATGAAATACGTATTGGGCTAATATTGGAAGTCCTGATGACTTGTGAGTCCTGCAGCAAAGCCTGAATATTGCTAGATGGCTGAAGAGATAGTCATATTACCTGCATCATTACTAAAAAAGAAAAAGAATAAGCTTTACCTAGTGTTCCCTTCCACTGTTTCCATGTCTTTTCTAAAACAAAAGCATGTTTGTGTAATTCAAGTAATGAGTAACGGATACTCCTGCCTGGTGCTATGTCTCTACTTTTTCTCTCTCCCAAGTTCCACTTTGCAGGAGACAAATACAGCGGCACAGCATTCCTCTCCCAGTCCTTGTCATCTTAGGAGGAGTTTTATTCTCTATCATCATGTGCATTCTCAATGGTCCTTTCAGTAGAGCCATTTCCATTACAATATGAATATTCAGATACATAGATGAGCACAGTATGCTCACATAGCATACCAGAATAATTCCCAGCATAAATAAGGCTATTATTTAATCATACATAAGGGTTTTATTACCCTTGGAAGAACCCTTAGGTTTTACTAAACAATTAAAATTCTCTGTGCTTTTCATTCACTTGCCTGAGAAAAAAATTTAAAGAACATGTTTTCATTACAGTTGGAGAGATGTTTGGAGAGAGCAAAAATCTTACCTAGTACATGTTGATACCTCTCCAATACTAAACTTGTAAGAGCAGATTTAATCTCATAATCTTTACCCAAGTGGCACAAAAGTCAACCAGTTTGGACCACACCACACATTTATTCTTACAAAATAATCTAATTATCCTACTTTCACTATTTCAGAAATTAAGATAAATTCGCATACCTGAATTTGTACATCTCTGCAAAACAATGTCTAATACATACCAGACTTTACAAAAAACATAAGCCAAGAATAGAACTGACTTTTTTATGTTTAAATCAGGATGAGCTCCAAGAAATGCCAAGCCTTCCAAATTATTCTGAATTCAAGGTTCACTATCGCGTCAGAGTCCCTGTAGTTCCCAAATGCCTTAAAAAAATGCTAGCTAAAGAGCATTTATCTGTTTTTAGAAAACCTAAGTAAGACCAGCTTTTAAGCTCTGCATTTTCCCCAATAGGAGAAAAAGTGCTTTACAGAAACAGAAAATAAAAGCATGGACACCACAGCAGCCAGCTCTGCCACACCAATGAAAGAATCCAAAGGAAAGCTCTTGTTTTCCATTCAGGGGCAGCTCTCTCCAGCCAGTGGGCGAGGACAGCGTTATGTGGAGAAAAGGCTGTGCACTTCTTTCAGACCTTAGGTGCGAACACCAAATACAAGCTAGCTAGGAATTTTAGCATTGTTGCATGGAGATTTTTCAAGGAGCAGTGGTACCCAGCCGATGTTGGAACATGGTATTTCTCCCACCTGGCCACGAGAGCCCAATGGGGTGCTCTCTGAGACTAAGGCTCCTCCCATCTTAGTTTGACAGATGCAGCTGCCGCTGTTTTTGCTTGAAGGTCCAGCCAGGAGCGAGGCTAAGCCCCTAATCCAAACCAGCAGATACACACAAACACACACACACAGACGAGGACACAGAGCGAGCAGTGCCTTTACCAGCACACACACAGCAAATGCACTGACATAAACCCAACAACACAGCCCCATCTTGTCCCTAATCTCCAGCCGCACTGGACTGAAGCTCACCAGCGACGCACGCAGGCCCCTGCACTCTCCAGCTGCACAAGGACACCGCGCTCACAGAGCCTTCAAACACTGCCACGGGATTTAAGTTCATCTAATATCCAGGCCCAGACCCCGAGCCCCCTTACCCTGCCACTGGCTTACATCTGGGCTTTTTCCAGATGCTGTTTTTTTTCCTCTTACTTGCCAGCTAGTCCAGCTTGAAGTCTGCTATTTTGTTAGTGAGTTTTGTTAGTGAAGTTTGCACACCCACCAGGATCCCTACAGCATCTGGTTATAAACGCATTGGCTAGCCCACGGCTGGCCCTCAGATCCGAGAGCCCCTATGACCCATGGCCTCTTCTCCAGCTGCAGGTGCCCAGTCCTCCTGTAACACACATCCACACACGCAGATGCAGCACAGAAAGCAAGGTCAAGCAGAAAATCATCAGTAAAAGTATTTAATTAGACGCTCAGACCAGAGCACTGCTTACACGAGACCATTCCCTTTTACCCCCACTTCTATTTTTCCATGCATGTCCTTCCCACATCCACCTTGGCCCTTCCCTTCTTCCACTCCTGTTTCCTCCCAAACAATGCACCCCTAACTACTTTTCCCCATCGGTCCCGGTTTTGCTACATCCCTACCTAAAATTGGTATTTCTGATAACATTACCTGGGTCCACTCAGCCTTGCATGGCATTACTGACACAGGACAGCGGTGGGCCTTGCGAGATTGCCCCCAATACTCCCTTCAATTATAAGTGAGGTTTGACCATCTTCCCCTTAAATATCAGTGAAATTCGTCCACCTTTCATAGCAGCTATCTCTAATTTTTGTCAGCTTCTCACTCCGTTGCTTGTATTCAGCAGTTTCTTGTATCGTGACAAGCAGTTTCTCATGGTCTTTTCAGTTGGCAAAACCTCAGGCCAGGGCCTAGACATCTGCTGGCGTAACGGAAGAAGATTTATTTCAAAGACAGAAACAAAAAGAAGTGCAGACTCTCTAAATTATTGTGGGTTTAATACATGACGGTGCTAAAGAAATATTTCTGCGGAACAGTTAGGATGCAGTTATCTACCGCAGCCATATGTCTGGTTCCAGGTTTCATACAGCTCTAGGTCCTTCGAGGAGACGCTGGGCCGCACGGTTCTGAAGGCACTCTCAAAGTCCAGGAAAGCAATAGGCCGTACTTGGTCTGGCATGATGGTTGCAATGTCCGTGGACTGAAGACTGCGGATAGGCCCCAGAGAAGCTTCTCGACAGAGCTGTGTCATGTCTGCCCCTGAAAATCCACTCGATTTCTTAACTATGAGTTCGATTTCCTCTTCATTTAGGGAGCAGTGCTCCTTTGACATTAGACGGGTGACAATCTGCTTCCTAGCTGAGGCTTCTGGAAGAGGAATGTACAGTCTCTTCACTAGTCTCCTTCGGGCAGCTTCATCGATTTCTTGGGGTCGATTTGTTGCTCCAACCACTAGAATACGATCTTCAGAGGAGGTTGTTGCCCCATCTAACTGGACCAGAAATTCAGTTTTTATCCTTCTCGACGACTCATGCTCCCCATCTCCACGCTGAGACAACAGAGAATCAATTTCATCAATGAAAATCACTGCTGGCTGTTGACATCGCGCCACAGTGAACAGTGCACGGACCATCTTTTCCCCCTCGCCTACCCATTTGGAAGTCAGAGAAGAGGCACTGATGCTAAAAAAAGTCGCTCCAGACTGGCATGCGATGCACTTGCCTATAAGAGTCTTGCCAGTCCCAGGGGGGCCAAAGAGAAGAATTCCTTTAGGAGGACCACGTAACCCAGTGAAAATGTCTGGCCTCAGCATAGGCCAGACTACTATTTCTTTTATAGTAGCTTTAGCAAATTCAACTCCGGCAATGTCATCCCAGTTGACAGGAGGCCCATGGTCCATGATCTCGTGCATAATGAGTTCAACCATTTTTGGTTCTATGTTTTTCAGTCGTTCATCTACAGGCAGCGATGGATCTGTTGGTCCTCTTGCACGAGGCTTACACTGTGCTCCTCCGTTTTCGTTTCCGTCTTGTTTTGGAACTGGAGGAACAAATTTGCCAAACGGACCCCGAGATCGGCCTGCACCCAGTGATTTTTTTACACCTCCATATGACGAGACTGGTGCACGCTGGGGTAGGTTTTGAGATTTCCTTTGCTGATCCACCCACAGCTGTTCTTTCGCAGTTCTAAAACCAGGAACACCACTCTCTTCATTTCTGTTTCTATACCCTGAAAAACTACTGGTTTCTGTACTAATGGAAGCCTGGCATGGGGCAAGGCTAGGAATCACCGTGCTGCCTTCATCAGCCAGACCATAAAACGCTTTTCTTTTTCCAGAACTTGTGGACCATGCAGGTACAGCTGACTGATCGGAAAGAGACAAATTTTGTCCATCGCGACAGCTAGCCGACATTTTCAGAGAACTACTACTTGCCACTTCTTTACTTGCAAATAAAGGAGTTGCCTGGAAACCTGTAGGAACCTGTTCATTTAAGGAGGCTGAAGAGGCAGGAAGTGTATCCAAAGCTTTGGTCACAAGAGGCACGCTGCTTTGAAGAGCCTTTGAAGATGAGGGATGCTCAAGCAGCTCTGGTCCCCGACTTGCACATTTTGCTAAGCCAGCACAGAGCTCAGTCTCTTTGGCGCTGCTGAAGATACCGAGTTTAGGAAGACCTGGAGCAGCAGAGGCACTGACCCCTTTATCAGCTAGTACACAGGCATCTGTTGGTGCCATCTGAGAGCTTTGGAAATTTTTGCCAGCCTGCATCCTCTCTTGCACACACTTTAATTCAAATACATTATCTGTTGTCAAGGCAGATTGCCACTTGTCACTGTCATTTTGCTGACACTTTGCCAAAGTCAAAATGTTTTCAGCATAGTTATTCAAGCCAGTCTCTATGTTGTCAGAGTCAATAATTGCAGAGTATTTCTCTGCATATTTTTTAAACAGGTTGGCAGCACAGACCTGAGAGATCTCGGAGTTTGCCCATGCATACTGAATATGCAGGATTTTGGCACGGTATTCATCTGCCTTCTGTGCAGGTGTGCAGGTGCCAGAGGTAATAGCAAAGTAACTTTTCTGCCAGTCGCTCAGGTGCACGGTGCTGTGAGTGGGGGTTTCCATCACCGAAACTGAAACATACATAAAACACCTGCTGTTACAAAATGCGTTTCACAGCTATTTGCTTTAGCTGCTTTCCCCCTTTCCTAAATACATATACATGAAAACATACAGTATTTTAAATTGAGAGAAATAGCGCAGTAGGTCTTGTAAGTTACTTAGCCTGTCTGGACACTTTACCATTTTCAAAAAGCAACCAGCCTTGTCGTGTAAAGCCATTTAAACTGAGGTTCTCTTTTCTTCCTTGTTCAAAGAAAGAAAAGAAGATGACAAAAAAAAAAAAAAAAAAAAAAAAAAAAAAAAAAAGAGAGAGAGAGAGAGAGAGTTTGCTTCTAACCAGAGGTCTCCTGGGGAGGTAAGTAGACTGCAAAGAATGGTAACAGATGGCCAAACAAAAATTGGCCTTGTTAAACAAAATCACCAGTGCTTTCACTCTTATTTGGCAGAATACAGCACAGTGCAGAGGAGGACAGATTATACATCACTGTCAGAATGATGAAATTTCTTACAGTGATGGCAATAAAAAATGAAACAATGAAGCTAATAAATAAAACTATGTGCAAAGTCCCTGAGGGGAGGTAAAAGTGGAAGGAATAAGCCCGAGTGTAGTAAACTTTCAGATTAAGAAAATATTTACAGATTTATAGCAAATATTCAAAACTATTTATTCAATTTAGAACATACTAAAAGGTCCCCATTTTAGAGAAACAAAGCTCTTGGGTGTTTAAAGCAATGCTTGTTTCTCAGCCTAAGAAAGCAGAATTTAAATTCCTTCAGTGATTTTTTTAAATAGGAAAGATGACATTTGGCTAGGAAGGAGCATTTTGCTAGACGTGAAAAGATATGCTCATGTTTACGATGCATTTTCAAAGAAGTCTTTCTCTGCAAGGTACCATGTGCAGAGATATTTCTGGTAACATCAAGAATTCATTATTTCAGAAGAGACACAGGCACAAGCAAAGTTATGAAAAACCTACCACTGCCTCAACAGGGTTTGCAGAAAGCTCTTAACAGACAGTAATTCCGATCTTTTCATCTGTCCATAAGGGACATACGTCTAATATACGATATGACCGAAATACATCAAATTCTAATTTCTTCTTTTTTAACTTCAATATGTACAGGGATGGTCCAGCCAGAAAATAGTTAAAAAGCAGACATCCATATATTCTGCACCCCTTCCAACAGGGTACAAGCCAACTTGCAATCTTCTTCCGATTCAGCTACAGACTATGTATGAGCGCAATTACAGTGCAGGTGTAATGTACATACAAGACTGGGGAGACAGAGCTGAAAGATTCCGGGATGGGGGGGTGTCCTCTCTATTTACTTTCAAGAAGTCTTGCATCAGTGTTAGACAACAGAGAGCACAGTATGATTATGATTATGGAGGGGTTACACAAAATAAACCAAAATAACTTATCTCCTTATTGTTTGGATTTTTTTGGACTTCAGCCCAACTTTGTAGAACTGTTTAGAAAAGTAAATTTTACCTGCAAATTCAGTGCCTTTACATGGGAAGCCAATTAAAAAAAACAAACAAACAAAAAACCAAAAAAAAACCAACACAAAAATAAGACTTCCTCTGAAAAATTACTGTCAACTTTCGGACTGTGAGAAGTCTAACTTGTGCCTACCGAATGAGGTGCAAATTCCCACCACAATCCATCTGCAGCTGAGTGACAGGCGAAGAGGAGATAGAGGGCCGCAGCCTTTTATTTCTCTACGCAACTACTAAACAACACACTGAATAACTGTCACTGTGCATATCACTTTTTTGTAGCTGTTGAATCAAAAACATCTTACGAAACATAAAAGCTAAGTTCAGAAGAAGTTTAGTAGCAGGCGCTTGCTCCCATGAGATGTGTCCGGAGACTGACATCATTCAGAATACAAAATCTCAAGTTCGCCACCACTTCCTAAAGATGTAGTAACCATCCTCGCAGCGCGGAGGGAAGGTCATAACAAGCGAGCAGCGGCAGCTAGCTTAAAATTTCGGTTTGATTTTTTTCCTCTTAAGTGTCTCCTACGACCAACTCCTCTCCCTATCCTCGTTCACTAGAGGTTGTCCTCATCGTCTTACTGTTTCTCGCCAAGAGTAAAACAAACGCCTGCGCGGGCGGCCATAAACCGTTCCCAGGTGTGGCGGACATCGGTTCAGCTCGGGGGCCCGCGCCGGCACCAGCTTCGCGCAGGTCAGCGCCCTCCCCACCCCCCGGCCCCTCGCCCCTCGCCACACCGGGGCCGGGGAAACCGAGACCGGAGCCCCGAGGGCTCCCCTGAGGCCTTCGCCCCGCCACCTCGGCCTGGGCCGGGCCGGGCCGGGCCCGGCGGGCTCAGCCGCGGGACCGCAGCGAGGG
>NW_010972439.1:3004162-3085718 GCF_000737465.1 Haliaeetus leucocephalus | reverse complement strand
CACCGGCCACGGCCGCCGCCAGCCGCCTCAGCGGATCCCGCGCCCGCTCTGCCCCGGGCCCCGCCAATCGGATAACAGGGCGCCGGGAGGTGCAGCCAATCCGAGATCGGGAGGGCGGGCCGAGTTGGAAAGGGGGCTCCGGGAGCTCCGGGAGGGGCGGGGAGCCAGGGGGCGGGCGGAGCGAGGCCTGCACGCGGGGCCTCCCCCGCTCCCTATTGGCTGCGCCGGAGGCGCGCGCCCTCCAATAGACGCGGGGTCCGTGCCTCGGGAAGGGCGGGAGGAGGCGCCGCCCCTCGCCTCAGCGGCCGCCCTCGGCCCGGGCGGGCTCCGCGGGCGGCGGACCTGCCGCCGGACCGGCCTTTTGGGGAGAAAAACTCTGAGAAAGGTCCCGGCAGCGGCGGCCGGGCTGCCTGGTGAGTAACACGGCGCCTCGCGGGGCAAAAGACGGTGGCCCGGGTGGATGGGTCCCGCGAACCGAACCTGGTCGCGGAGGCCCTCGCTGGATCAGGCCGACCCACCGTCAAATCAGCGCACCGATCTAGATGCAAATTAGCGCGCTACGCTGCAGTCACACCTCTGGTATTAACACAGCCACTTCTGCCTGGGTGAGCGTTTAATTTCCTGTGAGAAACGCTTCTTGCAGTTACTGTCAGGGTTTTGTTCCGCCAGTGGCGCAGGCAGCACATTAAACTGTCTGTCCTTAAACTCTGCGAGCCATCACCCAAGACAAAGTTGGGCTAACGTTTGTCCTCTGCAACGCTTGCTGCCATCGAATTTCCCCCAAGGCGTGCTCTCCCGATTTCCCGTGGGTTGTGCGGGGGCAGGGAGCGAAGGAGCCTGCGGCCGCGAGCTCCCCTCGGGAGTGAGGCTGCAGCCACGCAGGGCTTACCGAAACGGGCCACTGCCTGCTCCTACCTGATGGCGCCTGACCTGCAGACCACAGCTGAAGCCGGGCGGCTGGCTCCAGCGGCAGATCCAGCTGCAGGACCACGCGGAACTTTACGGAAGGGTCTGCATCGACCCTCGTTACGGCCAGGCATTTTTCAGACTCATGCTTCTGGGGAGGAAACTTCCTGCAGGAACTCTCATTTGAAAAGTAATTTGTTCGAAGAACACATTGAGAACAAGTCACCGATGATGAAAATCAGGGCACTGACATGACCTGAGTGGGGAAGCTGGACCCCTTACAGCGTATCTGGCATGAATAAAATGGGAAAAGCTTGGTTAAGAGCAAAGACAGACAATAGTAATAGTTTTATTTCCATTTATTAATGCTGCCAATTAAAACCTACATATATCTGTTTAGTAGGCTTTGGATACAGATTTTAACTCGACAGCTCACAAATTACAATAAAAAAGCACTAAACATCTGATTATCTTTCCATTAAGGTCATGCAGACTCTACATATGCTATGTAGATAGCATCCATCGGTGGGTATTTAATCTGCCCCCACCACTGTGGTCTTCAAGGTTCTCAGTTGTATTTCTCATTTGCTCCCGTCTTTGAGCAATTCAAGTTTACGCATGTCTCGGGGTTTAGACTGCTGTTGTAAGGCAACTGCAATGTGGGTACTACTCATCAAATGTGGTATCCTTACAGGAGACATCAACAACAAAAAAACAACCAGCATGAGCAGAATCTTACATGTAAAGGCAAGAGAAAATTAGAAATTTAATAATTATAATGCAGTTCAGAGTATAATATATTAACAATACTTTTATAAATACATTATCTTTTCAATATTTCCCCATCAGTAATAAATATATTCATAATCTGTCATTATTACTAAGAATGCAAGCATTGTACTAGCACTCTACTATTTTTAAAAAAAAACCACATATGGTTGCTGAAAAGTTACTTTTTTCCCTCCTTCTCTAGTAGCCGCACTGTCTCCCTTGAGATGTGGATATTCTACTAAAGCACAATTCTGAGATTTGGTAATTATTTTTAACATCGAACAGTATTAATTGGCACAGACTGCATTAACTTTTGCACACAAGGCACAATAAATCCAGGTTCACGTTAACTATTCATACAGTATTTTTCACTTACAGCTATGTTGCAAAGCTACAGAACAGAAACAGCAGTTAGGTTCTTCTTTCAAAATGTTCAACACTTTTGTTCTTGAGTTGATTACATAGCCCAGATTCCGTTTTCAGATGACCTAACATTAATAGTCTACAAAGGAATTATCACGTGGGGAAAAGAGGGTATGAGAGACTGAATACTAAAATACCAATGTCTTCGTTTCAGCTAGGATAGAGTTAATTTTCTTCCTAGTAGCTGGTATAGTGTTATGTTTTGGGTTCAGTATGAGAAGAATGTTGATAACACACTGATGGTTTCAGTTGTTGCTGAGTTGTGTTTATACCAAGTCAAGGATTTTTCAGCTTCTCATGCCCAGCCAGCGAGAAGGCTGGAGGGGCACAAGGAGTTGGCACAGGACACAGCCAGAGCAGCTGACCCAAACTGGCCAAAGGGGTGTCAAGCCCAGTATATAAACTGGGGGGAGTTGGCCTGGGGGGAATCGCTGCTCAGGAACTCACTGGGCACAGGTCGGCAGGTGGTGAGCAATGCATTGTGCCTCGCTTGTTTTGTATATTCCAATCCTTCTATTATTATTGTCATTTTATTAGTGTTATTATCATTATTAGTTTCTTCTTTTCTGTTCTATTAAATTGTTCTTAACTCACGAGTTTTACTTTTTTTCCCACTGGGTGGGGGGGAAGTGAGTGAGTGGCTGCGTGGTGCTTAGTTGCTGGCTGGGGTTAAACCACGACAGCGGCCCTCACCAATTACATATTCAAATCATCCCAGAATTTCAGAAAAACTAGAACTGTGAACTTCAGATTTCTGTATTGGGCTGGCCATGGGGAAATGGAATTCCATGGGTCTTGTCACTGCTGTTTATTAGAAGATTTACTTACATCAGTTCTTTAAAAACAAAAATAAATTAACAGTTCTACTGCATTTATAATATTTTAAATTAACCCTTATCCTAAATTCTTTGCCAAAAGGAGTTTCAGTATGTGGACAACAGTCTTTTCTAAAACTGATACCCATGCTGAAAAATGTTTAATTGAATGTCAGTTTTGGCAACATTTTCCCACAAATGTCTAGACCTATGTCTAATCCTGGGCTGTTGGGAACATTTCACCTCTCCTAGGTTTGGATGTGCATCCTGCCCGTGTCCCTGTTCTACAGCAGTTCTGAGGCTCACACAGGCATGCATCATCCACCTCTGCTCTGGTTTCCATGGAGAGGATTTCCACCAAAATCCGCTTATATTCAGTCTGGTGTTGCCTTACTCTATGCATTTCTTTTCCAATACTTATTAGTTAGATTTTAATTTCAATTATAGTCACATAAGCCCAAAGCAACTCCATTTCATTTCAGTGGAATTATCCTGGATTTACTCTTAGGATAGCTCTGATCAGAATCTGATCCCTTTTTTTTTTCCTGGACAGACCTGGTTATATATTTCACATACAAAATACTGGTCTCACAGAGACGGTGTAATTCTTCTCTGGCTCCTAGATTCTAGTGTTTTCATAATGTAAAAGTTGTAAAATGGTATCAGTGTGGACCATATGTGCTATGCATGAACATTGTTTCCCAAGTCATGAAAACTGAATAATGTTTTAAAAAACCTAAAAACAGAGAAAGGAAACAACTGCCAGCATTTTCCGCTCTCTTCAGTCTACCAATCTATTGCATTGTGCTACTATAGAAAACCTTAATTTCACATTGGTTCTGCTAAAGAGAATGATGCTATCAAAATTTCTCATACTGTGGCTGAGAATAGTATCTTGTGGAATGGCTCAGTCACCTGCTCGAGTATTACTTGTTTTTGCCAGATTAATTTGTCACCCCTTGCTTCATCTGTTACCTGTGAAAGCAATTCCTTAAAGAAATAGTAATCAGCTTTTCCATCTGGGTGGATAACATAGCTCCTGGCTAGCCTTACAGAAGGGCGGTATGCCATCACCTACCCTAGTTGCGTGGCTCGACCTGCTGGAAATGCAGAGCTTGGTCAGTCCTTCCTAAGTGTTAGGATTCATGCACACCTCTTATGTAGCACTTGCACACACATTCATACTAATCCTTCCCCAGTTTGCACCACAGCAGTGAGGTGTAAGGAATCACCAGAATCACCAGAAAAATCCACCTGGTCCATAGTCAACTTCTTTAATCCCTTCTGGAAAGATGGTGGGTAGGAACAGACTGCGTGCCAAATTAACTGTCCCGGTGCATGTTTCATGGTCTACTTGCAACTTCCCAAATGTAGGAATTATACTTGCAAGGGATGGAGGAAGAAAGCTGAATAATTGTGCAAGCTGTTCAAGATGCTTTAGAAGTTAATAATGAGCAGTAAAAGGAAAAGATTAAAACAAATGCAAATATAGAAATGAATCCTACAGATTATTTTTCTTGGAGTAGCTCTTTATTTTGTTCTTATTTACATAGAAATAACTGTCTGGAATTTATGTTTTTAAAATGGCAGAAGTACTTATTAAAGTCAGCTATTGTTTTTGACTTTCATTTCACCTCTTTACTGTACCTGCATTCAACAGGATGACATATCAATGGCTTGTGTCAAGTACACATTATTTGATTTTTTCTGAAGGTTAATTGTTTTCCAATATTTTCATGTTCAATGTGTCACTGTTAATGGAAGAAAACCATGGGGGCACCACAGCATATTTTGAGGGGTAGTTCTCTTAATTTCTGTTTTTATTGTAATTTGTTTTCTTGTTAGCTAATTTGAGAAATGAAGAGTAACATTTTTGCCATCACATTTCTTAGCACATTTTGTCAAAGATTTATCACACAATGAAGTAAGAAGAACGGTAGCCATAAAAAGAAATCACAACTCTATTCCACAGAACATAGCTTACAGATTATTTTCAAGTAACCACTCCTTATAACTTGGTTAAAAATACAGACTACCAGGTAGCACATGGCTTTTGACAAAAGTCTTAAGAAGGAGCTTTTAAGAGGCCTCATTCTGAATGATCAAAGTGAAACCCAATAGCCAGCATAACCCATTTGCTGAGATTTGACAAAATGGCTGTTTTAAAAGCAAACCCTTTAAGAGAAAGTAGAGAACCTGCCATAAGGACCGTTAGCATTCATTTAGTGCTCACTCCCCCCTGATCTGGCTAGGTAATGAAGGAAGTCTTGAAGTCCTAACTTCATTTACAAAATTATTGCAGCAAGCGTGTCATGACATGATAGTGCCCCAAATCATGACAACAACATTTGTGCATGCCTGTTTAGATAGGACCTGAACAGTGTTATAACCAGGTTACTGAACTGCTCCCAACTTGGATACTTTCTGAAGTCACAGTAATGTTAAATTAATTGGTTATAACACCTCACAGTTTCATCTGTGAAGAAAGGAGTGGGTGTGCTAGCGGTTAATGGGGACAACAGAGGGAGCACTAACCCTTCCATTTCCACTGCCTGGTTCAATAAATGCTCTTGATTACAAACTGGTAAGAAATGACAGTTCGAGTCCCCATGGCTATGTGCATCCTGGAAACAGGCAAGATGAAACTACAGTACAGAGAAGGAACGACTAAGGTTACAACACAACTTGCTGGCAAGGATTTTGCTACTGCAGCTGGGCTGTATAACAACAGGTTTTGTATTTTTTCCCTCATAATTTGACTTTCCCACCTGCCCCTAAAATAAAACTTGGCAACAGAGAGAAAGCCAGTTAATTACCTCCTCCCCACTGCTACTTCACTGCTGTTACTGCTGGTGGTGGTTTTGCTCCCATGTTTTCAGAAGATCAGTTGCCAGCTGTGAGATGTGCTGCCAGGCAAACTTGATGTGGGTGGATTCCACTGTGCGGGAACAAATAGCAAAACGTAGCACAAACTTCTCTCGCAGGTGGCATGGGACCAGATGAATCTTCTTGGCCTCATTTATGCTTTTAAGAAGTGCCTTATTTAGTTCATTTGAGCCCTGAAATCATTGTAATTCAACAGATACAGTGATGAATTTCAGAAGCAAGTTTGGAATATGTAAATCCCACCAAGCAGCCAAGCCCAAGTAGTACCAGTAACACGCAGCCACTTTCTCATCTCTCAGTGCTTTGCCATCAAAGGATTACAAAAAGATGATGGCGCAAGAGATAATTTTTCAGCCACAAAGAGATTTATGGATTAACTGGGGTTTAGAAGCAGCGTTCACACTGGGGCATTTGTGATGGCTGACTGCTTGTTTGTGACCTAAGGTCGTGAGCTATGTAGCTTCATGTAAAAGCATTCATTATTGCATCCATTTTGTTACACTTTTCTTAGATGTAATCAAACAAATGTGGGAGGAAGTTTTGCAATGGACTATACTAACATTTGTAAAACAAACCTTCCAGTCTTCACTTAAGCCTGGCTGCTGTGAGTCTTTTGAATATGAAGATGGAAATCTTACCCTTAATTAAGAAATAGTTAAGGTAATGTATCCCTGGCATAAGTTAACCTTCACACTATCAGTATAAACCCTAAAAAAGTGTTTGCCTCAAGTTCTATAGGAAGTGTCCCATCACAGAATGCTACAGAGTGGTTTGGGAGAGGGGGAGGATTTTAGAAACATGGTAAACTGACCCTCTCACTGGAAGTAAACAGTCTTCTGCATTCTGGGAAACAAAGATATAAATGTTAAATGTCTTGCAGAAAGTGAGAGGGACTCTACATGCATGCAGTATTGAATTTTATCTCCTTCTAGTGTACTTCATTCTCCTTGTGCTCAAATAAGGAATGTGAGGATTTCTCTTGGAGCAGCTGTGCACTCTTAATACCAAATCTCAAAAGAAATAGGACTGCATGGAGGAGTACTGGTCCTTTTGCAGGTTCAGCTAATGTTGAATCAATGGTTTTCCTATTTCATGTCCATCAGCATTTGAGAATAAAACAAAAGATGTCATCGGATTTTCAAAAACAGTACTAAATTGCTTTAAATGAAAACAATGAAAGAAGCGATCCCAGAAATCTTGGGATTTTTGTCTGATTTAGCAACACATGATGAAGTGCTAGCTGCGGATCTTTGACAGTCTTTGTTATCCAAATTAAAGGAACCTGTCCGTCTAACTTTTATATCAGCAGACCCAGAGATGGCTTCAGCGTCACTGGGCAGTTTGCCATCATAGCTTAGGATATACCATGTTGATCTTGAGTGCTATAATTTTATTCCTTGGGGAAGTATCTTAGCTATTGTACAGCCTTTACTCTTTCTATTACACTGCTGGTAACACAGAATTGCAAGAGATGCTAGGAGCATCTGTGCTTTCACCGCAGTGTTCCCTTACTGAACACTGACTGTGGGAAAAGCATCAGAGATGGACAAATCCATCTGTTCAGCAGCGGTTTTGTTACTGTAGCGGCATAGGTCTTCTTGGAAACATCCATATCAGAAAACATGTCCTCTCACATCTGCACAGTTGTGACTTGCCTGCATAGCTTTTTCCATATAAAAACAAAGCATAAGGGAGACACAGTTTCCCATTCGCACTGAGGATAAATGTATTATTCTCATGGGTTTGTATCGTATTAGAGTTAGAGCTGAACCCAAGTCAAAACCTTGTTCTGACTTAGCACAAGTTGTTAGTGAATTTGGATGGAAGCCTGAAATTCATGGCTTAGCCTTGTCTTCTAGGAGATATTTAAGCAATTCGAATGCTTCTAAGAAAAGGACCAACTTTGGTGTTTTGCAAGTCCCCACACATTATGGGTCAGTCACTGGTGACAATGATATACTGCTTTCTTATCATTAAAGTGATGATCCTTGCCTTTAATATGAAATGCACAGCACTAACTTTTAGGCAATGCAAGCGGTTATATGATGTTAAGTTAAATCCCTTGGCAGGGGTGAGGGGAGGAAGAAGAAAGATTTATATATCTTCTTCTGTTCTGCTCTCAGAGCTGCACCTAGGGGCTGCTGTGACACTCGGGTGTCACGTCAAATTGAAGTTACTAGTGACTAATCCTCTCCCAGAGCTTTGAGAAGCCAGCTCTGATTGAGTCTGTCAGCTTCAATAAGACGGTATTCTCACCCCTCTGGAGAAATGACTAGCTTGACTTGTATTCATCTGCAGACATGACAAGGAGGCCAAAAATTAACCCTTTGGCATGATACATTTGATGAAATAGTTATAATATGAAAGTCATAGATTATTAGTCCATCTGCTCAACTGTGTGAAAGGCAAAAAATTAAAAGTTACAGATAAGCAAAAAAAATACAAAAGGATTTCTCAAGAGCAAAGGAAGGAAAAATATTTCATACTTTTACAGCTGTGCAGCATTACAGTTCAAGTCCCCTGTCCCTTAGTCCTACTGTAACTACATAAAAGTTAGAAGTATCCTACTTCTAACATGCATTTTAAGACAAATTATAGAAATAATGGGAAGATTTTTCAAAGAGTGGTTTAAAAAGCAAGTAAAGATGCAAAAATAACCATAAAACACTCTTCATTTAAAAGCTTGTTAGTTTTGTTCTCTTTTTTTTTGTACTGGGAAGAGAAGCGATGAAAACACTGCTGTTTCAACACTGGTTTTCAGCAGAATCATGCCTTTATTCTACAACTTGTCCAAAAGTTTCTTAGCTAGGTGCCCAATATTTACCTCCTATTGTAAAATTGTCTTTCCCTGTAGATCTGATTTCTTCCTCTGGACCATCAGGGACAGGAGAACAGATGTAGATGAACTACTGGTCTGATCAAAAGTGACAATTCCTGTGTTGCTATGCTCTATTTCACCAGGACTGTTCCTTTAAAGTAAATGTAGAGCACTGAGTAACAGCTGTCTCTGGATCTGCAAAACTAGTGTTTGCTTGTTCCATGTGAAAGAGCAGACTACAACCAACATCTTGTTATTGAGCAATAAAAGCCACAGAACCTATTCCTCAAAATCTTTTAAAAGTTCTTGTTAGGAAAGAAATAATATTCATGTTTCTACTTACTGAAAAAACTCCACATTCTGTCTGATCCCCTAGCACCAGACTTTTTTTCTTTTATTTTAAACAACATAAATTCAAACAAAACCATTTTCCTATTCCAGGTGAATTCACCATTACCTTATTGTTAAAGATTTGTTAGCTCCTTCAGCCAATTGCATCAAACTCAGGTAACTGGAGCAACTGAATGACTGAGAAAAGAATTTGTGAAAAGCAGTAATACCACACTACCCAGAAGGAGCCAAGATGTGCTTGTGAGCCTTCGGAAGAGCTAAAAGCTCACTTAGGTATCACGTGAACTAGAAAACATCAGTGCTGTTATTGTCATTGCTTGGTGTTCAGATTCGGTGTCACAATCCAGCCCTTTACAGAGGCTTTAGCTGCAAGCTCCTCTATTAAATGAGTTCTTTACCTAAAATAAGATACTGATTCCCTTTTAATGTCTGACTAAACAAGTGAGCCCTCTCAACTACTGCAGCTCTTATGCTCTGAGTGCAGAGTGAGTTTTCTAGTTTCTGTTAGGTAAGGTCTCCATGTCAATGAACTTGGCACTTACAGAGATTTTGGGAAATGAAAGACCAAGAGGGGCAAAAGGGTCATGTTCAGCAAAAAAAAGCAGACCAGGGCTGAGGGCAGTTGGGAAGCTGCCCTCCCATGCATCCTCTTCTTACTCATGTCTTGTTCCAATTTGCCTAGTCTGACAGTAGGATTTTATAAATGAAAATGTATTCTTTAAAGAAAACAACAAAAAGTGTTTACTACTCTAATCTTCATCCATGATAGTTATTTTATATATATATATATGTAATATTGGATATTAAATATACACACATATAAAATTAACTTGACAAAAACCATGTAATACATGCACACACTCACACTTCATATACAAATATCTAGGGAAACACATTAAAACAATCACCTTCATCAAAGCCCATCAAGCATAGAAAATAGCGGTCATTTTTGTATGACTGGTGAGACTATTTGTTTGCCTTGACTATATATTTCCATACCCTAGTATGCTTGAATTTCTCTTAAGCATTTGATTAATTTTTTTAAAAACTGTCTTAAGCCTCTTTCTTTAATCTGCTTTGATCTATGTGAACTCCCTTTACTTTCCTTAAAAAATAATTAAGTACATTAACTACAAAGACTATATTCAATTGCAGGTTATTGTATTGCTATAAAACATGACAGAAGAAATAGGAGGTCTTAGCTGCCTTACCTTCAGCCGAAAACAGACTAGTCCCAAGACAACCTCAGCACAGATTTCAAACCTTCCATCCTGAAGGACTAAATGTTCAAATTGATGCGACAGCCTGACATGCTAAGAAGAGAAAGATAGTATCTACATTGTACAAATTTGATTCAAGAGAAAAGATGTGCTAAATTGTTTCCACCCCTAATCTCTTTTCTCTGTTCCCTCTTCTGATATGTGATAATATTCACATATCGCCATCTGTTTATGTTAACTTACATCCCGTTTATGACTTCCAGGGACCATATCAAGCCATTACTATATTAGTAGCTCAGTCTATCTTACGCAGTACTAGTCTGTTTCTTAATGAAACATTTCAGCACAGTTTTATATGATACCATATTAATAGTAAATGATTGTAATAATTCTTCTTTAGGTTTTTTACCACTGTCAGTTTTGGCTGGGAATGGCTAAAGAGTCCAAAAGTTATTACGGGGAAAGGGGGAGATGCACAAGTATACAGAGAGAAAATGATCACTATTCCAGTGCAAAATAAGCTGGAAAGATACACTTTTTAGAATAGTTCACTGAATATGAGAATAACTGTGAAGAAGGGGAGAACTTGCTCACTCTTCTGGCCTGGGTGCTCAGGTTTAGTTGAAAAGAAAGGTGATGGCAGTATAATCAAGAAAATGAGTAGCAAATCTCAGCCAACCTGTTTAGAAGTTACTGGGGAAAAAAGAGTGGCATTGAACACCAAGCCAGGGAAATTATTTTGAAGCATAGGAAACCAGTACTCTTCCAAAATCAAACAAATAGGAAAAATAACAACAGGCATATTAACAGCCAGCTGGGAAGTCTTAACATCAGTCAGCGATGCTTGCATACTCATACCACATTTTGCTTTCTTCCAAACAGAAGATGAATTAATTCAAAAGCTCTTGGAAAAAAAGAACCCATATCCTCATCAGGTACCTGCAGTACCTTATCCAGTCCCCCTCTCACTGGCTATCATCACTTTAGTGCTCACTACCCTAAAAAAACCCCCTCAAAACCCAACCCCCCCCCCCCAAACGACAACAGCAACCAGCTATTAGAATTACAGTTTGTCTTCATGCAATAGCCAGTCTACACCAAAAATTATCAGCAACATCTAAAGTGATGTTTAAAAGTTCCTTAGCTTTGATATATTTATGATTGCAAATAATTTTACAAAAACAAGCAACTAAGCCCATGTCTCCATGTCTTTTTCTGCTTTTGCACTTTGTCTTTTTGCAAGTTCAAGGACAGATATCAAACAAAAATGAAACATTTCACTTTGGGCCAGGGTTAGATGTGGAATGTTTTAGCTCACAGGAACTTCTTCCAAAAGGACAAGAACAAGGCAAAACAGAAATTACAGAAAAGAAAAAAAACAACCAACCCCAACACATTTTGCAGTCTTAATCATAGCTTTCTGATGTTTGTTTATTTCTTAAAATAGAAAAACATTGTTTATATTGAATCAAAACATTGCTTCAAAACCTTCATATTGGGCATACTGGTACCCTATGCAACCAGCCAATCTTACTGTTGTTACCACTTCCTTTCTGCTGTTTGTTACATCCATTTACCATCTCCCTCTAAAATTAGACTGAAAGCTCTTTTGAGTCAGGAATGAGATGAATAAAATGCCTAGTCCTTTCCAAGGCATTTGAATGTTCTGCTAATATAAACAGCTATGAAAATTGACCAGAAGTATATGTATGTATACAGATACTTGTATGCATAAGTGCATGGAAAAGGTATGTGAAATACGCATACGTGTCGTAATGATCTTTTACTGTCTCCTCCTATCCTCATGTTCCATAGCCTTAACTAAACTGATGTCTTTTACACAGCTCTGCAAAATTTCACACTGCATATACTACGTCTTGGAAATCAAAGCCATAAAAAACATCATGTTCAATGAGGTAAGAATTTCACAACTGTTCAGCTGAATGTAATCACCAACTGAATTTAATCAAAATTTACCTGGGTAAGAACTGAATAAAACAAAAATTTAAGACTTGGCTTACTGTGAGTAGTTTGTACAAGAAAACTCCAAACCCATGCTGTACATTTTATAGCAGGTATTTATGTCCACTTTTTGCACAAAAGGATTTTTCAGGAATTTGAAAGACATAAAAGCAAGGAAAAATAGAGACTGTTCAGTAAAACACAAAACAAAATTCTGGAAGTATTTTGTATTCATGTGTGGATTCAAGCACTTTTATCCATAGCATCTTAACAAGTAGCAATAATTTGTAAAGCCACTGGGGGGCACCAAATGTTTTAGATTATACAGAACTGGACTGGCGAGGAAGTGGCGATTTAACTGGTTTCACCTGTAATAGCTTTGCTTAACACACTTACCCAAAGCCCTGCACCTTTGAACTATAAGCTATTATCCTGAGTTGCTTTTACAAAGATTGTTACAACCAAACATAATTAAACCCAATGAAGTTAAGCATTTTTAAGCTTGGAAGTTCTAACTCTGTAAAACTGAAGGGCTTTTGGGTATCACACCTGCCTCTGTGAGTCCAAGAGCTGCACCTGCGCTCCGGACACAAGCATGGCAAGAACTCACAGGAGGACACGTGTGGCTCTAGTGCTTCAACTTTTCAAGACAGGCAGGTAAACTGTGAAAATAAAGTCCTGTTTGGAGAACTGCAGGCACTGAAACTAAGGATAAGAAAGCAGGAGAGGTAAAAAGTAACAGGCTGTTCTCAGTTTTCTGCTGAATGTGTACATACCAAGCCTGATCTATGGATATTTCAAACCTCAAAATGCTTTGGATTTTGACATTTGTGTCATGCTGTGTCCCTAGCACCATTAACTTAATGCTGACATTCAAATATTACTTAACTTTTAAAAATTCTTTTATTTAATGCTGTTACATATTTTAACAAAAAAGTGGACATACGCAAACCAACTCATATGCTGTTTCTAGCAATATCATTTGGACAATCCCTTTATCATGTGGGTTCCCAAAGTGGAATCACATGGACTGCATTAGTTGCCTGAAAATTCTTGGTATATAGGAACAGAATACCAGCCCTTCTCTTCACAGTGAAATTTAGCAGATTGAAGAAAAGAAGCTTGTAAGGAATTTTTGTGTATCACTATCTATCTCAGGTAAATAACCATCGCTCTTCTGCAGCGAGAAGTGAAACAAGAAAGGGATCTCATTCATTTGGTTATTCAGGATTAAGGGAAGTGTCTTACATAATCACTAATGGGAACAGTAAACTTGTGAGGCATTAAGATGGGGTCCCTATTATTAAAAAATCTGTATTTGTGTATGTATATGTGTGAATATAAATATAAATGCTTCTGCATTAAGGTGTTTAAATTGAATTTTGATTTTTGGGCAAAGCCTTCAAGAACTAAAATAGTTTTTGATTGAAGGAAGCTTCTCTGAAGCATCACAGTACATCAGTGTGTATATGCAAATAAGCATACCTGCCTAGCCTTGATCACTTCATGCTTTTCCTCCTATAGATTTCACCTCTCTGCCTGCCATAGCTCGCATCCCACTGCACTCTGAAGGAAAATGCTGTCTACAGAGCCTTCTCAACAGCGACTTGGACTGTGCCACTCCCCAGTTGAATGCTATCTCTGGCATTGCTGTCCTGTACAGTTCCAGTATCTTGGTCTCTGCTGTTAATTTCTAGTGGAATTCATTATCCTCAGTGAATAAAGGAGGACATAGTACACTTATTTCTTCTGGTCCTACAGAGGATTCATCTGAGTCAGAATGTTCATGGGGATCACATACAAAAACATTAACCGCTAAATTTCTCAAATTACTTCTGAGCTCTTTGAGAGGACTTAAACTAACAAAGATGGTCAAGCAGTTTGCAAATGGGCCATTTACAAACAGGCCATTTGGGTTTCACATTTATACTGACTGAATGTTTGGAATCAGTCCAGAAGACTGTTACTGTTGTTGGTTTTGCCCTTTTTGTACATCTCTGTGGCTTTGGGACTTACCTCCAAAATTTGTATTTTTCTCTCCCCACATCCTTCAGAGATGACTGTCTTCCCCTTTACCACTGCTTTAAAACCTATACTTTGCAATAGGTTAATATTACATGTTGTTTGGGAAAAGAGTGCGTAACTGGAAGGTTTGGAAAACAAAAAAAGTTACTGTGTCTAAATCCAAGTCACACATTCAAATCTCTCAGGAATATTTTAGTTCCTAAATGCCTTCCTCAGTACAAGTAAATGCCAGTTGCAGTGGTTATCTAGTCATTTTCATGCAGACATTAAGGTAGCAAACATAACAAACATCTTTTTTCTTAAAACATACTAATAAAAGACAGAGAAAAAAAAAAAGAGACAAGTAGTTTTTTGTGGCAGTTTACATCCAGAAAAAAAGAAAAGTTTGGGAAGAGATAGTTACAGATATCTTTGGTCTTCCATATAGAAGCTTGTTAATCACACAGCAAATAGGGTGGCTTCTTAAGGATATGCAGTGCCTTTTCCCTCTATATCATGTCAGAAGCTCATTACTATTGAAAATCTCAAATCACTTTGTAAGTAACACCTGGCTCCACAAAAGAAGCTTAACTAGAAGTCTATAAACACCACATAAATCCTCCTACAGTTTTGTATGACTTAGGAGCTGAAGTGTCTTTTTTTTTTTTTTTACTAGGTGATCACAGCGTCTATATTGGGATTTTTACAAACTCAGAAAGGAATTGAAACCCTAGGTCCCAAATTTCTCCATAAGGCCCATCCCTGCATCTGAACAGGCATGCCTTAGCTGCTATTGTATAGCGTGAACAGGACCGACATGCCCTACATGCAGATACATTGACGTATCAAAACTACGTGGTGTATGACTGCCTGCTACATCCCAAACGTAGGCATCCCCTTCCCCAGGTTCCAGCCCAAGGAGCTGTTTCAAACATCTGCTCTTCTGCCTGACTCTGTGGCCCTTTCTCTGGGGCAACTCCTTAATAACACAACAGAGCGCGAGCACTTCTCCCTTTTTCCCCAGCTCCAGCCACACTGCTCTCCACTTGAAGGTTGCAATATCTGCTTCTGCCACTGTTCTTAGGTCTCTTCTCATTCCACCTATGTCCACTCTATCACCCACCGTAATAAATGCAGCTTCAGAAATAATTCTGGCAGCTACAGAGGTTCCCTTAAAACCCAGCTAAAAGTCCAAGTCCACAAGATACAGTACCAGCTATTCTCTTCAAGGACTGCCTTTGCCAGCAATGGGAATATAAAAGCTGTTATTTGCAAGATGCTACAACATGTTTAAAAGAAAGCAACTTTTCAAGGTCAAGCACTGTGATAAGCAATGCTAAAGTGAAGTTAACAAGTGAGGTTAAATTCCAAATTACTTTTCATTTGGAAACTTGTCTATTGGTTTGAAAATATAAACCAGTGTCAGGTGGGTTTACATACTTCATTACTACACTGCCAAAAGGAAAGTCATCACAATATATCTGGAACCCACGATAATTCCTGAGAAGAGAGGAAAATGTGCAAGATATGAAACACATTTATAATTGTTATTTTGCAGCTACTGATATAACTTTAGCAACGTGTCTGCAAACTCACAAGAGATATTTTAAATTCTGCTAGAGCAGGGAGCAAATGAAATGCAATTGTTTTTTGAAATTTAAGTTCAACTGAGAACTGCTGGAGACAGAAATTACTTGGTTTTTTTAAAGCGGCTTTGGAACTCACTGAATTGAATCATCATTCATCTGGGGCGGGGGGGTGGGGTGGTGGTGGCGAGGAGAAACTAACTTAATGGTTCCAGTTTGACAGATGTATACAATGAGATAGAAATTCTGCCCTTAATTACACCTCTTCCCCTTTCAAAGTTGCAAACATAAGGTCATAACTTATTTTCTCTGTATACTGGGGAACAATATAGTCCTTAATGAAGTATTAAACATACACACTCAATTCAACAAGCCCTTGGAGATCTAGCCATGTGAATTACCTTTACAAATAAGGGAACATATTAGGGTTTTATTTTGGAGTCAGTGTCTTCAAGAAAAGATTGATTTACTTAGCCTTCCTAAACTGTATTGTCACAGAAAATATAAAAACCTGGTCTTCAGCTATGATTATAGGAAGACAAGCACTTTTTGGCTGGACAGTCAGGGAAATGTCTGGGAGGCAGGGAAAGAGGGAACTTGTTGAATGTAAATACTGACCTGTGGAAACCAGCCTGATAAGAGGCCATGCAATTGATATGAGGCTTCCAATCCTCTATTTTCCCAGTGAGAGATTTAGCCCTACTTAAAAACTTGGCAACATACCCAGAAATCTAACCTGAGAGAGAATTCCACTAGAAACTGTAATGGTAGCCTAGTAAAGCAATAACAAACCTTGTATCAATTTTTCATCAGAAGGATATGTATCACAATTGCCACAAGGATGACAGAACATCAAGATTACCACTGTTGTCAAAGTTTATTTCTGAAAGACTCATTAAGGATAAAAGTCTAATTTTGATATCAGTCAGCTGAAAATTACAGTGTGATGAAAAAGGGAAGCAAAGAGGGTACCCTCTATCCCAGAACCTTTCCAAATCGAAAGAGACTTCCTCATGTAGTGATTTTACAGCAGTGGAAAAAGCCTTTCTTAGGAATTAATCTGTTTAGTACCACAATAGAAAGGAATGTGTGTCTGCGGGGAGTTTGGTGTACTAGACCAGACCCTTAGCTAATGGATATTTTTGTAAATTTTTAGAGCCAACTCATGGATCTCCTCACTAGAAGTTTCCCTAAACTTCATAATGATGAAAGGTATGCTTGAATTTGACTTTACTGCTACAGAGGAAGTATATATATAATTTAGACTGGTGCCAGCTGTGTTTTTTAGTGATTAAAAAACTCCTTTTTACATCAAGAATAAACTTAGTACTTATTCATAACAATGTTAACAAACTGTAAATTGTACACATTCTCTTTTTTAAAAAAAAGATGTATTTTAAACACAAAACAAAGAAGAAGCAGAGGTAGAGATGCCCTATAAGTTACTGTATCCCTTAATCATAATCAAAACATGCTATCATTGCATGCACATTAATAAAATAAAGAAGTAATGAATAAACATGTTTTTCTGCAGTAAACCCATGGATGTGCTCTGGCTTAATTTGAGAGGGAACTATGGTCCCACATGGTAGAAATTCTGAATTCCTAGACTTGTCTTCCTTAAAGATTAACACAAAACAGATAACAGTTTTGAACCCGCTGTGATATGAAAATGTGACACTACGTGGGGCAAATGAGCAGCACCCCTATGGAACCGAGCTGTCTAAAAGCTGTTGCCTGTGCTTTCTGACGTGTACAGAAGTCACGGGAAGTAGATAAGTAGCCAGCTCATTTTCTCTTCCCGTCCCACCACAGGTTACCCAAGAAAGCAAATTCCACTCACCTTGCGGATGTGCTCCTGCAGCCCCGTGACCCCATACATCCTCAGCACGAACCAGAGCTTCAGGGAGCGGAACCTCCTGCCCAGGGGGATCTGCCAGTGCTGCAAGCCAGGGAGAAGGGAGGACACCCACGTCAGAAGTCACCGTTGCAGGGATACTGCAGAAACTGTGCATTCTGCAATGATTTTGAAGCACACCGCATTGCCACAGCCTACAGGCGGTTGCTAGAGGCAGGTCAAATAATAGTACAAATGTCTATTCCTGGTTAATGCCCTGGTGTGACTGTTTAATACTCAAAATTTTCGAATTAAAATTGGAAAAGGAGGTTGGTGTCAGAATGAAAAGGTCACAAGGGAAATCAAATTTTCTTTGTGCATCCTGAATTATCCTCGAAGGCTTTAGAAAAATAAGTACCTTAGAAGTTCATGTACATTGGTTTGTTTACAGTTGTGGGGTTAGCATCTACAATGACAGGCCCTTTTTCCATTTCAAAACAACAGTGTTTCTACTGGTTAAATATTAAAACACATATGCGTTTTTCTTTAAAAAAAAATGTATTATTCACTATGTTAAGGAAAAAAAATCTTTAGGACATTTCTTTCTACTGTCTAAACCTTGAGATATTGCATATGCAAGACAATTTCTGCCTGTAAACAATTTAAAAAAAAAATAGAGTTTAAATTTTCAGCTTGAGGAATGTTAAAAATTTAGCAAGCTGCATCCTTCTTGGAAAGAAACATAAGGGTTTGAGGTTTATGATAGTAATGGAAAATAAAAGTTCTGAAAATATCAGTATATACCAGTAATAGTATTAATTATTACATTGATGCTGTACTTACCCGATAATCTGTTACAAGGCCTGGAAGTTAAAGAAAAAATGTTCACATTGCTTCATCAGAACAGTCAAAGCCTTCAATCATTCTAATGTTATTGAAAAAGCTGTATTGTAGCTATCCTGTATGTTTGCTACAAACTTCAGCATCATCAGTGTCAACAGGACCACTAAATATCTAGTAGGGTACTTGGCAGCATGCTAAATGAAGGTAATAAGCTTCATTCCTTAGCTACTCAGAATATACCACTAACAAGTTAAACAGTTTACAGGAGAAGAAACACAATTTTCCTTTCTGTTATACTGCATATATTGTGGAGATGATGGACTAAATACTGTTTATTTTCTTATTGTAAGGAAAAGAAGTAGTAGATAAAATAGCCATCATTAATTTTGTTTTAAACAGTTTGCAGAATCCCCAAGCTCACTTCATTGCTCATTCTCTGCTGTGAAATGTCATCACCTTTACCCTAGTGAACTGGTAATACTTTTTAAAATAATCCACTTCTAACTGCCTTTTATACTCATTCTTACATTTGTTGCTAATTCTTCAGCATGTCTAACAAGTGATTGGAAAATTTGACTCAGAATTGACCTCTTCCTGCTTGAAGAATAGTATTCTGTGGTTTTTTATGGCTTTTCCTTTGACATAGTGAAAGCCCCTTACAAACACAGATTGACCAAGCCACAAAGCAGTCCAGGGAGGCAAGTAGAGGGCATTATTAGTTGTCTTTTATACAAGCACACAGAGTCAAGATGCATCTACCTTTTCTTTGAATCGGGTAATTAAACTGATTTCACAGTAAAGGAAACCATAATGTAAAACTGGGTTAGTTGCAGTAAGCCAGTGACAGAAATTAAACTGATGTAAAACTTAAAGCCCTTCTTTAGGAAAATGTGGAAGCATCTGCTTAGCTTTCTTATTCTTTCTGCTTTATTACTCTGCAGTGGAGTATAAGCTTCATACAAAAGTATGTACTTAAATTCCATGGGAAAGTGCTGTCTAACTGCTCCTGGAATTGTGAACTGCAAGGTAGTATATAGAACTGTAGCTTCTGAATTTGACCAGTCTATGCAATTTACATAATTCTCAGCTTTTATATTTTCTAGGAGTTAAAAATAAAAAAACAAACAAACAATTTCCTATGTTACAAGCTGTCTTGCCAATGTTCTCTCATCTATGCACCCAAAACACAGGAAAAAACATGGTCCTTCCTCCGTGCAACATATAGCCATTTGGTTCTTTAACCTGTTACTATGGTATTTTCCAGATTAAAAAAAAAAAAAAAGACACAACAACCAACAATCATTAACCTGTTCCCGGACCTCAGGAAATGAACATGGTTGTCTCAGCTCAGTAAAGAGGTAATTTGATAACATTCATATTCTTCTGCATTGTAGCAGCCATTTTTGTTTGATAGCTGCAAGACTGCTTGCAAAGAGAGTAAAGCAACTGATGATAGATAAATAATCCTACGCTCCTGTAAGGGGCTATGTCTAATGATCCACAACAACGCCTTTCACAAGCTGTGAAGCAGAATGCAATCAATGATTAGTCCTTGATTACAAGCCTTAGTCTTACATCTGTATTTAACCAGGAGGAATTGCATTGTGGGAGCATACGTGGCATTCACAATGGAGTATAAAGCTGCATTCTTCTAACACTGCCATTAGGATTTGACCTATATCCTGGGTTGCCAGGCAAGCTAGTATAATCGTCCTGGTGTGATGATGCAAATCACATAAAATTATAATTAATGACAAAATAAAGACTTTCCCCTTGGGGGCACACATAATTGCCATATGGTTATTAAGAGTAATTGCTCACAGATAGAGATATTTTTCCGCTCATTTAAATTCTTGAGTGAGAGATGAGCGAATTCAAAAATGCTACTTCATTTGCCCTGTAAACCATGATGGGAATTCTCAGACCTGAGACATAGTCAGAAAATAAGACCCTCCATTAGGCAAGTCATATTTCCAGGAGTGCTGACATCCCATAAATCGCACAGGGACCAAGAGGGACCGTAACAGCCTAGCACCTTTGCAAATTTGACTATGTTTATGGAAGGCGCAAGTATGGATTGGATTTAACAGTTCAACTAAAGGCATTTGCATTTGAAAAGTGTTGTCCAGCTCTTTGGAAAATTGATATCAGATGGGAATAGAGCGTAGAAAAATTTAGCATCACTAGAATGCTAGTAATCAGCTGATCTCCTTGAAATCATTATGTCCAGATTGCATAACATTCTATCATAGCTTCTGAAGGCAAGACGAAGGCTGAACAACTTACTATCCAACTGGGGAGATAATGTTTTCAGGTCAACTAGGTGGCCTCACTGAGAGCACCAAGTTTTAAGAAAGGTTTGATTTTCTTCTGGTGTAATTTAACCTGGGGAAGACCTAAGGTTCTTGTATCAGCACTGTCAGTTGTCACAAGAACATATTTTCACTGTAGTTAAGGTTGGATATTTTCTCCTGAAGAGAAATATTTTTCATGTATGTTAAGTAAAAGCTGGTGACTTAAGTGTATTTGCTATAACTTGTATTTTTCATTTAAAAAGGCAAAACCCAAGTATATGGGTTTTTCTTAACAATTCTGGCCTTTGGAGGGTGAACCTCAGCTCCAGAGTTACTGTATTTTCTTGTTTATTGCAACTGTTCTATATTTGCATTGCTTGGAAATGTAGAAAAGGAATAAAATGCAAAATTTCTGCCAGTTCAGGATTAAGGCACAGGAATTCATTTTTCCTAGGGTTTTTTAGTGAATGGTGGAATTCTGGATGGTATTAATTTAAATGTCAATGAGTTCATAGCCATAACAGAGAGAAGATAAAGGTACTCAGGATGTACTTCTGAACACAGATCAGCACCAGCAATTCCAGGGAAAAAATGAGATAGAGTAAATGGTAAGAACATCCACATGTGATTCACCCTCTTGAGAAAGTTATGAGGGAACCACATGTTGACACTGCTGTGACCTTCTTCACAATTAATCAGTTAATAACTGAATGTGTGAAAACAGGCTTCAGGATGGCAAATGCCACTCTGCAGTTGCTAGGTATGTGCAAGAAGCAGCACTAATCCATTAAGGAGCTTTGTACAGGGCCTACGATTTGTAAGTTCTTTGTGAGCATTTTGTGAAGAGCTTTCATGAGCATTTTGTACAAGACGGATAGCCTGCACTTACTGCCTTCTCTACAATCAACGTGAGAACACGAAAGCAACAGGATAATGTCCCAGATAGCTATCACTGAAAATAGAGCACAGACACCAAACACAGCTCACCCCTTCTTTGCAGTTTCAGGGAGTGTTTGCTCCTGACATGAGTTTTTGAAAATTTCAATCAGAGCTTGCACGAACAGCTAAGAAAAAAGGTCACAGACTTTAGAAACTCTACAAATCAGATCTTGAAACCATTCTGGAGAAAGGTATGTTGGGGAAGGCAGGTTAAGGGACTCGATACACAGAACCCAATCTGTTTATCTGACTGCCAAAAGATCATTAAGAATTTTCTCAACACTCCTACAAAGAGTCAGTGGTAAGTCTGGAGCTGGGGAAATCCCAATACAAAAGTATCAATAGAATGCTTTATAAAATGGCTTTCCCTCAGTTGCTTCTTATACTAACTAAAATCTCTCTAGACATGTGTTTGCACTTTAATAAGCTTAACTCCCTAGGGCACTCTGAAAATGGAAATAGGCTCCTAAACAACTTAGGTAGTTTCAAGAATTTCAGTTTTCATCTTAAGTCCTTTTTTCCATCACATAGTGTGCAAACAAAATAATAATAATCTCATTTAATTAAAAAATTACCAGACTCCTGATGGTGATGCTGCAGGTAAAGAGGTTCTAATTTAAAGGCACCTGTTAAATCTGATCTTTTCTTCACCCTGTATAAAAAAGAAATCAAATTGAGAAATTTAAGAATTACAATTTAAGGCATTTAATTTCCACAAGAAGTGAAGGCAAATTGAATGTGTTTAAACTGGCGTATTTCCTGAGCACAGCCTGTGCCATTTTCAGTGCTTTTTCACAGCCATATCAGTACTGTACTTACAAGTAGTTAAGTGTAAGGCTCAGCAGGAACGGGCAGCATGACTGCACAACTGCATATTTAAAAACAGACAAGAAACAGACACAGAGGATCTTTTTATGGTGATAGACGCTCACACCAGAATGTGAGACTAGCTGAAGCAATGTTAATGTTTGCAGTCAACAGAAGTTGCCTTGAAATTACTGCAGTACAAATCTGTGTGGGAAGAGCTGTGGCTTCCTAGACACCGCGCACAGCCGCAGCGAGGCTTTGGGGATGCTGGCCACTGTCTCTCCACGCTGCAGTGGTGGCGGCAGCTGCCGCTGGTGGGGACGGGCCACCCAGTCCAGACTCAGGCTTCCCTCTTGCACCACCCTGCCCTTAGCTGGATCCGATATACAACTACCGACCGACGTACTACGGCACAATGGAAAACTGAGAAGCATACCTGACTACTGCCACGGAGTGGGTGGTGTGAATGGACGGAGGTTCCCTTTTAGAGAGAATAAGCTACGTTTTGTCAGTGGGTAATAACAAGACTTTCCTGGTTTAGGCTTTGCTCTGTGTGTAAGACTGACTCACCTCCACAAATGCTGGGGTTTATAAAGGCAGAAGACGAAGAAACCAGAAATCAGAAAAGGAAAGATTGCTACGTCATTATATTAGGCCTATTAATACATTACAAAGTAAGCAATAACTATGTCAACACAGGGACACTCTAAATGACAAAGGTCCAAACCTTTTATTATTCTGTGCATCCGTTTTTTTCTGGTTTTTAATGTGTTAATGTAAATTTCTAAGTAAAAATCTAATTTCCAATATTTTAGTGTGCATGTATAAATGCACAGGCCAGTACATACTCCCACTCTCATCCGCATCTAGACTGTGCTCATAAAACATCTTATTCAAACAAACAAAAATCCTTCCTCTCACTAAGGGTCAGGGAAGTACCAAGGTTAACAGTCAAGTACTTGCCTTCAGGTATGGAAAGTACGTAGCTGAAGATAAGTAAGCTTATGCACATGAAAAATAGTAAAAGATATTCAGAATGCTCTCAATAAACACAATTAATAACCTATTTGTGTGCTGGAAATGTCCTGTGGACAGAAGGAAGAAACTATTAGCTGAAAACAGGTTTAATTAGGATAACTTTTTACCAAATCCTAAGTTGTTCTACTGTAGTTTATTGGATATGTTTGAGTACTTTGATATATTTGTGTTTCACTAGCTCATTCTGTACGCAACTAACTCAAGTTACAAGCAGTATCATTAGTTGTGTTGTGAGAGCTGCATTTCTTCTCCTGTAATATGCTGTGCTAAACAATGGAACAGGTAACTATTCTGCAGGAACACCTAGCTTAGAAGATGTAAAAATGCTGTCATCTTGTAGTTCCTTGGTGATGTTACTGCTTTTTTAAAAGATGGTGCCTGTTCCATCTGTGGACTTCACAGGTCTTAATCTGGCAACCATGAAAAACTGTCTAAAAGGATTACTAAAATAAATCCAAAGCCTGGACATCAATGTATATGAACCAGTTGAGCTGCACCTCTATACACCATGTCTAGATTTCACCCTATGTATTTAAAGTTCTTTGCAGTAAGTGCTTGTGTGGTCTGGTAATGGACAGAAGTGGTGTCCTTAACTTTCTTTGCAAATACCCCTTGTTGACTGAAGGATCATGAATATATATTTCAAAAATGTCATTGATAAACTAGAAATTTTTTAAGGCTTGATCTTACACTAATAGACTGACTAAGATCTAGCTTGAGTGGCACAGGTTCACATATTAAGTACTCATAATACAAAATGCACAACAGAAGTCCTGGTGAATAAAGTACTGAAAACTGTGAAAAGTGACTTACTTGGATTGCACATCTGCAGCTTTCAACAGCCTCACTCTATTCTGTCTGTTTTAAAATTATAGATACAATAACCAAAAAGGTGACTTCATATTATAAACCAACAGGAAAATTTCACTTCCAGCTACAGATAAGCATTTCCTGTAAGCACTTTCCTTCCAAATACTGAAACAACGTTCCCAACCAAAAGTTAACATTTAAACCCTGAAAAGAGTAACAGAAAAGCAAAAATACCAAGACTTCACAAGATTATTATTTTCACTCTCTCTGAAAGAAGACACTTCTTCTATTTTGTCATATTCCAAAGTACCGATTAAACAAGTCAGGCAAAACTGACTGGTAGTTTCAAAGCAAAGTCTCCAAAGGACCCTAACATTTGAATATGGAAAATACACCCCTCTCAGGAGTGGCTATATTAATTTCCTTTTTATAGGAAATTGACTGCTCTTTTCTGTACATCAAGAAGTCTGAGAATATTTCACAAAAGGTTTATAATGAAATTGCCTCTAAATCCCAAATGACATCAGTGCTACATATTGCACTGAGTAGTTAAATAATTACATTACAGATCTAATGGCTAGATTATCTTAATCAACTTGCAGGGAAAAGAAATGGGAGTGTTTATTGGGGAAAGTGCTGAGGAGCCTGGGTGATTTAGAAGCCTGCCTGTCAATGGACCTCAGCTTACTTTGATTCTGAAATGGTGTTCACTGTTTATTGAACTCTTTCCATGTTATTAAAATATCATGGTTAATAATTCCCATGTATCCTTCACAGTTACCTTTTCTCACCGGGTTCCTTCATCCTTTATTATTACATTTCACCTTTTTAGGCAGCGCTACAGTTGGTAAGAGAGGTGAATTTTGGACATGGGCCTTAGATGTAGTTGGACAATGGATTTGGCTTCAAGTCAAAGAGTTTAACTTTAAATGTATACTTCATTCTTTATTAGGTGAATAACACCTATACAGAAATGCCTTGCTGAAATTAAGCCTGAATGGCTATAGTTGTGAAGCTTTCGCTCTGAGTAAGGAGACATGGTGCAAGGTCTCCTGAGATTCCGTATAATGGAATCTTCCTACCTATGAAAACAAATATTTTATGCAATGGCTTATCTAAAAAAAAGCAAGAAACAAAATGGAGAAAAATACTTTCTTAAGTCTAAAGTCTAAGCTTTGCTAGGAAGAACCTAAAATCACCTGAGATGGGAACATAAACTGACACTGTGGCTGTACATACCTTGTTTTCCTGGAAAGCCAGGTAACACACTTTTAACATAGTTCCACAGTGTTTCCACAGGGGAAAGCAGAATTAATGAGAAATTAAACTGGTAGGGACTAGACTCTCACCCCTGATTGTCCTACAAACATTAAAGAGAATGATGGTGCATTGTCTCATTTCTGAGTGGCTACTTTGTTAACAAAGTCTTTGAGTGACGAGAAAAAGATGGGAGAAACTAGCAAAGCAGTTTCATCGTCCTCCTATTTCCATATACAGAGAGAGACAGCTAGTTATGAGGTACTTATAAACTAGAGTCTTGGGTTAATCACTGCTACTACTGATGAATCAGGATCAAAATGTAAGCCATTTACTCTAAGGAAAAGAAAAAAAAACATAATGGCTTGGAATATTTGAAGTGCCTATATCAGGAAAACTATTAAAATAAAAAATGTAACATATTATCTGAATAATGTACATATTTGTGGAAAAGTCAACTTTGCTGATGATATTAAAAGAGCTGAAGGTTGACCAAAGGCAACTGAGCGATCACTGTCTTACATTTATTCTTCTTTTAAATAAGGTGACCTTCTCCTGGATGATGTTTCAGTCTTCTTTTTAACATTCAGTTTTTCCTTCTTTTTTTAATTTTTGCAAATTTTGTTCTATTATAACTGAAATTAATGTTTTCATTTATTTTGATAAATAGTCTGCATTTACTGAATAGCTATTTTGCTAATAAGTATCATTAGTCATGATGCTGGTAGACACGAGGTTCTAGAGATTCCATTTTGGGACCCAATGGGATCGTCTATTATGGGATGGTTTTACTGCTATTATTAATGCTATGATACTTTGGTTTGTTTCAAAGTATGTCTGAGGGTTTCCACTTGGCCATCTTTCTATATAAAAATGTCATCTCTGCTGTCATCTGGGAAACTGAAGATCAGTACAAAATTGCATAAATAGTCCTTTTTGAAATCAGCTGCTTTTCATCAGCCAAATCCCAAGCATTTCTAGAAAGGCTTTTAAAAGAATCAAGGCTTAAACAAAAAGAAATTTTATAGAAAAGAAGAAAAAGCTCTGTTTAGCATGTTGTTCATTGCATTAATATCCTCAAATGAAGATTTTTCATTTATGTTATAAACAGTCCCAAAATGGAGCAAGTATGAATCTGCAGACTTTTCAGGATTCCTCTCTCTCTCTGGAACATAATGCAGAGCTCAGGCCTATTTCTAAATTTTACTTTTTTGAAACTTGGATTAAATGAAAGAGTGAATTTTGTAAATAATTTACAAGAGTTAAAGCTATCCAGAACTCATTTCAATAGAGAAATGTAAATAAATGTATACTGCAAGAAAGGCAAACTAATTTAACATGTGATTTTTGTCTCTTGTAATGTTTCCTTTTACTGTAATACTTACCACATAGCAGAGCAGTCAAAATTCACTAGGAGCCATTTGTGAGGATTAAAGTTAAATGAATCTGCAAACTGAGAATGGATAAATAAAAACAGAATTATGAAAGACAAAAGGGATCCACGTGCTAATGATACAACTTTGTCAAATTGTCTGAGTACACCTTAACTATGAATGAATTCCCGAACTGGGTCTTTGTAGATAATGTTCATGCTGAAGTCACCTTACTTAATAACTGTTGTAGTTAAATCTTCATTTATTTTGGGGATGGAATTCAGGTTAGGTGTGCAGGTTAGGTTACTGGTATTATCAACACTTTGAGCATTTGGTAACGACTATACTTTTTAGATACATATGTTATGGAAAAGTACATATCTCAGGGTAAAAAATAAATAAATTAAAAAAAAAAATCTGCATACTCAGGAACATCCACTGTGGTTCATATCCCAGTTTCCAGTCACGGTTCACTGAGCTTTCTGTTTCCAAGAATATTAAACATATACTCACAAAATTCATATATAGAGACAAGTGATATATTTAGTTCAGAATCTGCATATCACATTCATTCATAAAATTACAGCTGACCAGGAAATGACTTTTTTTTTTTTACTGCCAGGGTATTTTCTTTTAGTAGAAGTCATTTTTTCATCTAAGTCGAAAGAAAAACCAACACAGAACAAGCATTCACAATACATGTTTATATAAACCATGTAACAGGCCCGTTTTAGTTGACATATGTTTAGGCGTGGCATCAGAGGAAACCCAGGTAGGTAAGACAGACATCGTGTGGGAAAGGCTTCATCCATGTTTTGTGTTTCAACAAAGGCAGAAGCCACCAGCCTTAAAAAAACACGGACAGGGGCCTGCCAGCACCAGGGTCTGACTACTCCATATAGCACTTTTCTGTTCTCATTTGTTTCTCATAACCTTCCCTGTCACTTGTAAACAATTAACGATTGTTCTCATAAGAGAAGATTATCTGTCTGTCTGTCTCTCTGCCTATACATCTATCTGGCTATCTCCCTGTTCTATGTAAGGTAGGAAACCTATTCATGGCTGTTAAATATTTACTCTTATGACAAATGCTGGCCCATACAAGGGATGCTGTTTCATTTCCTTCAGGAACCAATAACAATAATTTAAAAAAATATTCCCCCACAGGAAATTACAACAAGCTTCATTTGCTGATAAAAAAGAGACAGAAAGAAATGCTTTATTTGTGAGGGGGTTTTCCCTCCTCTTCTTCATTAGTCACTACCTATCAGTGCTGTGTTTAAACTTCTGGCTTTACCAAACAGTAATATTTTCTCCACTAACGTGGAAGACGAGGACTTATCTGACTGTCTGAAGGGAGCAGCAGGAAATTGAAGTATTCTTATCTAAGCAACTGAATGCCAAGTAGCTCAGCAAGGGGGGAAAAAGGAATAGGAGTGCTGTTGGGGGAATATTTCATTTAGCGCTCTCGGTTATTAAACCCCGTCTGTTTGAAATACAGTTACTGGTGGTATCCTATATGACTTTCAGGATATAAGCAAAAAATCAAACATAAGCGGCTCATTAATTTGTTGAACTAGTTTTCTTTTTTGTGTAATATAGAATTAGGGTGTTATAAACGTGCCTTTTTGGATTTTTGGGAAAAACTTCCTTTTTTCTATTTTGTAAGACACTTTGTTGACTTACTACTACTTGCTATTCTGAATGACAAACTTTTACATATTGTTGTAACTTGCACACTCCCAGAATAAAGCAGTAAAAATTATATAAACATAAGTAATGTAATAGAATGTACAGTAATTTGTGGTGCAAACTGAAGTGCAGCGTACTCAGAGATTCTAGAAAAGCCATTAATGTTGGATGCATAAGAAAAACATAAATTCTATGGAAGAGCAAGGTTTTAGCAGGCTGCTAGAGAAGAAACACTTCATTCACCTCCACTCCATTTAAAAGATGCCTGAATTCAGGGCAGATGAATGCACTCCCAGCATAGGCTGCATCAATATGCATCCAGATATTTTCCTTATTACCTAAAAAAAAAAAATAATTGAAGGGGAAATAAATTAAACAGAAGATTAAAAAGCCCTATTAATTTGCATGAAACCAAGTGCCTGAGAGATTTTTCTTTGATGTTATTATTTTCCCAATTTAAAATTAAATTAAGAGATTAAATGTTTCTACCATCTGGGTTTCCATTAATACATAAAGATGTATACGTAACATATTCTTCTTCCTCCCGACTTCTACTGGAACAGAGTCCTTACATGTCTAGATTTATCGTATTAATATTAAGCAACATAAAATATTAAATTACTTTGATTTAAAAGCCATTATAAAATACACTTTCAAAAAATGTATCTAGAGATGTAGTTATCATTTCTATGGTAATAAAACTATCTACTTTAGCAAGAGGAGCTAGAGTTTTAGCTGTGCTCCCCACTTCTAACTCATGAATCGCAAACACATGTTTCTAAACAGTAATTTTTACATATTGATATACGTGCATGTGCATGCTTTTGAACTACGTGCAGCAAACTGTTTATTTCAAGGACTGAGACACTTATGCAAGAGCAAGCATTGAAAGGTTAATAAAGTGCTAGTTTTGATTAGTCACTGAATGGTTTCTGCAGAAATATTTTAGCATATGAGCCTCTCATGTATTCTCTAATTTAGTATTCACACTCTGCTATAGATCACCTGTATTAATGCACACGGTAACAATTCTGGTCTATGAGCTGATGACTGAAGCCCACATAACATCTTTACACTGGTCACCAAATAATTCTGATGGGTATTTCCACATACAGAGCTATATCCATTCAGATCTGCAATTGGGCATCCAGTTCATGCTGGAATTTGCATTCTTGTGAACTACATTTTCTTTTTGCATAAATATCTGGAAGAGGCTAATAAAACATTATTCATAACATCCACAACTTAGGTTTATTTGAAAACATGTTCAAATTTCAACTGATTATATATTTTCAAATATACTTGGTTTAAGACACTGCCTTTATTTCATAGAACTACTGCTCATGTATATTAAGAAGAAAATTCACCTGCATGCAGAAAAGCTAGCATGACACTTATGATTTGAGTAGTGCACAATCCTTCTGCTGGTCTCTGCTGCACAAGCAGAAAATCATTGAGAGCAATTGGTAAAACACGTGATTAGTTGCTATACCTAAAAGCATTGGTGTCACTATTTTATTAGGTCAGGTCTATAGAAATAACCTGAACAGCAAAATAATCTCTAGCTGCTAAGCAGACTACTAGAAACCTTTTTGGAAAGGAGGACTGGGAGAAGCTGAGTCTCTGGGGCTTGTGCTGAAGGGCAGGAAACCTCACAGAGCGAGTCACCACCACACAAACCCCAAATGTTTTAGGCTCCACTTGAATAAAGTAACAGAACATCAAATCTAGCTGTATTTCTATGAGGCTGCTTCCAATTGCTTATAGCTATAAATTTCCAGTTCTAAACGTACACTTGAATAGATATGGTGCGCTTCTGCTGCATTTTCATCAGCCAGCAAGCTTGTGCTTTTGACCAAGCCTTTCTGCAGATCAAAGCTTGACACCACAGACCATAACACAGAAATACTTAAGAAGAGTCTGTGACTCGGTCACAGTATTAAACACACTGGCACTTGTCCTGTTTTCTTGCAAGAGGAAGGAAATCGAGGAAGGGAGAGGAAGGATTAAGGAAAATACATGTGAATTTTTGGTGCATATTTCTCTGCTTTTTATAGTCGTTAGAACCAGATTGAAACAAAACAAAACACTTGGTGCAGAGGAGAACTGGAGTTCAGCTTTCCCCTGATCTTCACCATTGCTCTAGATGCACTTGCAGGTAGAAGGGCTTGAAGAAAAGTGTTACAGGCTGAAGCACTTACAGTAATTTTTCACTGATAGCGTTCCAAGATATGCGCCCCCCAAAAAACCCTTGAGGCAATGCCCTCTGTACTCTTTTAACAGTTTGAGAATGCAAGTTTGCCTCTTGACCTAATATTAGAAAGCAAACTGTAACTGAAGGTCTCATCTATAAGTAGCCTTACTGAATTTGGACACTGACGCTGCACAATGCCCTGGAAATGACTCAGCATGGCTTAAACTGGTATCTGCAATTGTAGAAAGTAGCAGCAAAGACTTACAAATAGGACCCAGTTCTAACAGCTTGTCAAAGGAGCAGCAAGGTGTGGTTCCAAGTGTCGCACAGAACTGCAGAGCCAAAAAACCAAAGGCAAATAAAATTGAGTGTTACAGCAAATTACCAAATGAAAAAAAAAAACCTGTCTGCAAAGCCAACAATAAACTAAGAGAATAGATGATACAGGGCAAAATAAATTTATTTTAGCCAATACCTGTCCTTCAGTGGAGCTTATGGGAATCTAATTTTTTTTTTTTCCCAAAGGTCCCATAAGTGTCCATTGAGACAGATGCATAAAATTGAATCCTAATCTAAAATTGACTGATAAGTAATGTATTATAGTCACAGTATTATATTAATGCTATATTTTATGTATTTTCTATGTGTTCCACATGCTCATCATGTGGCCCAATACTAATATCACATATCAATTATCATCAAAATGATTTGCAGTTTATGGTATATAAGCAAGCTCTGAACTTCAGCAACTTAAAGGTGGTGGAATTCCTGTTGACAGAATGGATCATAAAATGTTACTGCCTGAATTCAAGAGCCACAGCTCCGTAACCAAGACTTGTAACTGATCTGTGCTCAGTGGACCTGCAGCCTGGGACCTGTTCACTAGTAGCGTATGCTCACTATTAGGCTTGCGAGATTTTTTCCCAGAGAAACTTTTTCTCCCAAATTCATCCTAAAATACTGGAACCATTCCTCCTTCATTCTGTTAATGTCTCACTTAATGTATCCTGCTGCATGACCAGTGGGCCAGAAGCAGAGGCAACATAAAATGCTGAAGTTTCACAGTAGAAAGAGAATATAACTAGGTGAAAATGAGCTATGGTAATTTACTGGGAATATGCAGGTAGAATTATAACCCCCCAAACCAACTACCAAGTGCATACAAACTGACATTAATTTATCTTTCATTGCTACACTTATGTTTTAAACACCTTGTCTCATTTTTGTAAGCACTAATAAAGGCTGGGTGTGGTTTTTGACTTGTACTGGATTTTTCCATGATAAAAGACACTTTACAGTTTAAATAGCAAATAAAGTATGCCGGTTTTTAGTTAGAGTATTGAAATTCAAAGGAATTAGATCATTTATCCAAGGTCACACACAAACTATAGTACAGCCAGGAGATGACTATTAATATGTAAAATCCAGAATTTTGGTATTTTATTTTTGTACTTCTGGTTACTTTCTCTGCCAAGTACACTGTCAATGCACTATCTTTTGCTTTCATGTTTTTCCCTATATATCTGCAACTAGCTCCATTTTTCTGGTGTGTGTATATGTGCACATTCCTCAATGAATTCATGACAAGACCTATAAGAAGACAAAGGAACACCTAGATGGTACTTGTCAACCCACTAGAGCTTTCAGGAAACAAACATGCTGTCACAGCAAAACATAGATACACTTATATATTAAAATTCCATACAGTGCATTTTTGTCTTACAGCTCTAAAATGAGTAGGTACGCAAGGCCTTTGCTGCTCTCCCTTGTAGCTGGAGTGATACCATCAGGAAACGTTTCCAGTGGTTCCTTCTCTGCATTGGACTTCTCTGGCTCATCCAACATGCCAAGTAATATCTTCTATTTCTTAAGCATCTGCTTAGTTTGTCCAGTGCAGTAGGTCTTCCTGCTATACTAGAGAATGTCCTCATTGCACAGCAGCATGCGTTGTTGTCATTGCTGCCTTAGTTGTAGAGCTGCTGCAGGTCAGGGACAAGTTCCCGGTGCCCAGCTGAGAGGTGCAGCTGGTGGCCTGAGTGTGTGGGACAGGGTGGACTTTTGCCCTGTTCTGTTAGTCACTGTGATGTGAGTAAGCACTTCTGTAGCAAAGGATTTTGCTCATGCTTATGTCACCTGATGTGGCCTTATCTGCTTTCAGCTTTTTAGTCTCTCTCTCTAGCACAACAAGATTTCCACTTCTGAGAAAAATAATTTCATGTAATTATGCCAGTAGCAAATTGTTTGCCAAAATTCTATAATCTCTTTTAGCCTAATACCATGTTTCACTTGCCAAGTGTATCCTCTTTTGTATTCTTCTAGCTTGGACATTCACATGCTGTCTCTCCTGCATTTCACCGATATCTTGTTAATTCTAGGAGTTCCCATTACTCAAAACTTAAATGATGCCAGCTTTTTCAGGAGGGTCTTTTTTCCTTCTTTTTTAAAAGGTGATACACATTTACCCTTATTTCTGCTCTAATTAAACACGCTACTTTATAGCTACCACTATTTTACCCTTTTATTTGTTCCCCTGAACACTCATCCTCACTCATAAGTTGTCACCCGCTTTCAAGCTAGAGGTTTTATTGACTTTTTCACTTCTACCAGCTATTGGATATTGTAGACTGTTACAAATCATCTACAGTCACATCTTGAAGCAGGTTCCGTACACATCTCGGGACTGAGAGTTGTTTTTCCGTCTGGGGGTTCCCTAACTAGTCCTCCCAATAACTTCTCATGAAGTTTTAACATGTTTGTTTGGTTTTGCTTTTCACATTTCCCATCAAGCTTCTTTTTCTTCTTTTCATTCTATGAAATAAAGTGGCAACAGCACACTAGAAAGGTCTGGCATCTTGGAAAAATAATCTGATTATGAGACAAACAGTTGGATAAATGTGATGGGATTTTTGTTCGCAGGTTCCAGGTTTTTAGAGAATTCATGCAAAGTGAAAGATGGTTGTTTTATTACTTATTAAACTAGATTTTTCAAAATTTCCAGGAAATCCCACACTAACAAACATACAATAAAAAGGGCAAGTAGATATGTATTCAAAAAGCCAGAAATTTAAAATTATACATCCCAAGAACATTGAACTAATTCAATAATCTATTGCTAGAGATGTAAAACCTCTCTTTTGAGTACACTTTTGAACATTTCTGCATCTATATTATACCATATACCTCAGAGACATTTTAATTGTTGTAGGGAGCTGAGTTTTTCTGTTTAATGGAAAGTACTCAGATAGTACTCAATTCATATGAATTTATGTACACTCTTAGAGGAAGTCATGCCCTGCCTTTGTATTGGGCAGACCTGGTTAAATGTAGTCATATAAAACCCTGAAAACATTTTATCCCTGACAGCCCACATGTTCCCCCAACTTCACAATTACAGCAATATTAATTGCTATGATCATGTTTCATTGCACCAATAAAAAATATTGGCTATGGGAAAAGTTATTATTAAAATAAGAAAGGGACAATTCAGTATTTTTTCTGTATCAAGCTACTAAGAACCTGAGTTTGAAACAAATACAGTTCTGAAAATGAGAAGCACATTGAATATATAGTTAATAAAATTTTGCTGCCAACACATTTTTCCCTCAAAATAATCTGGTCTTTATCTATACTGGGCCTTCCCATATTCCTGAGCCACATGAGAAGAACAGAATAATTACAGTGCCTTAAGATACATTACAACTTCTCTGGAAGTTTAATCATCCTTTGAGAGAGGTTGCTTTAAAAAGATTGCAGGATTATTTTTTTTTAAAAGGAGTAAGTTTGCTCCCTTTTTTACTAAGAAGGCATGCACGTAGGGAGTGAAAATACTTTTATTGCATTATTGTCTATCCAAAATGTTCCCACAATCATCTTTGGCTGAACTACAGATCTACAAATTGGGTCACAAGAAATGGAGGATACCGTGATAAAAATTCTAATTTTTCTATATACATAAAGAGTATGGGTTAACCCATTGGATTGGAAAATACCCAAATAGAGTGCACTATAGATTTAGCTATGTATTTTTATATATATTTTATGATAATATGGTGTGGACTTTCTGTCACGATTAGAGTGAAATTATCTTGGCTAGTCCATCAATTGAAATAATGATGGAGATTTCACAAAAGAAAGTTACATGTTGTTATTAGTTTTGTACTGCAGTTAAAGTATTCTCTTTCTAATCAGGATAAGGAGTATGTTGCTTCAATGAGAGATTATATGAGTTCAAACATATGCTTAGTTGTTTAAATAATGGCTTATTCTGTAAAGTATGCATGTTTCTAAAATAATTTTGTTGTCCTCTCTGCAGGTGCCTAAGCCTCAAAGCTACTTGTTCTAATTCTCAGAAACCACTTAAAGTGACAGCATGTGCTCTTGTCAGGACTCGCATCACCCTGCCTCAGTACTACACAATGAATCTAACTCAATTTGTGATCTGTATAACACTGGCAAAATCACATTTGTGCAAAGGGCGGGAGACAGGTTGCATCACAGAAATGGGACTGATGGCTCAGTATAGCCTGCAGGCCTTCTCCTTTTCAGGCTGTGCACTTTAGATTTGACTCAGCCCTGGTTGCGAATACAAAGCAGCTAAAATGCTTGCATCAGTCATCTCATGTATTACTTTCCTGAAATCAAGAGCTATGTCATGAAACACGCATGAATCTTTATGATGCCTGAGAGCAATGACTCTCAATCTTTTCAATTGGAAGACCTCCTACAGCTTTTGAAAAAGATGTGGACACATTTTGCACAGTTTCACCACAAAGCTTTTCATTTGCAATTAACTAAAATGAAGCAGGACTTTCAATGTTCTCTTATTGTTTTTGTTTTCACCTACTCATTTGTTTGCCAGCTTGTACTCAGGAGAATGCCTGTGGCTTGAAAAAAACTGCAACAGTTTACTAAACCACCATTCAGTCTTTTACGAAATAGCAATTATTCACAAACTGTGGGTTAAGAAACGTCACCCTAGACATCTGTACATGTCTCAAGAATGCTTCTTCCAAATGGAAATCTGTGGTCAGGATCTAAGTGTTAACTTCTGCTGAAAAGATGGATCCTCTGTCATTCTAATTCTGATTTATTGTTTCCCAAGTGAGTCCCGGATACAAACAGCCTGCTTCTTAATATCCTGCAGTTCATCATTCAGAAGAGTCATTTCAGCTAGAATCAGAAAGATTTCACTCTGGGCCTTTGTTCAGCAGCAAGGCAATCACCTTACAGCAGCTTTATACTGGATGAGGTTGTTGGAGTATATTGTACCATATATATGCCAGCTGCAATATATCCATGTTGATTTATGAAAGACAGCATAAAGCTCACAGGCTTTATGAACTTACACATGTTCAAGTGAACTAGGCTTGAACGCAGTGTACACTATGTCTGAATTTAGCTATGCTTAACTTAGTGGTCTCCACATTTGAGAATCCTGGTCAACGTTCATCCAATGTAGAGGCCTGTCTCAAGTTGAGAGCATAGGGCTCAACTGAGAAAGGCATTTACACATGTGCTTAGCCACCGGTTAGCATTTATAATTAATAAAATGGACATGACTTCAGTACATGCTTTAAAGGTCTTCCTTAACTGGTGGCCAGATGAAGGGCTGCATATCAGCCACACTTGGAAATTGCTCCTCAGTAAATTGTGGCAACTTCAGTGCCTCAACACCTGACACTATGCTTTGTTTGCACAGTCTGCTTGCTTTACTGTATGAAAATATCTCTGTTTCAATTTCTGCAAAAGTATTTTGAGAGACAAATTAACACAAGTCTGAATTAGAAATTAAAAAAGGAAACAAAACTAGACGTCTGGGTACACTAATTGGCAATAGCCTTCACCAAACAAAATGATATACACATTACTAGTGCTAAAAGATATTGATGGTGGACAGGAATTCAAAGACTCATTTTAAAGACAATGCCCCTCCCCAAAACAGGCTGACTGCCAAATCCTATGTATGTGAAAAGCAAACCTATAATTACCAGATTGCTGTAATGAGAGAACCTGTTTCACATCAAGCAAATGCACCCCTGATTCTCCACTCACCTCTACAAGCAAAGCACTTCTATCTAGTTAATTTCCTTTTTAATCCCTACAAATTCCCTACAAAACTTTTGGGTTTTTTGCTGATAAGGAAGACTGCATCAGCTTGGACACAACCAAGATGTCTTCATTAGCAATGATCTCTCTGCTGTCACAAGTCTCTTCAGGCAGAATTTCTTCTGTTAAACTTTTTGCTTTGATGTTGAATCACTCCCCTTAGTGAAGGATCAGTGAATACAGGGAGACAAGGAATAAAGTGGCATAAGGTGTTTCCTTGGCAATGTGCATATCTTTGTCACCAGGACAAAATAAAATAGCACCAAATTACTCAAGAACAAAAGAAATGGAAAGGCTTTTGAAATCTGCGAGCCAGAAAAGGGAGCACTAATACAGTGCATGGACTGCTGCTCAGCATGACAGAGAATTAACACACCTTTTCAGTTAAGAGGCCAACCATAAGGATAATGAGATCTAGTTTAATCTAAGCTGACATGTTTTATGTATACAAATAAATGGAAGACCTGGTACAGGCCATATTAACTCAGACTGAGCCTTTGCTGTCTTTGAAAGCCTGTTTTGCACAGCTAAGCAAACAGAGGAAGAAAAACAACAGTTAAATCACCCTTTGTAAAGGTGTCACTGAGTACATAAACCAGAATTTTTTATTTCTTTTTGCTACACAGAAAAATTAATAAGGAATGAATATTTATCAGGGGCAAGTTGCAATTTTTTGTTAATAGACAAAAGGTGAGGAAAAAACACATTAACTTTGTAGTTAGTGCACAGAGATGTGATATAGCGCTGTACTTGTAACTGTTTAAAATTAACAGTGAGACAAACAAGTAGGATCCTATATAAGATCTTATGAGCTGGTACCATGTAACAGAGAAATAAAACATGCCTTATGGCACATCTCCACTTCAATAGGTGCTGCCCACAGAAGAAAGTTCATTTTGGAAGCCCTAGAGATGCTTTGTTTCTCAGTTATAGTCTTCTTATATTGGAAAGCAATTGATGGGATGTGTTTGGTCATTCCGAAGACTCACTAGTTCTAGGCAGGCTAGAAATTAGCAGCATTCTATACATATGAAAAATGCTTTTCACCCTAGTCATCCTCATACTGCATAAAAACAGACACTAAAGGTTAATAACAGGAAGAGTAAAAAGATTACATTTTCAAAAGAGCTTGGTGAAATTGAAGATTCTTTGTCCCATTTGGCACTTATCCATGACTATAAGCAAGCTTAATCTGTTAATTCTTCTGAAAACAGTTCACAGAAATTTCAAGTCACATTAGCCCTTTTCAAAATGTTAACACATGAAAGAAAAGAATTAACTGGCAAGTCAGACATGACTTTTCTGAAAAAAAATCATGACATTTTTAACTGTCTTAAAAAAATCCCATTTCTGAAGTTCTTGGTTTCTAAAATATTTTTTTTTCCCTTCCAATTTTTCTTCAGTGCAGGCCAGTAAAAACATGTTCTTGGTAGCATATTATATCCTTTAATAGATACATCCCATGGTCTATAGCAAGTTTTGTAGGGCATAATGCTTGGAAATGAGCAAAACATTTTGTTGATGATGTACAAAAACATAACAGAGGTTACTTACTCCATGAAATAAACAAATGGTAATATCTTGTTTTAACTTGAAATAATAAGATGGTGTTCGGAACTGACAGCAGGAGCAGATCTGATGAATAAGCGAATATTCTTTTCAATAAGGTGCTTATCATAGTAGAACCAAACTTCAGAATTGTATCCAATCTAACACTGTTCTGTGTCAAAAACTGGGGGAGCATGAGCTTTAGCTACTGAGATATAAACACATTTGTTTTTGCTAGACTGCTGTGGAAGCAGGAATCACTGGAAAAGAAAGTGGGCAGATAACAAGAAATGATGCCACCTAAAGCTTCCACAGCCAGATTCCCTATAGCTCACCTCATAGAGACAAGTCATATACTCACAAATACCTGTCTGACAATATCTGATCTTGATGATTATTTGGGGTGTATTACAGAAGTTAATTTATTTGCTGAAATAGTGAGGAGTGGAAACTAGTGGTTTTTGAAAATACTTAAGTTTGACACCATCATTTAATTTATTGCCTTTAAACTTGTTTTACATGTAAGTTAGAACCTGAAAAATAAAGGTATACCTTTGTAAAAGAGGCATTTCAGAATTCAAGTGTTAGGAGATTACAACACTGCAGGATTACCTGCAACTACAAAATTCACCTCCACTTATTCAACTGTCTAATATAACTTTAAGTCCTTTTAAAACATTATTTTTGCTGAGAAGTGCAACCAGCTGCTCAAATTAGTTGCTCCTCCTGCACAGAAAGCTATGTGAAGAACATTCATGGAACCTGTCCTAGTATTCTAGCTAGGCTGCCTATCAATCCCTCTGTTAGGGATGAGATCATCTATTCATGTCAAAAATAGCTTATCAGAAGCTATAAATCCACTGATTAATTAAAATCCAGTACTCACAAAGAATGGGATAAGACCAGAAGCTTTGTCTTCATCCAAAACTTTCTTCAGGGCTGAACCACAAACACTAAATGTATCACCTGAAGGAACTTTTTTAATCTTCACAGCACCAATTAACGCAGCCCTTTCCACTGATGAATGAGCCTACAAGGAAATAAGCAAGTTTTAAGACAGATACCTTTTATTGGAATGTAAGAAGTTCATTTGAATTTAAAAAGAAAAAAATTCATTTCTTTCAAGTAAAGCAATACTTGAGATCCTGGGACTGTTGCTGGTATGTAACTGATACATACCTCTCCCTCTTTCATACAGACGGACACACATTCATATATATACATACACACACACAAAAATACAGTAATAGAAACCCTGAAGTATTCTTGAGACCATTGCCATGGCATCATTCTGACAAGAGTTCAATTAACCTTAGTGAGAGCTTTAATTAACGTGATCACAGTTAGGTAGGATTGATTAAGAGCTTCAGGATTTGGCTCTAAATCAACCAAAAGACATGTAGATAATCAGCTTGCCTAATAATGATTCGGTTGCTGATTAGCATATTTTAAAGGTGCACAGCTTTGCTGAACTCTAAAAAAAATATACGTCATGATATGGTATAGACTGAGATATTTTCTTACATGACCATTTTTTTAGATTACCTACTGACTAAATTGTGGTTCAATCATTCATTCATTTTGTTAGGCAATTAAGGATCATTCCCAATATGTTATTTTATTTATAACCCACTTTACTTGCATTCCCCTTAAATAATATTTTTAGAACCTAAAAGCACATCTCAGTAAATAAAAACAAAAGATACCATTAAGAAATTCCTATAAATTTGTGACGTATGATACAATAATAACCTATTAACAGTAAAAGGTATGCTTAGCCACAAAATACTCTCCTTTAGAGCATAACTAAAACCAAAAAAAGCTATTTTACCTTCCACCTTCTACAATTTCATTAATTGTCCTTAATTTGAAAGAGAAAAATTCCTCACCTTTTCATATTGTGACTATTCTCATTCATAATCTCCATCCTACTCATCTTGTTGGTTCTTGCTAGTGCCTACAAGAGCACTTACTAATTCTATTCTAATTTAGCATATAATCATGGAGAAGATTAAGCCAAAACATAGGTTGACCAAGACCAGATGAAGATAAAGTTTTTGCCTTTCGACTTCACGTATCCCTGGAACGACATGTTTTAAAGGCAGATTTACTATTAACTTGTATCTCATCAGTGCCTCTTGGTAAACCATTTTGGTAAACTAATTCAGCACCAACTTGAGAAAATTTGGAAGTCTAGACTTGAAATATAACTTTTTGAAGTGGAAAACAATGTGTGTACCATAGCAATACCATACTTCATTCAAGTGTACAATAGGAAGAGGTATTTTATAGCTGATTCATGCAAGAATTGTAAATAAGCAAACTATAATAACACACTAAGGTTGTTAGCCAGTCAGAACCTCTGAACTGCTTCCTCAAGCCTCCAAAATTGCATTATAACAAATATTATAACAAATCTTTAGTAACCTGCTGCTCCATGGAAGTCCTAGTCCTCAGCAAAGTACTTGGGAATCTCCCACCATCCTCGAGGAGAGCAAGGAACCAAGCAGAAATCAATGAAATGAATGGGCAGCTGCTTAAGGTAGCTGAATAAACATGGCAAAAAAAGGCTGATGAAGAAAATGGCCTGAGAAAATTTGAGAATATCAAAAAACTACCCTGACCTCTGTCCTGGTCCCAATCCTGGTCAGGTGTCTACTGTCTGGGGTAGCTGGATGCTCCTCTCAGCTCCGAGGTCTCACATTCAGTATCCCTTGCAAGAGGAGCCTCAGCCAGGATAGCCCAGGCACTAAAACAGACAGGCATCCTCATTTGTTTTCTCCAACCCTCCAAGTAGTTATTGGGGAAAGATTTGTTGCCAGTCCTGTTCTGTACTCACTTACACAAAGCAAAATTATTTCGATGCGATAAAGATTTTCCCCAAATGCCTAGAAGCTAAAATGATCTCCCAAGATACATGAGATCCGAGTTCAGCGTTCTGCTTTGAGTGTCCAGAGGCAGCTTTTTACCTCCCTCCTAATGCATTCTTGCAGCGTTGCTCTCTGTCAGTGCATGGTTTTCTCTTCCACAGAATGGCTTTGGTTTACTTTCTTTTGTGGATTACTGCCTATGAGTCATGCAGGTCTGTTCTTAATGCAGAAGGACCGGTGAGCTCTGCAACAATCTGCTTTGAAAGGTCAGCAATATCTTAAGGCAAATCCTTCTGTAAACATAAGATCCTCTGACCTTCAGTAGGCAGGAAGGCCTGTCAGTCCTCATTTCAGGTCAGCCACTTACATGGGACAAAAAATGAAAACAAGTAAAAGGTTTTGTGCATCACTGGGTCAGAGTTTGAGCTCTGGGACTGGCCGTCTGCACAATACAGACCTTCGGGTCCCAGAAAAAAAGGACAAACATCCTCTGTGCCTTCTGAAAACAGCTTATCTTTCCTCATATTTTCTTGTCCTGACTCTTCTCACCCTAGCAGTGTAGTCCCTCTTCCCACCAGCAAAGAGCAAGTGTACTTTTAACTTGTTCTCCAGTGATTTTTAACATAAACTTAGTAGTAAATCAAGGTAAGCCTGAAACCTGGCCATTTTATTCTGCATAATCAGATATTACTTTAAACTAAACATCAAGTACCAAGGAAGTTTCTTCTATCTCATTGACATGTAGATAAGAAAATGTCACAGCTACTGAGAGAAACAACATTGCTTGGCCCTTCAGTAGGATTAGTGTGTCAGAAAGGTAGGAGCAGCAGAACTGACAAGACTAAAATTTGCTTTCATTAACAGTAAAAGCCTCTCATGGTCCTGGCCTGCTGAGAATTTAGCCTAACTCAGTCTGCTAAATACCACTCAGTCAGAAATCAAGGATTACATTTTCTGTTTTCTTGTAAGATTTCTTAGCTGGATTGATACATGGAGATCTTAGGAGTTTTTTTTCTTTAAAAAAAAAAGAAAAAATGTTTGGGCTTCTTCAAGTACTATGACCAATTTGCTTTATATTCATGCACTAGGTTTGTCTGTGTGCATGCACCTGCACCCATGCATGCATACAGGGGGAGGATGTATGCGTGTTTGTTTGTGCACGTGTACATAGGAGGAAAATAATGTGTGCACACATGGACACACAAGCCTAGATGTAACAAAAGATGGTCTAGACTTACTCAACACAACTGAAATTAACACCTTACTCAAGTATCCTTATTTACTTCAAATGAGCTCTTTTTGTAAAGAAGTAATATTTATGTAACACTGACCTCTGGATATTTATTCTTTGTATTATGGTAGCTCACATGAGATACCAGCCCACTTACGATGTACAATAAGATTTAAACAAGCAAAACCAAATAGAAACTGTGTGGATTGGTGACTATGTAATTCACCTACCTATTAAGATGTCTGAATGTTAAGTATAGACCCCATGTTTCCATGTTTTTGAGAGGTACTCACCTGATCGGAAGCATAGGCCACCAGCCTGCTCATGATGTCTGCTTCTGTTAGCTCAGGCTTTTCTGATTGCAACCATCTGATAGTTTTTGTTCTTGCAGCAAGCAGTGAAATCAGGGTGGCCTCGCTTGCACTTCCCTGTGGGACAAATTGAAGGAAGGTTCAAAAGAAGGACATTCCAGAAAAAGAAAAGCAACATTTTCTTCCATATGAATCTGCAAAGTTATTAACAGAAACTGCATATGAGAAACTGCGCAATCTCCTGCTTTTTAAGAATATGTGTGACAGCAAGGGAGGAATCTATTTGATCTTGGTCTCCTCCTTCCTGTCTGCTCTCTTTAATCTCTATGCTTGTTCAGTTTAGGCACCAGCCTTGCAATCAATGCTAGAAAGCTGGACTCATAGACTTAAACATATGTGAAAAGGATCTCAAACCAGGCACCAATCGTTTGTTAACCAGTAACAATGGCAGAGTAACTGTTGATTTCTGTTACTCCATATTTCCACACATTTAACTTTCATCAGAATCTGTCAACTCTCCTATCAAGCAACATGCATAATTATAACGCTTATTTAACATTTAGAGTTACCCTGGGCAAGTCAATTATTGTGGCTAAAAGAAAAAAAAACACTGAAAAAGCAAAAAAGTTATGATTCAAAATAGCTAACTCCATTTCAAAGTATTAGTTACGTATGTTTTCTTCTTCAAAAACACTGAGATGAAAGGAACAGTCACACACTATTTTTAAATGGCACTTTGATTCACAAAACATGAGTTTAAATTGCCTTTTGGATACTCTGTGACAACAAAGAGGGGAATTTTTTGTATCAATTGTTCCATAAATTTCACAAGAGAATACAAGTTCCCACAAATTCTTTTTATGGTTTTCCTCTAGAACAGGCAGGTCAAACATGCTCTAAACTGCTCTTTTAAGCTATAAGTAACAGTTTGTAACCATGTTCATAAATTTCAGTGGGTTTGGGTGTCCATTCACAAGATCGAGTTTTTAGGTACTTTCAAAGTTGAACAATTGTCACACAAATATTCCCCTGCCAAGCACATAACAGTCCAAAGAATAGTTGCTTATATTAATAAGTATGTCTCAGAAATATCCCCAGTGTCAACAAGCTAATTTTGGAGTGATGTTTCTTATCATGTACCAAAATTCTATCCTCCCTTTGTTGACGACCTCTGTATACTTACTAATGACAACAAATGTTTAAATATTTAGGAAGTCTTATTGAAGAAGTAAGACTGGAGGTGGGCCTGATCCTACAGATTTCATACATGAGAATGATCCCAGTGAATTCAGACTTTCTCCTAATACTGAAGTTAGCTGCGCTATTTATACGAGACAAAGCTGCCTTCTACATGTCAACATCTCAACAGTGAGTGAACTCAGTCCAGCTGAAATTCAAGAGCCTCATGAACCGAGTAAGCAGGAAAAAGGACAGTCCCTAAATATTTACTAAATGTATTGCCACGATGAATGTATTTTATCTGCCTTTCTGGTGGTGTGGGATTTGACGAATGTAGACCCCAGGGTCTGGCTCAGAGCACAAAGATGAGCTGGAGACAGTTTTGTGCATTTCTTATAGCTGCTGCTGCTGCATACAGCATTACGGCAACTGAGGGAAATACTACAGATACATACATACAGAACGGTATGGGAAAACAAATATCCCTCTTGGGTCAAGTAAGGTAGAACTTCCATGTAGAAGCAAGTGGTGAAGGAAATTCTGTCCATTAATTACAGAAAACACAATTTGGCAATCTCCCCGTTTAATCTTATTCTACATATGGTCTGTAGCCAGACCATAATTCAGAATATTAATCAGAATATCTGAACACCAAGAAATCATGCCTGTCCATAGCTCTCAAAATTCCTGATGCCAAGAGCGTGCACACAATTATCTTCATCTTACACATAAAGAACTTTCAAGATCTGATTCATCTTACTTTGTCTAAAAAGTTAAATATCTGAGATAAAATAATTGTTTAGGGTCCCTTAGTATTCTGTGGAGAGAGGTAAGCCCATCCAGAAAGCAAGAATTCCATCTATTTTAGGCAAATATTCTGGACTGAAATAAATGGTTCCTCTAAAGGTACCTTCTTCTATGTTCAACTTTATCTGACAAAATGTGAGATGAATTTCACACAGTGTAAGTTTCCTGATGAGAAACTTCTGTCACCATGTCTTTCTTAGCAAAACTATTTCTGCCATGCTTAGCACAATGTTATCTAAGTAACAATGAAATAAAATACCTATGCTTCCTGACAGTCCTGTGAGCTAGAATATAATGACTTGGGTCCTGGATGTCCAGCAGATGAGAAATGTTTTAGTCAAGAACATCACCTATTTTCTGGGAAGCTGATTTTCTTCCTTTTTTTTTTACAAGCAGTATATAATTTTCTAAAGAACACTGCATAATCAGAAGACCTGCATAATGGGCATACACTATCAGACAATGTTGCCTGAAATATCCTTTCCAGCAATTCAGCAGGCAAGAATACTTTTAATTTGTGCAAACCACTGCAACTTATTGTGATGCTCACACAGTTTTTCAGGTAAGTTGTATGTCCTTACAATGAAGTTGGGCAACATAAAGCCTGTGTGCAAGACCTTAGTCCATCTCGCATCAGGCAAGTCACTGAAAACAACCTTTCTAAACCTGGGTTCTTCACAGTAAAGTTAGCTCTGCCACCCTTGCATTTAATATGTGGGAAATAAATATATATATTTTAATAAAAGTAATAATTAGTATTAAGGGGATACACGAAAATCTTTCAAATATATGTGGAGAAAATGGTTTTTTTTTTTCTTCTTTTTTTCTGTAATGAGAAGGCCCTATAAAACCATTAGTGTCTTTCCAAGACATGTGAGAAATATGCATATTAAAGAAATGTGCACAAATGTATAAAAGAAAATGGCTGTAGGAAATTCCAAAGGTTAAGACACTAATTTGAGATCTGGAAATTTAAGCCCCCACTATTCTGGAGACAGCCTGGCTGGGCAAACAAATGACGTGGGCTCAAGAATAGCCTCAGCCTTCTGAGGAATGCTACAAGATGTCCTAGCATTCCTGGCTGTTCATCCAGGCTGGTGCATATTCAGCATATACAACAGTTCTTATATGAATTTCCTTGCACAGAAACAAGGATGAAAAGGAAAGGCCTGTTGTCCAGCTGAATCTTTACTCCTGATATACACCTGGGTCATAGCCTAAAGGTACCTGAATCCAGCAACTTGGAAATGATTTTGGATGTCTCATGATAGGCACAGGCTTTTTCACCTTGCCTCAGTTTTCATAAGTCACCTTTTTTACACTGAAGCTTACAGAGTTTGCAGAACCTGATTTGTAATGCTCTTCTATTCACTTGGCACCAGTCTTGGACTAAATATTTTTGAGGCAAAACCCCCTTGGTTCTTGAACTACTCAGCTAACTGACAAGAAAGATAAATCAGCAGTGTTCCTTACCAGGTCAAAGATAGGCTGAGTCTCATTTTGTTTCACCCTTAAAATACTTCTTCTTTTCAGAGCAAGAAAGCTCTTTAAAATTCAAAGTAGCTATACTTTTCAGCAGTTTGTCTAGAATGAACAGCAGGATACAAGCTTCAGGAAGAAAGTTGCTTTCCCACTTATTTTAAAAGCTGGTTTTTTCTCCTCTTGAATGCTGTATTCTGCATTAAGTGAAGGATGATGATACCTTTCCTTTTACCGCAAGCAAATAAAGGTTGCCATGGCAAGCAGGCTCAAGAGGCGGAAGAAATATCAGCAAGAGCTGATGTTCATGTCCACCAGAGCTCTGAACTGAAATTTTCTTTCATCTTTTGCCATTTTCACGTGTCATCCTGCACACAACAGAAGTGCTTCATATTGACATAGACCTTCAAATGTAATTAAGAGCCTATTTTCACAGGCTCAGTTTTACCCAATACCACAATAATTACTTGGTATTTACCAAGACAATGACTGGCACTTTCACACACTTATGTTGTCTTTGCCTCATGCTCTCTTATTTGTATCATTATTGTTTCAAGAGTAAGAAAAGATCTGCAGCACAAATTACTTCATCGTAAGCAGGAACACGGAGCCCACTTTCGATTCCTGAAACTGACTGGTTTCTGATTAAAATTATGGGCAATCCAGCATTGTCAGCCTGGAAGGGCAGTATTTCCTGCTGATAACCATCAGGCATAATTGCTTGCTTTCACTGGTACAAAATAAGTACTGCTGAGACACGTGACAGAACCTTGATTTCTTGAACATAACCCCCTCCCTAGTAGTCATAATAATAAAGATCCTAACAGAGCAAGCAGATGAGTAAAGAGTTATACAGGAAATACACTGGTGTAGGTACAGCTCTGCCTAGGAGAATCATAGCAGTTGGGTTAAATTCATACTTGCCTGGGAAGATGTTGGGAAGAATTCATTGGAATATGCAGTAGGCATTTGCACCTGACATCAAAGCAGCTCCCACTTCTAGCATGTAATTCAGATGTATTTTAGAAGCCTACCTTAGAATAAAATGGATTGTGCCCTGGCCTCCAATGACCAGGGCCAGAGATTAAAGGAGCACAGAACAATTATTTAAAATTCAGTCTTTTCCATAGTAGAGATCTATTTTAGTTAGATTAATAGTTGTGACCAGAGTCTGCATTTGCAGAAAGACCATGCACTAGTGGAGCCATGGCTGGCAAACAGTATAGCTTTCTTATGCATGCAAGTTTGCCCGTTGATTATATATTCACTATCATACAGATACTCTGTTCAGATATTGTAGGCTTTCATTAAGCAACATCATTTCATTAAGTCAACAAAGTTTGGAGTTTTGTTCTGGTTTGGATACTGCAGTGTAGTCTAAAAATTGTGTTATCTACTGATAGAACCATTTAGGTTCAAATTTTAAGCAGGTCTTCATTTTATTATACTATTCCAATATTTCATTTTGTTATATAAGGGGAACTTCTTAAAATAATTTCAATTTCTTTGACAAAGACTGATAGACTTTCTACTATAATCTGTTTTTTCTACTTATAGAAGATTGTCTCCTATGTTCTTATCCATTGCTTGATCTCTGACACTTTTTTCTGAAAAAAAGGAAAGCTGTTTTGGAAACTGACTGAAGTAAACATTTGCACATGTATAAGGTGGACTTCATGGAAGCCTTTGTAACCACCTTTCATGATCCTTGTCAGGAAAGGAAGGACAGAAAGGAAGAAACTAATAATGATAATAATAATAAAATTACAATAACAATAAAAGAATTGTAATATACAAAACAAGCGATGCACAATGCCATTGCTCACCAATTGCCAACTGATGTCCAGTTAGTTCCCAAGCCACCCCCCAAGGCCAACTGCCCCCAGTTTCTATACTGGGCATGACATCACATGGTATGGAATACCCCTTTGGCCAGTTTGGGTCAGCTGCCCTGGCTGTGTCCCCTCCCAACTCCTTGTGCCCCTCCAGCCTTCTTGCTGGCTGGGCACGAGAAGCTGAAAAATCCTTGACTTGGTATAAACACTACTTAGCAACAACTGAAACCATCAGTGTGTTATCAACATTCCTCTTATACCAAACTCAAAACATAATGCTGTATCAGCTACTAGGAAGACAATTAACTATTCCAGCTGAAACCAGGACAGTCCTCTGCTCAAAATCCTCAGATATATTTCTATTTGAGAAGGCTTTTTTCTGTTTTCAGCCACAAAACATTGCTGCACATTGTTGGTAAGCATGAGCTCACTTCACTTGATCAACAAATTAAAGTTTCCATCCTACATGACTTTTCAACATTATAATTTTAATTTTAAGCCCAAATTGTGCTGTTATGTTGAACTACTAGCAATTCTTCACAGACAAGAGTGTTTCAGAATTCAGCTGCTCTGAAAACAAAATCATTACTTTTGTGGATGATCCTACTAACCTATGGACATTCTCACAGAGCATCAGTCTTTCTGAAAATCTGAAAGGAACCCATGTGGCAGAAGAAAAATATATCTTTCTTTTATTAATGTTTTGGTATGAAGGTTTTACAAAATTATAAAGCCCACAAACTCATCCTGTATTTTTTTTTATGTCCCCTCTTACCTGAATGACTCCTCCACCTTGGCCATCCTTGCCAGCTAAAAACTCTTCAGGCAAATTAATCATCTTCCCTAGCCAATCCAGCATGACAGTCTCCAGCTCTGTGCAAGCTGGACTTGCTGCCTGTGTTGAAAAATAGAACAGAGGGAATAACCTCACTAGACCATGAAGAGAAATGGGATCTACCAGAGCAAGAATAACTCTTTCTCTCTCTGTCTTTTGATTACAGAGGAAGAGACTAGCCAACTTTAACAGCTACATTAGGGACCTGAAGACCATTTTGTGCATGTTGTTTCTAATACTTACTAAAAAAATTTCAAACTGGGCCTCACATAGAATCATGACTATCAAATGTTAAAGCTAGGATTTGCATCTTGCATTTTTTTTTTCCAACATCAAGTACCAATCTCTTTTGAGAAGAGCCTATCTCATATGAATGTGGAAAATTTTCCATTCATCCAGATGATAAGAGAAGTAACAACACCAGGCAACAGTCATACTACTTAATGAATTACCAGTAAGTTAGCACTGCTAACACTAATCCTAAATGCTGGTCATTTTTCCAGGGCAAAAATTCTAAGAGGAAATAGCCTTTTATTCCTGGAATCATTCAGGGTGTCTATGTGAAAACACCTATTTAGTCAAGGAAATGTACCTATAAAAATAGTCCTGTGACTTCACTGCCATTAATCAATAATTTCATTGAAGATTGTTACTGAAATGCTTAAAATCTTGGCAAGGTGAAGTACTATTTCCACATAGTGGTACATACCCCAGTAAACTTACCCAAGAGAAGCCCACACATCCTATTCCACCACACAACATATCTGCAAGAAGAGCTGGGAAGGAAGAGGCTGCAGGGAAGTAGGCAAAAAAGTATGGACTGTGCCAGTGAGTCACCTGTATTAAGGGAAAAACAGTAATTTTTAACTAATGCAGGGAGCAGAAACAAATTGTCACAAAATCAGAAAAGATTGGGACCAGTCAACAGTTCTGGACTACCTGGCAGTAACGTAGGATCCCATTTTTTAGAAAAGCTTACCTTTTTCTTTGTCTCAATTTTTTTATGTCTTTTACTCAAATTAGAAGTAAATTAGTCCTTGCCCCCACCTCCCAACAGATCTAAAATCAGAGTTCTCCATTTGTCTGCCTAGAAGACAAGACTTGCATGGGCAGTGGCAGCACAGGTTTCTATGCAGGGCACTGTCCTTGAGCCTCTGCTTTCAGGGACTCTCCAGTATTTTGTTCTTTCGTCTCTATCATGTGACTGACTTAGCAAGAGTGTCTTCAGTGCAGCAGAGGTCCACAGAACTCTCTTGCCCACACTCTGGAGTTATTTGCTAAAATTCAGGCACTGAATCTGGCCAAACAGCTCCTCACCACAAAGTGAAACAATCCATTCCAGTATCCAATACCTTCTGTGGAAAATAAAACTATCATCTCCCACTAACAAGTTGTGATTTATGTACAATTCCACTTTATATGTACTAATATGAGAGAACAACACAGTAACTGCACAAATTGTAGTCAATTGTCTTGCAGCAGCAATATTTAGAACTATCTTATGCAACATTTAAGCAGTTTTAAGGATCTGTGAGATACTTGATAGTGCTCCACGACTCCAGTCTAATAAAATTTGAAAACAGGAAATGTACTGCCACACTGCAGTGTTCAGTGGAAATAATGTGATACAATACGTTTGGCAAAAACAACTTTCACATTCAAGATAAAATGCAAATTTTAGAAAAAAAAGTGCTTCTAGAGGATTAGATGGACTATAAGCAAAAATTCAGCAGAAAGCATATAATATCTTTCCTTGGCTGGAAGTCCAGAGGCTGCTGAGTTATTGAAGCCTAGCCTTTTCTTATGCTCTTTTGTTTTCTTTCTTTCAATACTAGAGTTCTTCTGTTACAAGTGGAGGATGGTAAGAGCATACATTCTCTCTTGCCCGAGCTCAGTGTTTCCTTACTGTTCTGTTCCATTCCACATTCCCACCTCTGATGAATTTTACCTTTCACACTCCCCTCTCTCCCAGCCTGTGATAAGGTTTCTGGTTCTGGAGCTAAATTGGGGATCACTGTACCACACTGTTCTGCATGCTGCGAATATCCCTTTATTTCCTCTTCTAACCTTCTTCACGCCAAGAACTAGCTCTTCTTTCAGGAACATGCTCCATGCTAAGGGGAAACTGTCTTAACTCTTGTGCACAATGAATCAGATATTACTTTCTCTGCTGTAGTATACCATATATAATATTTCAGATAGCCCTATCTCTTTCATATGAAAACAGCTCCTATCCACTACAATTTTCCACTGTCTAAACTAGCCCTGTATCTAGTATGTTCAAGATTTCACTTCTACTGGTCACTAGGTCCAAACCTGCTCAAATCAGGTATCCAAACACAAGCCACTGTGAACATTTTTTGCTGTATCTCATATCTGGTCAGGATCTCTTTCTTTGCTGTAACAAAGTGTCATGGTTTCAGCCCAGCCGGTAACAAAGCACCACACAGCCACTGGCTCCCGCACTCCCCCCTTGCCCCAGCAGGATGAGGAGAAAATACAAAGAAAGGCTTGTGGATCAAGATAAGGACTGGGAGGGATCGCTCCCCACTTAAGGTCATGGGCAAAAGACAAGCTCAACTTGGGGAAGAAACAAAATCAATTTAATTTACTACTAATCAAATCAAAACAGGATAATGAGAAGTAAAGCCAAATCTTAAAACACCTTCCGCCCACCCCTCCCTCGTTCCCAGGCACAACTCCACTCCCAGTGTTCTCTACCTCCTCTCACCCAGTGGCACAGGGGAACAGGGGACGGGGGCTGGGGTCAGCTCACCACCCCTTGTCTCTGCCGCTCCTTCCTCCTCAGGGGGAGGAGGACTCCTCCTCACTCATCCCCTGCTCCACCGTGGGGTTCCTCCCACAGGAGACAGTTCTCCACGAAATTCTCCAGCATGGGTCCTTCCCACGGGCTGCAGTCCTTCAGGCACAGACTGCTCCAGCACAGGCTTTCCCATGGAGTCCCAGCCATCTTGGGGGGCATCCCCCGCTCCAGCGTGGGCTCCTCCCCACTCCCCTCCATGGGCTGGGGGGCACAGCCTGCCCACCACAGGCTGTGGGGGCATCCCTTCCTCCCACATTCTTCCTCCTCCCTCACTGACCTCAGCACCTGCAGAGAGGGTCCTCTCACATCCCACTCCCCGGGGGTTCCCCTTCTTAAATCTGCTCTCCCACAGGTGTTACCACTCTCACTGATTGGGTTGGCCTGGGCCAGTGGCGGGTCTCACCTGGAGCTGGGGAAGCTTCTAGAAGCTCCTCACAGGAGCCGGCCCTGTGGCCCCTAACCCACTACCAAAACTCTACCACACAAACCCAGTACACAAAGTTTTAAAGCACTTGTGGCAAACACCTTCCTTTACAAATCAGAAAAAGATAGGATGGCACTTGGTTCTTCACAGGAAAATGATAAACAGATAAAAAAATACCCAGTAAACAGCAGTCCCTGATAGGACCCACACACACAGATGTCCACTGACGTCCATAATGAGCCAGGACTGCCACTGTTCATCTCCCCAACTCTAATCCTCTGTGATCTGTAAGACTTGTGACATTTATCTTGGGTTAATCAAGTTAAACTGCCTACTTGCTGGGAGCCATTTGTTTGATAAAACACAGCAGATTCCAGTTGCACCACTCACACAAAGAGAAAAAGCCAAAAGCCCTAGGGCAAGTGCAGCTGCGGTTCTTCCTCCTGCCTCCCCTTCCCCCTTCTCTTGAAGCAGCTGTAAAATTCATTTCTTTCACCACGTTGGAACAGACACACTTAGTCAAATATTGCAAAGAGTGTGACATAATTGATGTTTGTTTTTTCAGCCCTCTGCTGATAAACAGTGGTACACAAGTGTCTTGGGTTCAGTAATTACCACTCTAATCCTTCTCAGAGACATTTTATTTCCCAGATTTCTTCTAAGGATGTCTTTCTTTCTGTGGCTTGCTTAGTCTAAGAGTCTTCCTTTACCACACACTAAGGATACGTACTTCAGCTGAAAGTTCGTAGATTAATAGATCCAATCTTCAGTACTGCTCTTTGCAGTTATAACTAAACTTGATCATTTTTGGCTCTAAAAAAAGGGGAGATATATTTCAAGAGAACAAAGCAAGTCTGAGAGAGAAAGGTGACTCCCACTGATATTTTTATATGCAGATCCTTTCCACCTTGGCTTCCTGCTGTGGAGATCAAAGTTCAGCAGTGGTTCCCCTCAGTCCTTGTGTTACATATTAGGAACTTAGCACCATTATGGTCATTATCATATAGGGGACTGCCCTTTGAAGGTCTACATCCAATTTCACAAGAAATCTCCATAAAGTTTTACCACTCACGAATGCTTGTTCTCCTATAGGGTAAAGACAGCGATAGATACTGCATTATTGCTTTACACAATTAATTGATCCTTGCTCCTCTGAAGGAACACCATTTTTACATTTTCAATCATCCAGTAAGTACCAAATATCTGAATGCAACTAACACAGTAAAGATGTCAACATGAAGGAAGCAAGAATCACTTATGGGCCACTGATAGCTTATGGGCAAAACAAGGTTTTACGACCTCTGTCATATTACTTATTCTCTCTGAAAAAGCCCAGTTCCTCATTTATAAAACAGAGATAAGACATTCCAGGGTGAAACACTGGAAAAGCACTATAGCTGAAAAACACTAGATGTACTTATGAATGTTATTCTTGTCAGGAAAAAGATGGGAAGATTAAGGGAAAATATAATGGGGGCAGATTGTCCCTATAGCCAATTTCGAAAGCCCCTAAAATGAATTACTAATAATTTTAAAGGCCTCTAAACCAAATGTGACCAAGTCTTCCTATGCTAAGCTCTTACTATACTCCCTGCCTCCACATGTTTGTACAGCACCATCATTTTCACACTTCAGTTTCTGTGAGCACAGCTAACAGAGGCAGCCAACAGTTGCAGCAGTTTGTGCAGCACTGTGCACAGAAGAGGTCCAGAAACCCTGCTAAGGTTAGCGTACGTGGGCTCTGCGGTGGTGGTGTTGCTCCACAGGGCACAGTCCCCAGCAGCAACTGGAACAACTACCCCTGGCACATCACAGGTCTCAATCCAGACTAAGCTCCCTAGGAAGTACGCAGCTCTGCAGGCCTGGGATTGCAGGGATGATGGGGCCTCTTGCCAAGGTCGGGGCAGTGGGAGATGGTCTTCTAGCCTGCAGGAGGTATACACTGGTGGAGGGTCTGTATTTTACACAGCATGAGGAGGTCAGCAGATTGTGCAGTATCAGAGATGACAAAAAAGAGATTGAGTGGATCTTCCTTGAGACATAACACAAGGCATCTCAGATACAAGAGCCTGAACCCCAAAACGTACCAAAGGAGGGGCATTCAGAGTCTCTGCTTATTGGCTTGGAAAATGGAGTTCCACGATGGTGATGGGTAGAAGCTTGCAACTGCTGGCACCAGGAGGAAGGCTTCTGCTCCACCTGCAGATCTGCAACTACAGAATAGGTTCAGTGCCCTAGCTGCAGAGGGGCTGGGAGCCCTGCTGTGTCTAGTGAAGCACCCAAACAATCTGAGTGTTGACCCTGGTGTTGACAACAGGGATTTCGGTTTTAAGACCAGTGGGACCCTCTTTGAAGATCAACTCCTAGGAAGGACCCACCTGAACAACTGGGGCAAAAATAGCTTTGCAGACAGGCTGGCTAACCTGGTAAGGAGAGCTTTACACTGGGAATGATGCAGGGAAGGAGATGAAAATCCACAATCAAGAGAGGAAGGTGGACTGAGGTGGCAAGCGAGGGGTGAAGTGTAATGTAGACAAGAGAGATCTTGAAAACAAGATAGGACTAAAGCAGACCTGCCCCAAGTGTATGCACATAAATAAGGAAGTGCTGAGAGGACAGCATTATGGGGGGAAGCTCTCCTATCTTTTCTGGGAAATCAGCACAAGTGGGTGCCTCTCTGAGGCATCTGTATGCTATGGCATGACACACGGGGAACAAACAGGAGGAATTAGAAGGCTGTGTGCAGTTACAGGGCTGTGATCTCACTGGGATCACAGAGATGTGGTGGGATAGCTCATATGACTGAAGTGCTGCAGTAGATGAGGACGGGCTCTTTAGGAAGGACAGCCCAGGAAAGTGAGGCAGGGCAGTGATCCTTTATGCAAGGGAACAGCAGGAATGCTCCTAGGCACTGCCTAGGAATGGACAATAAGCCAGTCAAGAGCTTGTGGGTCAGGACTGGTGGAGATTCCAAGATGGGCAACATTTGGGTGGGTGTCTGCTACAGACCACCTGATCGGGAAGAAGTACATGAGTACAGCATTCAAACAGCTGGAAGAAACCTCATGTTCGCAGCTCATAGTCCTCACAGGGGACTCCAGCCAAGCTGATATCTGCTAGACAGACAACACAGCAGGGCACAACCAGTTCAGGAGGTTTCTGGAGTTCATTGATGATCGTTTCCTAACACAGGGAACTGTGGAGGAACTGATGAGGAGAGACACGCTGTGGGAACTGGTCATGGATGTAAAAGTCAGGGGCAGCCTTGACTGCAGTGACCATGAGATGGTGGAGTTCAGAATCATGAGAGCAGGAAGAAAGGTACAAAGCAGATCATAACCCTGGGCTTCAGGAGAACAGACTTTGGCCTGTTATGAGACCTGCTTGGAAGAATCCCATGGGAAACAGACATGGAAAGAAGAGTGGTCCAGGAAAGCTGGTTGATTTTCAAGGAACACCTCCTCCAAGTTCACAAATGATCCACCCCACATGCAGGAAGTGCAGCAAGAGCGGCAGGAGGCCTTCACAGATGAACAATTAGCTCCTGACAATGCTCAAATGTAAGAGGGAAGCATATAAGAAAAGCAAGGAGGGTCAGGTGTCCCAGGAGAGGAGGGCTATAAAGACACTGTCTGAGTATGTAGGGACAGGGTTAGGAAAGTCAAAGCCATCTAGAGTTGAATCTGGTGAGGGATGTGAAGGGCAACAAGAAAGGCTTCTGCAGGTTCATCAGCATTAAAAGGAAAGTAAGGAAAATGTAGGTCTGCTGCTGAATGGGGTTGGGGACTTGGTGACAAAGGACAGGGAAAAGGCTGAGGTGCTCAATGCCTTTTTCACCTCAGTCTTTACTGGCAAATTTGCCTTCAGGAATCCCAGGCTCCTGAGACTCATGGGAAAAGCCTTGACCAAGGAAGACCTCACCTGGAGGAGGATTAGGTTAGGAAACATTTAAATAAGCTGGACATACTTGAGTCCATGGAGCCTAATGGGGTGCATTCACAACTGCTGCACGAGCTAGACGATGTCATTGAGACCACTCTCAAATATCTTCGAAAGGTTATGGCAACTGGGGAATGTTCTTGAGGACTGGAAAATGTCACTTCTACCTTCAAGAAGGGCTAGAAGGAGGATCTGGGAAACTACAGGCCTCACCTCAATCCCAGAGAAGATGACAGAACCTTGAAGCTATTTCCAAACATATTAAGGACAAGAAGGTGATTGGGACTAGGCAGCAAAGATTTATGAAGGGGAAATCATGCCTAAGCAACCTGACAGCATTTTACAAGATGACTGGCTTGGTGGACAAGGGGAGAGCACAGGATATTGTTAAGACTTTCAATACTGTCTCCCATAACATGTTTACTAGATAAGTGGACAGTGAAATGGAGTGAAAACTGGCTAACTGCCAGACTCATAGGGTTGTGATCAGTGGCATGAAGTCCATCTGGAGGCTAGTGGTGTACCCCAGGAAACAATACTGTGGCCAGTACTGTTTAACATCTTCATTAATGACCTGGATGATGGGACATAGCGCACCCTCAGCAGTTTTGCCGATGATATAAAACTGGGAGGAGTGTTTGATACACTGTATGGTCATGCTGCAATTCAAAGGGACCTCAACATGCTGCAGAAATGAGCCAACAGGAATCTCATGAAGTTCAGCAGAGAAATGCAAAATCCTGTACCTGAGGAGGAATAACCCCCTGCACCAGTACAGGGCAGGGATTGACTGGCTGGAAAGCAGCTCTGCAGAAATGGACCTGGGGGTCCTGGTGGACAAGCTGAACATAAGCCAGCAATGTGCCCTTGCAGCAAACAAGGCCAACAGCATCCTGGGCCATGTTAGGAAAACTGTTGCCAGCAGGTCAAAAGAGGTGACCCTTCCCTTCTACTCAGCACTGGTGAGGCCACACCTGGAATGCTGCTGTGTCCAGTTCTGGGTTCTCCAGTACTAGAAGGACTTGGACATACTGGGGTGATGCCAGTGAAGGGCCACTGAGATGATTAATTGGAGCATCTGTCATATGACGAGAGGCTGAGAGAGCTGGGATTGTTCAGCCTGCAGAAAGCTCAGGGGGTACCTTGTTGATGTGTATAAATACCTCATGGGAGGATGTAAAGAAGATGAAGCCAGGTTCTTCTCAGTGGTATTCAGTGACAAGACAAGAAGAAATGTATACAAATTGAAATACAGAAAATTCCACTTAAACATAAGAAAAAGCTTTTTTACTGTGAGGATGGTCAAACTTTGGAACCGGACAACAGAGAGATTGTGAAGACTTCATCCTTGGAGATATTCAACACCCAATTGGACATGGGTCCTGAGCAACTTGCTCTAACTGACTCTGCTTTGAGCAATGGGGGTGGACTAAATGATCTCCACAGGTGCCATCCAACCTCTACTATACTATGACTTTGTGATTCTGTGCTCATGTGAGTCTTCAGTATTTAGTGTAAACAACACAGGCAGAATCAGAGTTACTGTAAGAACTGGGATTTATGTACTTGTGCTCTGTGTGTCACAAACACTAACACTTCACACGAGAGGAAAGTTTTGGATAGAATATTTCTTCTTCAGAATATATCACTGTAAAAGTAAGTTTATTTGCAGGGCATGTAAATATCAAGAAAAAATTGATTTAGTTAAAGAGGGAACAGGAGATGTTGATGACATAATTGGAATTCAATGTCTCACTTTCTATTCTCAAATGACTCATCTCTTATTTTTCAATTTGATATTTTATTGAATGTTCTCAAGTGTTCAAAGCAAAGTGTTTTCTGTTCTACTTCACAGACAAAAAAATTTGGTTAGTATTTTCCTCCAATGAAAAAGAAAAGACTATCATATCTATGAGCAGCAATGAAAATATTTGCATGTGTTGGACATAATTCTCTTATCTAATCTGCACTGATTTAATTCTGTTGGATTTAAGACTTCATCCACAAGTCTTTGAGAAGAGTGGAGAGATTTCCATTGACTTCAGTGGAGCTTTTGCCTGTGAAATGACAGCAGGGTTGGCTCCAAGGGAAACAAGATAAAGTCATATTAAATATAAAATATTTACATTGGTCAATGAAGAGGAATTGGTATTATAGTACACTGACTAAACACATTTGCAGAGCAGTGGTTCCATGTCCAGTCACATAGCAATCATATCACCTACCTACATCCAGAGAAGCAACCCAAAATGGTTATTGCAGAGATCCAAAGGAGAGATTCCTCATTAACATTTACTAATAAACCAGTCCTCTTCAAGCTACTTAGAGGCCTTAGGAGACAAGAATATATTTAAAAGAAAAAAGGTATACCATGAGTGGAAAAACAAGAAATATTCAGAACTGGACAAATGCCAGACACTTTGTTCTGCATTGTCTGTCCAACACTGATCTATCCAAGGACTAATATTTAGGTAGTGGCCATCTGCCTTAAAAGGTACTAGAAGAAGTTGACATTTAGGAGAGTAAGTCAACAGCAGAAGTATTGGGAAGAATCCTTTCTAGCCAACTCTGTAATAAAAAGAAGTCTCCTAAGAGAATTTTAACATTTAAAGACCAGCTTGAAGGAACACTTCAGGCACAGCAGACTAATAAAAATCCCATTTTATAAAATATTTACTGTGCTTTGCAAGTAGCAAAAATATCACATGAAAATGAAAGTTATGAAGCTTTGCCTTAACCAGTTCAAGAGAGGAAAAGGGATTATTTCCAAAAGCAAGCCTCGCATGAAGCAAAAGAATGATTTGATTATTTCCAGCAAGAACAGAAAACATTAGTTGTGTAAAGTGTTAGATCATATTTAACTATGGATATAAAGCAGATTCTTGCCTTCTAAAAGCTAATCAGTGTGAGTACTTATGTTTGTAAGGTCTAGCTGCACAGCCTTGAAGTCACACTTTCCTTAAAGTCTTTGAAAACCTAAATGTGGTATTGAACATTACACTACAGATCCATTTTTCTTACCCCTGGCATAATGATCTTCTCAATGTCTTTAAAGACATCCTCAAAGCTCTCAGGATCCTGGGGTGCGCAGTCTGGAATGAGGGGTCTTAGATATCCTGGTTCCACATCTGGGAAGACCTGTCTTTTATCTATCTTCTCCAGGTAATCTGCAATATAGTCCACCATCTCCTTCCCTCTCTTGCGGAACTCTGCAGCATCCATGGGTATCAGAGTTTAGGACTTATTATCAGAAAAACCCTAAAGAAAAGAAAAGAAAAGAAAAAAAAAAAAGAACAGTCACTTTTGAAGGAAAATTTTACTAGTTTTAACCTGTTATTCAGATGATTTATAGGATCACTTATATGGCCTTTTTGAAAAGACCATATGCTCTTTTACTTTGCATATTAGGCCAATATCCATACAGTGTTGCATTCTGCCCCACTCTGGTATTAGCTGGACATTGTATAGAAGTAAATCACACTCTTAAATCTTTGATGCCTAGATCATGATGTAGATTAGCTTAATACAGATAGGCTGTATCTTTAGCACCGAAGAGCAAGAGAGGTATGTCAATGATGATTCAGAAATCACAGATTTAATCTGTACTGCTGCTGATTGACACAAGGATGTGGCACTGTTATGTGGCACATAATCAACTGCCTCCTGCCTTATAAAGAAGAGATCTAAGAAAACAGCATGCTGTGTGTCTCTATTAAAATCTATAATAACAAGCTACAATAATCATAGTTATCACAGTGATCCACTGTGCTGCCCTGTCATTTTATCTACTTCTTGCCTCCTGTCTTGCCTCAAAATTTAGCTTCTTTACTCTTTCACTGTAAATGCACACGCTGTACCATTAACAAAACCTTATTTCTTACCGAGGTTTTAATTAGAATTCACTTAGAGTTGACGTGTACTGTATTTTGCAGGAAGATGTGAGGAAACTCTGTCTGGGGCTGTCCCTATTTCCAAGATGCTGGGCTGGAGCTCTAGGTGTGCTTTGAGCTAGGCAGAGACTGTGTGAGCACACCCAAGGCGACACATGGCTCAGATGAGGTGAGCTGAAGTTTGCCTGCAAAGTGCTGTGCAAACATAAATTCATATTGCTAGGATGCCTGCTCCTGCTATCCCGGCCCACCCAACTTTTTTTACTGTATGTGGCTGTGCATTCTGAGTGCTCAGTGAATACAAAGTTGAGACCACAGTGCCTAAAAAGCATCCAAGAGTCTTTATACACTCAGGTTGAGCGTGTGAAACTGTTCCTTGGGATCTAGTAAGAAAACTGGCAAGTGAAACAAAGATAGTCAGTGCTGGTGTAAAGAATCACTATGCTTAGCTCACATACCATCAGATCTTCACTTTATAAGGAAATAATTATATTAAGCACAATGTGAATATTATGTAAGAGACAATTTCTTAGATATCAGTTATTTGTGCTAAGGATTTGTAACTGAGGACATCATTTTGAGAAAAGAGAGATCCTTCTGGGCTTTATTATATTTGAATTAGTACTGTCACATGACAAAAGAAAGACATCATTGATAAACACCCTCCTAGAGACATCTCTGCTGCTACAAATAGAGGATCTGGGATTTGTATGGAGCAGCTGCTGCTGCTATTTAAGAAGGCAGGGTGCTGCTGGAGGTCATGAACCACTTCGGAAAGCAAGGATCTGCACAGTAGGGACTTCTAGCCCCCCACAGAATAGCTGTTCTTCTTGTTATTTTGTTAGAGTAATATTACCCTCTTTAACCATCATGTAAGTGTTTACTTGGCTCCCTCTACGCCTTTCTGAAAGGGGAATTAGGACCTTTCTCAGATCTTGCTACTAAGTTGCCGGAAACACATTACCAGTAGTCATTATGGTCCTCAGAGGATTCTGGTGGGCAGCTTTGTGTGTCATCTCCGCTTTGAAACACTGTGTTTAAGCAAGCAGTTTTGTTTCTACTTCTTTACAATCAGGATGTTTCCATTTCTTCAATATCCCCTAAATCTTATGTGCTTTTTCATTTAACATATCTTTGATTGTAGTTCAAAATTTTAATAAAACTTCTAAACAAGTCAGCATGAACAGCAGCAATCAATATGTATCTCTGTGGCAGCAATATAATTACACCCCAAGGCTCAGTTCTTTGGTTTAGATATTTTTGCCAGAAGAAATCTAAATATTGTACTGTTTCACTTCTTTTTTAAAGTATCTGTAACTTAACCCTTAACTTATGCTACCATTATTTCTTTCATGCTACTTCATTCATCAGTTCATTGCTATAGCATGCTCTGAAGAACTTGCACGTGGTAATCTGTTATTTTTTTTCCCCCTCTGGTTTCAGAGATGAAAGCTGTGAAAATAAGTATTTAACCCATGACTGCCAAATTAGTGGGAGTTGCATGAGACTGAACTGACTCAGTACTTGAGGATTTGGTGTTTCTAGCACTACTGTTGCTCACCACTGAGTTACAGTTATCCCTACTGACTTTTACACATGGATCAGTTCAGCTGAACTGAACATTGAGTAGCTGTGGGTCCAATGGACCGTCAGTACAATGTCAGAATAGTATCACTATACTACTCCAGCTTTATTTTGTATCAATGAAATATAGGGCATCATTTAACATGGAAGACTCTGTGGATAGCTTGGTCTTTTCTCAAAATATAAATCAAATGGCATAAATTAAATAGCATTGTGTGTAAGCTCGAAACAACTCACAAACACACAGACAAAAATAGGTTTACTTTATCATATTACCACAACATAGATACTACGTTATGTATAGCTTGTGACCATTTTTCTACCACCTAGATTTTTTTGAATGTGAAATTTCTTTCTATTCCAAGTAATATTTGCATCATCTTGTTCCTATATAGTATAGTGATATAATTTATTGTCATTTTATTATTAGCAGTTCAGACCAAGTTCTTTTTGGATATCAGGATAAGCAAATAAAATTTAGATCTAAGCGTCAGATACACATTCTATGGTTTCAGCCTATGACCATGGAACTGAAATTTGTCAACTCAGTTTGACAAAATACACATTTTAGATAATCACTGAGATCTTATTTGTTATTTGCCAACTATAGTTCTTCCCAAGAACTGGAGGGTTCACTGGCTCATCCTAACGTTGTTTTGGCTGCAATACTTCTGTCATAAATCACTGTTGCAATAGCATTCTCAAAATTCAGGATAAAGAATTACATTACAGGGGAAACCCACTGTTTTGCATGGGAGAAGTAATTGAACCAGGAAGCTTAAGCATAAAGAATGGGAGGATGAACCATCCATCTCAAATCTGTCATAGTTGCTGCAGTGTTATAAATTGATACAGACTAGTATCTAGCTGACCTCAAATGAACTTTCAATTCAGTTTGATCCAGTGAAATACATCAATCTGCTTCAATCTGAAGCAAAGTATTTCATTCTTCTTTCCCCCAAAGACAATGCTGAGAAATTAAAATCTATCTAAACACCTATCTATTTTAATGTATCCATGCATCTTCTTTCCTAGAAGTCCCTGCCTGAAAATTCCTTACCTACTGTAATACACATATCTCACCAGGAACCGTGAAGGCATACCCCTTGCAAGAACACAGCGGTCATTTAAATTTTCCTTTTCACCTCCTATTTTATATTTGTTCTTCTGTGAGTGACAAGACCCACTTACACTCTCATCCCTATTTTTATTCTTTTCCTCCACTGTTCATTATAGATCTCACTTCATCTGCTTGAAAGTATTACTTGCTATGGAAGCCACATCCAGTAGACTGAATATCTGACAATTGTAATGCTTACCAGTTAGTACTATAAAAATGCAAATTACTTCACCTCTACCAGTACAGAATATTTCTCTCTTCTACCTCTAACATGCATATACAACACATGTACAATGCAACAACAGAATGCATAGAGAGCAAGCTTCCCTCTATGCCGGTGTATTTTAAAAATCTAGAATGTGATTTTTCTAAGAAGCAAAATACCTCAGTCAGCTCAGTGCTTAGGGTTTAAAATGAAAACACTATTTGAGAGCATCCATATTTTTTGAAGGGCTGAGCGTTACAATCTGTGTGTACTCGAAATATCTACTTAAGTCAAAGGGACTTATACTGCAAAATAATGCAGGCCACTTTTCTGAAACTAAATGGAAATTTCAGGGAAACTGAGCCTCTCTCTAGAGTATTTAATAGCAGTCTGTTTTCTTGAAGGCCTGTAAGAGTGATAAAGGCTCCATGCTCGCAGGGATCCCACACCTCCCAGGATGAATTTCAGCATATTCAACATCTGCCAGCTGAGGAGATCACAACTTCTCGGGAGGCACCCTGCCTAATTATCAACCTCTACCACTTTGTAAGCACAGTCTGTATTCAAATGCATCAACAGCCTCACTGTATGATCGATGAAATACAATTTTACCAACATATATTATGTCTGAGTACTTTTGTTCCCAGCAAGAATCAATGGATATAGTCACCACTGCATACTTCTTCAGATCAAGTCCTACTTTACTGGAGAAGGTTGAGTTTTGCTCTTAACTTCGGGTAGAAACAAGAACAATCATGTTAAACCTTAAATGTTATCAATGTATCTTTTTTTATCAATACATAAACTCTTTGCTCTTTAATTTTGCTGGAATTTGTCACAGGACAACTACACTACACAATCTAAAGTTGACATATCCTTTGCTGCTTTGTTTAAACTACTCTTTCTACCTCAGCGCACTGAAATTAGAACATGACAACATTTCATTTTAGTGAAGTTACCAAAAATTGTTGTTGGTCTTTAGATCGTATATTCAGTATAATGTTCATTTGCAAACTGTTTTCTACTTTATTTCAAACTGAACCATACAAATGAGCAGTTTATGCACAATTAAATATTAAATACATAAATACATTTATAGGTATAATATTGTGCTATGTAGACAACATTCAGCTTATTCATTATTTCTGTTAAAAAGTATTGTCTATAATTTTAGAATCTGCTTTTTATATTAACTAAATAAAAATGCAAAAGATCTCTAAATACTACTAGGAAATTTGTTATGAGGAAGAAAAAGAGAACAAAGAGGAAAAGGGGAAAAAGAGAACAAATGAGGAGAGATGTATATTCAACGTATTATAATTTTATGAGTGCCCGTTCTCCAGTTCATCAAAGTAAAATAAACAATGGCTAACATAATAAAATCTTTTAGCAGCTCCTATTACTAAATACAGAAAGGAAGAATGCATAGACCCATTAATAGCACCTTAAACTGATAGCTGCATTGTCTCAAAAAAAGTAATAACTGTGTATATTTCCAATAAATGAGACAAGTGCACTTTCCATTCTGCCAACTGATTGTTGCAGAATATATTGCAATTTAAAGGCTTGTGGTGCTACAGTGACATCGCTGAAGCCATGAGGACTTTCTGTGCTACTGAACCCAACTGAAGGTTTTTGCAGCTGTTGCTACTGTTAAGCTCAACTTCTACTATTAGCAATAGAAGTATTGCCTAAATAAGGACTGCAGGATGAATTTTATATGAGCATGAGTAAAAAGAAGCTGGATCTACTCTGCATTTCTACCTTTGCACAAGCCAAGAATTAGGTATATATGTCACAGGCTCTACATTTCATTTAAAAATTTCATTTTCCAGTTAGAAGTTGCTGGTTTTATTCATTGCTGTCACTGGCACAGTCTGCAACTTAGTAATCCTCCCTTCCGAGGTCTTATTACAGTGATGGGAAAGTGTTATTTCTAAGGAAAACCCCACCCAAAAAAGTCACGCATTGAATTTATCTTGAAAATTTTATTGTTAAAAATATTTGGCAGAGAATTTCTCAAGGTCTTCTTGGTTGGTCAGAACTGTTGCACTTGGAAAGACAAGATATAAAGTTTTGGATACATGGGAGTTGGCATAAATGCACTTAAACAGATATAGCTGACATACATCATATGTAAAAACAAGCAAACACAAAATTAGAGGTGCCCAGTACATGGTGCAAACTTAGGTTAAAAAGAAATGCTTTTTGAGTATCATGGATTATCCCTAAAATAACACAGGCTGGCTGTTTATTAGCCAAGCTCCCACTCTAAGTAACCACTTCTTGCATCAATCCAAACGGACCTGCTTGAATTCAATAACGACAAAGCATGAAGGACAAAGAATGTTACTTACAGCGAGTTGGTAAGGTTTTTCCTTCTCCTCTGTCTTTCTCACTGTCTTTCCTTCCTCCTCTGTGACAGCTATAAAGCGCAGAGGATGCAGTTGCCGGCGTCCATAGGCAGCGTATCCACGTCCCCGCAGCCTATCACAGCTGAGCGCTTTGCATTCAACATGCAGCAGCAGCATCTCCCCCTCCTCCCACACCTCCTCCAAAATATACTTAGCAAAAAAGCTACCCGAAAGGCAGATGGAGCTGACTGAGAAACGGCCATTGCCGACGTTAACTGCGAAGCGGTGTGTGTTTCCTTCCATGAAGTCCATTAACGAGTCTGACAGCGAGTGTCTGATCACACGCTCCTGGTCTGTGTTACAACACACACTTCAGGACATTTCTGCTGTGGCTGCTCCTGTAGAAGCAAGTGCTTTGAACCGCTTCTGTGAAACATTATTTGCAGGAGAGAAACACAGGTACGGTTGAAATACCACTCAAGTGACTGCAAGCTCTGAACAGGTAAACATGTGGGATTAACATCCTCGGATATGCTGTATCTAACTTTTTCCAGTTTCTCTCTTTCATCATACACATGCCTAAAAGCAGTAGTAAATGTTCAAGATTTGTTCCCCTATTCTAAAACAGAAGTTTTACAGGGAGTTGTCTTTCCTAGATGAATCCAGGTAACTGCCTGGCATTTTTATTTAGTTTGAGTTTGTTTTAAAAAATACTACCAGCATTTCATAGTCCTGAACAGCTTATAGTCAGGTAGTGTGGCAGGAGATCTGGGACAGCCACTGCTCCCAGACTGGTCTCTAGTGCACTGCAGTATTACAGCCAACCTTTTTGTGAAGGAGGAAAAAGTTCTGGCTGTCATGTATTTCAAAACTATCATGGCTGTGTTTGCTGTTATAATAAGGCCAATTATAACTCTACAATTCTGAAAGAGCCAATTCAAAATAAAAACAGGATCTAAAATCCACAGGTCAGCCTGAGGCTCTCATTGCGCTTGTGCTTGATGTTACTCTCTGACCTGACTTGCATTTTCAGTTCTTGGGTTGTGCCTGCTGTAATGTCTGTAATGTAACATCTATAATCTTGAAAGCATCAAGAAACCCAGAGTCAGTTGCAGCTGGCTCTCAGTTGTTTTCCACTGCAAATCAACTCCTGAGTGCGCAGGGTTACAGCCTGGACAAATTGGGACCCCATAAGAAATAAAATGGTTTGGAGATTTTTCCTATTTTTTTTCTTCCTCCCTGAATTCGACTGAAAAGGCTGAAAATTCAAAATACGTTGTAAGGGTATAAGAGATGCAGAAACTGAAGATGTCTCTAGTAAATGTAAAGATAACTCGAATCTAACGTTAATGTTTCATCCAAATGGCTTGCAAAAGGTAAATAACTTTCAAAGGAAATTAAAAATGGAAACTACAATTAAGATCTGAGTATTAAAATGCTGGTTTAATCAATCAGAGTATTGAAATACCACCTCAAAGTCATCTGATGTGTTTTTACTTCCCTGCTGTACCTGTAAGTTATCTTAAAAGTTGCTGTGACCAGGCAATAATTGCATTTTCTATTGAAATGGTATTTTTTTTATTTTTCAGGAAGAAAAAGGAAATAAAGTGTGAGAGGTACAACAGGCAAGGTGGAAAAAGGGAATTAAATGCCCTTCTAAAAAGCATACCCCATGTCTCTCTCTGAGTCTAATAATTCTTCTGGCTCGTACTACTTTTCATAATTCTCCTCATCAACCATGGGCAATACACAAATCTTTGCTTAACAGAATTTTTCTGTGGTGGACAAAAGCAAGAACATTAAGTTTTCCGTAATAGGTGCTGGCTAAGTCAGACCTGCTGTGGCCCTGCAAATTTGTTCCCGACCCTTCAGCGTGCTGGGTCTTTCACAGAGAAGAACTTCTCTTACTGCTGAAACACAATGAATAGAGATCTCCCCTTTACTGCCAAACTGTTTCAAAATCCAAGAAACCAGTGTGTGAGAAAGATGATCCTAAAAGGTTTAAAGGCCAGGGCTTGTTGGTAAGCAACCAACAGATCATATTATTCACAGCTAATACAAGACAGCCTTCAACATGGTTTTTTTGCACATGGAGGTATGTCACCCTGACGATGATATTTAATGATGCTGTGCCCATGCGGTAATGGTACCAATTTATTACCATTGCTGAACTCTCTGGTTTGCAAACAAGGTGGGAGAGATAACATGTTTGAACAGAAGGCTCCAGCGCAGAACCGGAGAATGATGCAGACAATGTGTTATCAGTCACTTTGCAGTCCCATTGCCAGTCCATGTGCATGGACATGGATTAAAGCAGAGGGAGTTAAACTGTTCGTACCTATTTCCCAATAGTTTTTACCTCTTCCATCATTATACAATGCAGATTAGAAATTAAAAGGCAGTTTTCTCAGGCCTTCACTCCAGTTATGATTAGAAGGCTTTACTCCCAGTTTTATTTTTCCCTCACCTGAATAGGATGACACTTATCTCATGCTAGCCTCCCAGTGTGGCTCTAGTTACTGAATTTGGTCAAGATGTGTTTCTGCTGTAGGTCACTGAGCCTAACATTATTTGAACAAACTTTTTCTGAGCTATAATGTGAAGAGCTTTAAATTGACTCAGATGACATCAATATCTTAGATACTGAGAAAATAACCTGAAACAATTAATTAGGAATTGTACTAGCACAATGTTTGTGCCTGTTTTCAACATTTGCTGTCAAAGGAACAGTCACTGTTGCCTAAGTGTAAGAAAAACCGCTGCTTTGTTGCTTAGTATTTGGTTTACTCCTTATCCATAGTTTGAGGATGCTATTTGGAGGCTACAGGCCATATTTTCTGCTTCCCTCGCTGTTGCTTCTTCAGAAAAAAACCCACAGTAGTAGAACCCTGTCTTTGTCCTTTTTTTCCCCAACATATTCTTCCATGAATGTAATAATACCAATAATGGAAAAGAAAATTATCTACAAAAAAGAAAAGGAAAGAAAAAACCTCTAAGAATCACTCAGATGTATTGGAATGAAAAGTCCTTATATGTTCCATAAACAAGGTCTAAATCTGCATGAGCCATGAAGACGAGAATATTTTAGCAGAAATGTGCAACTGTTTTCTGGATAAAACACAGGGTACGTTTCCTTTGGAAGAAAGTAAGAATTAAATAAAGCCTTCAGACACAAATAGATGGATTACTTGCATCATACAAGGATAAAAACTAAGTCTCCTGCAGAACATAAGCAGACTTTGCAACAGATTAGCCAGGAGATGAATCTCAGACAGAGCTGACAAACTGGGAAAGTATCTGTCTTATCTTTCATGAATATTTTATGTGTGACTTGTTTTCCCTGTTCAGTTCCGTATTGCTGTCTGTGTGAACATGTGAAGGTAAACCAAAGGATAAAAAGGAACTGCTAGCAAAGTGAACATGGACACAGACTCAAACACACAGCTTCGGAGGAGTTAGCATCCCACTTGCTGGTTCGAGGCAGCCTAAGCACTTTAGTCTTATGGAAGCAAGCCTACAGGAAAGAGAGAGGTTGTGATGAACTGAAAAAATGTCAACAGAAAAACTGACAGGCTGTGAAGAGTCACAGAGATAGTGAGAGCAGGCTGCAATCACAGTAGGCAGGCTCTTCCAATACAGAGATAGGAATATCTTCTGCTGTGAGCTGAGAAGATGTGCTTACCTGGGGGTGTAGGCACTGCTGGGGCACTCATCCAGCCATATATTGCTCACAGAAAGAATTTTCTCCAGCATTGACCACTGTGAGCCTCACAGAAGCTGTGGCTGATAGATGAACTGCTATCAGGGCTTAAATGTGCCATTAAGACCTCATGTCAGAAAAGCAAATTAGAGCAGTTAGTTTATGAATGGAGTAGTCCACTGCGTGTGTGAAAAGACAGACCCAGGTGAGGCATGAGGAACAAGATGGCTTGAGATACAGAGGGAACACACTGCAGTGCTTGTTCTTACGTAAGTGATGTGATTACTGTTTACAAAGATATCAAAGATCACATAACGCTTGGTCCAGAAGACATTTTGTCACTGGCTGTGATTAATGCATTGTCATGAAGACCATGCACTACCATGCACTGCTTGCAATAAGCTTGGAAGAGCATTTGCCACCAACAAAAGCTCTGAGTGAAAACAACATTGGAGTCTCCTCATCAAGAGCATGTTCGTGCTCAATTGTCCGGGATTACAGCAAGTACTATGGCAAGGGATCATACTGGTGTTTCTTGCCCTTCCTCCCTGACAGCTTTGTTGCAAAGGTGTCTTTGACTCCCCTTCAGTCCTGTGCCAACATAAGCACCTTTCTAGAAAAGACCAATGCCAATTTTCTGGAGAATTTATGCTTAATATAACATAAAAGTTACTGAGTATATGGACTTCCTCAAAGAAAGAGAAATTACTTTATGCATATCACAGACCTAGGCCTCTGGAGAACTGAGTGGGAGCTGAATCTTCCACATCCACAGGTCTCCCTGGTCACAGACACACATTCACAGCTGAAGTGATGAGTAAGGTAATGTTTCCTACCTTCTGCTGTGGGTTGTTGTCTCTGTCTCAGAGTTGGCAGTGATACGTGTACAGGTCTCAACCGCTTGAGAGCCGCACTAAACTGCAGTGTGTGATTTTGCTTAGGGAGAGGCATTTACACTAAGATGAAGCTTTGCGCTGGAGCCATGGGACCAGTATGTCCTGCTCCTGACTCCTGGTAATATGGTTAGCAAAAGCAATGCCATTTCCTAAGACAAAGGGCCATAAAATGTAAGCGTGCTGATCATGTATCACCTCCTTCTCTCTTCCCTTTTTCAACACTGTGGTTGTCACCAAGATGTGATGACCCCCGTTATAGAACAGCCAGATCCCTTGTCAGCATTGTGACAAGACTATCTGCCCGCTGAGCATTGCTGCCAGGATGTGGTGACACCCGTTACGGAACAGGGGAAGTGTAACAGCACATGAAATACTGCCTACAGAGTCAAGCAGCTGCAAGTCCTGCTGCTGGACAGCAAAACCCGTGATCCCCCAGTGCTCTGGGATGCATCCACCGTTGCCTTCTTCCTCCAAAGACTGAGTGACTGACTCATGTTCTTTTGGGTGAAGTCTGATTATTGTATCATGAACTGATTGTTAAGAATTTGACCCGATCTGCAGAGGGTCCAGGTGACTAAAAGTCTAGGTGACTAAAGACTCTAGATAGTAAGAAAGCTACACGCATTGCTAGAAATTTTGCTTAACTGATAGTATGATAATTGATAAAAACTTTGTGCAGCAATAAGCTACACTAAATGCTAGAAACTGTAGATAACAGTAAGATATGCTGATAATTAAATATTTTATGCAATAATAAAGCTCTAATTGTAACTACAACCCTGTGGCCAGTCCTCATTCTACCAAAGGTCCCTAAAAGAACCTGCCTGTCCCTGTAGCATTGGGTGACAGAGCCACCAAGTGTTCACACTCTCCATCCTGCCAACTCCATAAGAAGGGCAATCATCTCCAGCTAGGAGGCAAAACAGCCAGCCAGGAAAGATAACAGCTTAAGCTGCTGCAGGTAGCTTCACCACAGCGCAGCCAGCCGTATCACCACTCAGAATTGCCTGCCATCTGTTCTCCTTATGATACTGTTCACTCCCACACCTCAGATAATCACAGCTTCCACATTACCATTAGGAGAGACAGGCTCTCATTTAGACAGGATTTACATGTGACTGGAGGAGACAGGCAATTAAATAAGAAGGATAGTCCAATGCATTCATTACCTTTGTGCCCAGAGGCCTTAGTTGAAGTTCTTGTTTTCAAGTACGGGTGCAAGCCTTTGCCGTATGCTGTGCAATTCTGGGTAAGTCCTCAGGGGCAGAGTCCATAAAGTCTTTTGCTAGGAAGAGTTGTTCTCTCCCAGCTTATTTGTCTGTGTTACTACATTTGGCTCCAACTCCATTTGGAATCCAAATGACCTAAATCTAGGCCAGGTTTAAAGTGGCAGCACCTCCCCACCCACATTCTGGCAGAGTTTGTCTCTGGTCAGAGGCACAGATTTTGAACCTCTGTGTACTGAGGTCAGATGCTGCCAGTCTAGAAGCAGCCTGCCTTTACAGCAGTCTGACATTCTGCGTAGTTCTCTGAAAGACAGTCTGGGAAACATTCAGGAGTTTTGAGATTTCTGTTTTTTCCTTCCTGCTAACCCTTTAAAAAACTCTCCCTTTTATTTAGGAGTGATCTTGATTTGTGTAGTCTTAAGAGACGTCTCTTCCACCATTACCACCAGGCTAACTTTTGTCAGCAGAAGTGGTTAAGAAATGTCATTTTTCACTCTTCTTCAGTGCTCAGAGAATACAGAATGGAGGGAAAGTATGCTGAGGGAAGGAGAATCACTACCACATTTTATGTTACATACATTGCAACGTATAATGGAGCAAAATACCTTACTTGCCTACAGCTTCTGCTGAATTCTAGGGGATAGTATTTTCAGTTTCTCTCTTTCAACAAGACACCAGTCTAAACCTATTCCTATTGCCCACCAAAGCAAAAATTAAGAGAACTGCTCTGCATCTACATTCTCTGACTTGTGAATTATTTACAAGCAGTTAATATTTTACATTCGTTGCTAATTCTGTTTCTTAATATGTGTGTTCGGCATATAAAATCACACTAACCTTTCATCAAAATTATGATTTATTTACTGTATCTTACAGAATAATAAACTCATACAACACAGGTCAGTAGTCTACATGTTATGTAACTGCAGTCTTCAAGAAAAATAATTGGAGTAATTAATCTACTATATAAAAATATAATGCTTAACTAAAGATTCTTCAACTGCAAGTACAATGCACGTCAAGCATATTTCAAGCCTGCAACATTGGTAAGATAAAGGAAATAACTCCATGCTATGTTAAATAAGGGATGAATTACATGAGCTCCCTAGAAAGGAAGAAACTTCCTATTCACTGAAAAAACATGAGAAATAGTGTATATATTTAATGGATACTTATTAAAACCAGTTGGTTTCCACCAATCCTAGGACAGCAAGCTGTCATGAAAAGCCCGACACTGTTTCTGGATCCTCAAGACAATATACTTCTCTTCAGCTCTGCAGCTTACAGCTTTGCTGGCTGCTACTGCTGCTACCCAGGAAGACAAGCTGTAAAACTGTGATGGCAAGGTGACCAGAAGCATCCTCAACTAGCACATGGAAGAAGACTGGGGAATAAGGGATCCAGAACATGTGTTAAGACTCAAAACATTCATTATGGCTCTGCCTGTTGAATTTGGAATAGAGATAGGTGGAGCTGTGGGTTTTCTTACAATGAAGCTGTATTCACATCCTCATCAGGCATCTAAATTTAATTAGTCTTTTCCAGGAAAAATGGGCTGAATATTGGGATTGGGATTGAACTAGGAGTGTAGAGGCACTGTACAGTGAAGCGGGGAATAACGTACAAATTACAGCAGAAGACGCACCTTCCTGTACTCACCGCTCAGCTACACACCATCGTCTAGCACTGCCCATTTCATATTTCTCTCTATGATCACCCTGTTAAATACCTATTGAATAATCCATTTATATTCGTACCATTTCCTATCTGGTTGAAAAGATAACCTTCCTGCTGCTTTTCAAATACATGAATGGTGCTTCTAGGTCTACATTTGTTCTGTTTTCCTTCTGGTTTCCTTTTACAGATACTTTTCTTGAGCGAAAGGATGTTTAATGCTGCTTTGGATAAAAAAAATTTTGATGCATCATCTTAGTAATTTCAAAGCATCTTCACTACTTATTGAGGCTTCTGTTGTTAAAGTAACTACCAGTAGTCTGTAGGAACTGTATCTTTTCAAAAGACCAATCCTTTTCTGAAAACAAGTACTGGATTCACTTCTAACATGGAGTAGTGCTGAGCAGTAGAAACCGCAAAAAGATGGCAAATCAATACCTGGTGGCAAGGTCAGCTATATTAGATGTGACACTCTTTGTAATGTAATAATGTTGTAATAACACGATGTAATAATGTTCAAAGCTTCAGAATAGTGATCACCCTTCTTCACATATATTTTTGCATTTTATGTACCAAACATATGTACACTAAAAATAAGTACTTAAAAGCAATGTGCAGCAAATAGCCTCCATCGCAAGCTGTTTTTAAGAACAAGGCTGTGGAGGCTACACTTTATGCTAGGAACAAGAAAGATAAATCAAAGGTGTGTGAACATGCCTTTTCTAGTAAAACAGCACAAACAAGCCAATAGGTCCACCACAGAACCTGCAGAACATCAAGATCACTTTAAGTTTCAAAACCAATGAAACATGAGAGTTAGGGATGATTTTCTAAATAAACAGGTAACTAAACGTGTTTTTTAACAGCCATTTTCAACAGCAGGTTAAATAAGAACAGGTGAGAAAGAAGGTGCTAACAGACAGTGGTTACTGATCTGTAATAAAGTTTTTTATTTTGTAAGATTAATAACACTGGCTTCCCTATACCACCTTTAATACCTAACTCCTTCTGCCAGCTATGAAATTTCACCGAAATTTATGTGCCCTAAATGACTACTCATAAAGAGGTATAACATCAAAAATTGTTGCTCCAAGAGGGCACAATGTATTTTTAAGAAATATGTATTTAAAAGGATAAGAAATCTGCTCTTGAAAAATTAGAAAAATGTTGTCCAAAGGAACCTCCAAAATAAAGAAAACATTGTCACAACAAAGACTGAGATTTTTTTTCTTTTTTCTGTTTTTGTTTTTGTCTTCGTTTTTTTTTTTTAAACCTTGGAAGGAAACATGTGAGGAAGCCACAGTAGTAGCAAATGAGTAGTTCACCACTCAATCTTAAAGTCATTTAAGGACTAGTACGCAGCTAAGTAATTACTGGGCTGAACAGAACAACATTCAACATGGTAACAAATTACCGTAATGGTAAAAAAGGTTTTTTTAAAAAGGAAGATGAAATGGGCAAAAAATACGTTTGTATCTCAGATTCTTGGACAGTGCTAGAAAGAAAATCACCCAAAGCCAAGAACATACTCATTAGCATGTACAATAGAAATATGCATCAATTACCTTGAATGGGAGGAGGTAGAGGTAGGCGCAAGAACAACCCAGGGCATGGATTCACACAAAAGTTGTGTGTCGTGGGTAGATATTCTTGAGATCAGCCTTATAACTGGCTAAGCTGCTGATGCAGCTACAGAGAATCCTTACATATAAGCATAAAAACAGATGCTAATTTTTTTGTGTGTGTGCCTTATCTTTCATTAACACAAACCACGTTTGTAAGGCTCTGGGTTTTATTTTTTGAATTTAAACTTTGCATTGTAATAAATGTTATTTTCAGTAGCCTAGCACAATAAGACACCTATCCCGGCAGGTGTGGTAGGTGTCAGAACTGTGGTCCTGCAATACTTACTCAGGAACCAACACCTATGTACCTGGTCTCCCGGTATCTAAAGATAGTGGCACAATATGGGCCCATTTAAAAGCTGGTGAGGCAGGCACAGGAGGGGACAAGTTGTCGTCCCAGTCAGCAGTGCCAAGAAAAAATTTCTGGCACGTTCAAGGCAACAGAAGACACGAGAGAGAGCATGAGGCACCTGACATGTTAGCAACCAGCAAATAAAGGACTTCGGAAGAGCCTGGAAAGATCTTGTAGCGGGAGCTTAACGTATGTAAGCATGTGTTTACATACCCACCTGAGTAAAGGCTGTGCAGTAGTATGTCATCCTCAACAAACATGACAAGGAGGATATCACTAAATAATTAAATAAATTCTAGGACATGATAAAAAGAAGTATTCTAGGGACAGATGCCAACATTAAATATAAATTTCCTTGGAGGAAAAAGAATACTGAAGAAATAGAAGATTATGCCAGAAGAAAAACGATCAAAACACTAAAAAACATAAAGAAAGGAAAAACATGGGAGTATGTGTAATGTGTGCATCCAGTTAGAGCTGGCTGTTTCTTCTGCTGGCTCAGGCCATGTCGCCAGTGGTAAAACCACTCAGGACTGTGGCAGGGCCCTGCTGCTAGCTAGTGACTGCCTAGGGATACCTGTACTTGCACCCTAGTTGGGGTGTGAAATGTTTTCTGTTTGAGTATGCACGTTCCTTAAAGCTATGCTTATGCTGTTATTGTTTACAAAGCTTTCTATATGTTTTCTGTTATGTAATTGGTTGGTTTGAATTAATCAGTTGAATTGGTTAATTAAGGTGAATGAATACCAGAAACTTAACTTGATCTCAGGACTCAAATTTCTGGGCAATGATAATTCTGTATCTACATTTGTTATGAAGTTTGACTTTATAGCCCAGTTTATCATTGGTCCTTAATACTAAATAGCATTAAGTTTAGTCATACAGAGATTTCCAAGCTATTTCTCTACAATCAAGCCTTTCCTCTGCATCTACATTGTAACATTAAATTTCATTTACACAGTATTTTTGAATCTTACTGATATGAGGGGGTTTTCCTCACAGATTTAGATCATCAATAGGGTGCTTTTAATTATTAACCTTTTAATATTTAATATAAAGACATTGTTAACACCTTCCTAGTTTCTACCTTTCATGATAGATGTTTCAAAAAGATATTCTCTAGCCATCATTTCTTTCTTTCCAAAGATCCATTCTTTCGTTCCCTGGGTGTTTCTACTTCCTATGCAAATTCTGTAAAATTAGCTGGTCTTTTATGCTTGGGCAGAAAATATTATCATCTTACAGAACATCTTGAGTTGGTGTCAATTGCCATGGACAAAAGATACACACAATATTCCTCTTTCTCTCCCACAAGTTCTCTTAGATGTTAGTTTATCTTTTATTACAGTCCAGGCTTACTCATCATCTCCCATCTCAGAGCTGTCACTAGCCATCACTAACAGTGAGTATTCCTCCTAGTCCATTCTTTCTATGTCCCATCTCAATCGCAGTTCCTGGTGAGGTAGAGGTAGAGACCTGGTAGAAGTCTGGTAGACTCCTCTACATCAGCTGCCTGAAATACATGAAAGCCGCATTACCTGCGGGCTTTTGTATTTGTTAGTAAGCATATGAAAGCTTGCAGTGAAAGGACATCATCCCACCTTCGCATTACCCACACCCCCACCCCCCCTTTTTTAATCCTGTTAAAGAGAAAGCCACAGGAACAGGGTAGGAGAGCTGGGAATGTCACATGTTGAATAGTCAGTACAGAGTCTCAGGAAGCTCACTAACACTAATTCTGAAGTAACATAGCATACAGAGGGAGGGTGGAATTCAGCCTCCAAAAATCTTAAGGGCCAAACTAATCGACTTAGGCTAAGCAACCTCGGTGGCACTGTTGAATGAAAACCTCTGTTTAATAAGTAGTATGATCAAGAATAGCAAGAAGTTAGGATTCAATAAGAACAAGTTGGTGAATTGTATGAAAAATATTCTAGTGACTTTTGACCAATTGTTGGAACAGTTCTGGAATATTCAATATTCTCTCAGATTTTCACTTTCAAAAAGACTTCACTGCCCTCCTGGAGTTTAAGAGAAGATTTCTCTTCAAAGGCACTCACCCTTCCTCTAGGGAAGATTCAAATGAGCGGGCCTGGTTAGCTTTGAAAACAGAACAACATGAGGGAAGCCAAGGAAAGGATAAGGGAAAGAAAGAGTAAAGGGAGAAGATAAAGAACTTCTTTCTGTTTTTCAAATTTCAAAAGCCCAAGAGGGACTACTCAGTGAAATTAAAAGCAGATTAAAAACAGACAGAAGGAAACACTTTTTCACATGATGTGTGGTTAAAACTGCAGAAAATATAATTACCACAGGAAACACTGCAGTCAAGAACTCAGCAAGATTCTGATGGGTTTGCAGATGTATAAGGATATCAAACATATCAAGAGCAATTTAAAACTGCTGGAAGGCACATGTATTTCTTCAGGGAAAACTGTCCAAGCATTTTAAAACTGCACAAAGAAATGTGCTAATCAGAGTGAGATACAAAGGAAAAGGTCTCTGCAATACAATGCACCCACAGGATGCCATTAAAGAAATGTCACCTCCTCCTAAATCCTTTGCATTCATTCTCTCTCCATCCCTTGAAAGGAACAGCACAGAAAGGGACAATATGAGCCCCACTGAAAGACCAGTTTCTTTACGGTACTGTCTGAGATGAAAAGGTGTCTGCCAGCCATCTCCCCAGCATGCTGACATTTCAGCAGCCTTCAGCCTGTCCAATGTATCTGGAAATGTATATTCACCTTGAAATTCATATACCTGGTTCTATGAGTAGCTGGAATGTTTCTAATTTTCTGAGCTCAGATTGTTTTTAAAAGCAGAAAGCGCCATATGTAGTATTTCTGTAATTTCCCATCTCGCTTTTTTACACGACTAAGTAGTCATAGTAATGATGCTTGCTTCCTGTTATTTCCACATTAACTGTATGTGCACTGTCATGTGTCAGAGAAAAGAAAATCTAAAAACTGTGAGGTTTTTTTTCATTTAAATTAAACAGTTTGTCAGCAGCACAACTGAGTGCAAATGAGGGCAGAACACAGGGAGGTGTTATAGGCAACTTAACAGTAGCATTACTCTGACACTGAATTTACAGCCTTCCTAAACAATAAACTCCAGTGCATTTTTTTTTCCTAGGATCTCTTTTCCATTAATTTCAGCCTGTTACTTTACATCCTGTCCACCAAGCAGGGAGAGATTATTCCCTTCCTTTTTGTAGCATCCTTCTATGCATTTTAAGATGTTACTGTATCCCTTGAACTCCGAATTACACGGCAGTATTGCTAACACCAGTGCTTGACGTTACCCTAGCAATCAGACAGTAGATGGTACTTGGTATATAAGAAGAAGAATTTTCTGAAGCATAAGGAATGTCACAAACCCAAGTTTGGCAAGACTGGCTTGAAATTCTGAAATGCTAATAATAAACCTCACTCAGGGTTACATGTATTCCAGCTTCTACTGGAATGCAGAGTTACTGCTACTATAGCTTCAGTTGTCTCCAGTGTCAAGATCAGAAGAGTCCGATGTCCTCTCTCCTTATATGCCTTTCAGTGACTGAAACCTTCCCACTTTACCTTTGTTCAAACCACTTCAAAACCTTCCTAACCTCTCTGCTTCATATCCAGTCTTGTAAAGATAGGCTGTACCTAACAGACTGGGATATATATCCTCTATAGAGACCACTTGATGGGTTACACAGTACTGCAGTCGCACATCTTTGCCTTCAGGTCACCCCATGTTCCTATATCCAGACTTACAGCACGACTTTTAACTGATGGAGAAATACTGGAAAAAAACATCATGTCCTGCTTGCCGTTAATCCTCACATCAGTCGTCATCTTCTTAGAGACAGAATCTCTCTAATTGTCTGCCTTTGAAACCGCAAAGAATAAAATCAGGAATAAAGTAATATGTCTGACGTAATACACGAATAACAACATTAAACTATATTTACTCCCTATAAACCACCCAGCTCCTCTGAAAACATATAGCCAGGAAGGGTAAAACGAAAATCTATTACACTTTCACAGAGCTCAGCAAACTTTCCCTGAATTTTGAAAACAAACGTTCCTTTCAAAAGCAAGAGGGGAAAAATGTTATAGTGTTATTCAGCTGTAAACTGTAAGAGCAACCTTATAAGTGCACAACGCTCTTGCCAGCTCTCTGACAAAGAAACTAATACTAAAGTCCCAATTTACCTTTCAAGTAATAACTATTTACCATAAGATCTCTTCTCCTGTTTGTTTGTTTGTGACTAGACGGAGATACAATCTGTGCAGGATCAAGAAAGAAGTTGAAAAATGTACAACAAAACAGTAGTTGCATTCAAAACGTTTTCTATAGGAAAGATATATTTGCCAAGAGATAAAACATGTAACCAGCACAAGCATTAGTCAGATGGGGAGACAACTCATTGGAGGAACACTGGAGGCCTGCATACATGCAGAGGCAACAGACTTAGTTAACACGATTGTGATTAGGATACACTGAAAGAAGGTTGAGTTTGTTGTACAGGTTGGACTGATTTTTTTTTTCCACTTACAAATGATAGCATTACAAAATACTGTTGGCCATACATTTTTGCTGATAATGCAATATATTATCTGTGATCGAAAAAAATATATCATTTTGGGTGCCTCAGAAGAATGAAGCGACCACTTTTTGCTGTGTAATGGAAGGAACAGAGTAAGAAACATACACTAAAGGGAGAATATGGGAAAGACTGAAGCAACAGGGAAATTTCCCAGGGATGTGTATCAATTGACCATCCCAGGAAACTTTCTGACAACTTCAAACAACCTTTAGCAATTTTCTTTCCATTGCAGTGTAACAACTTACCATCTCAAATGCCACTACCCATCCCCTCACCTACTCCTCTTGGGACTGCGCGCTTCCCACGAAACAGAAGTTCAACAGAAGGCAGCTGACTGGCAAAGGGGGAAGGCAAAATACATCTCAAGTTTTCTGCACTTTCACAAGATTGATATGCCAGCTTGCAGCCACCTTTGAAAACTGCCCTGTTCTGTCTCCTCACTCCCAAACATGAGGCTTCAGCAATCTCTTTGTTAACAGAGCTTTTATAATATCTTCTAAACAGATGAAACTTCCACCTAGCCCTGTCCTGCTATTTCACTCTACTAACTTTACTGTATGGGACAGATAGGCAAGATGACAGTCTCTGTTTTACCAGAGAAGCAACAGTTTTACCCCATTATGTGTGCAGAAACAACATAGCTGTATAATTAAAAATCCAGTCCACCCCCTTGGTCTCAGTAAATCCCCTATTCCTGCAACAGACATTCCAGTTTCCTCACTTTGCTTTTAGTCTGCATTATTGGTGGGGGATGCATATTTTGAATGTCAGACTTCCAGGATGCTCTTCCCTCAAGTGTCACCCTCCTAAGGAAACCTTTCAGCATGCATCACAGTTATACTGGAAAATTGTTTTTCATCACACTTTCATTAGGGTATTTATTTTTTTTTTTTCCATTTTATTTACCATTGACATAAATGGTAAATTTACGTAACATGAATGGTAAACGATAAAAATTGTCATGTTATTCCCCTTTCCTTTTCCAACTATACCTCCATGAACAACAGTTCCAATTTCATCATCTTCTTGCTCTCTGAATCCCACCAGCGTTGAAATAATTTTTGCCGTTCTACATTTAGCCACACATAAAATTGTAATGTCAATGTATGTGGATTGCTCTAGTCCCTGTGCCGTAAACAGGACCTTTACAAGAGGACAAGCCCAGTGTGACACATTTACCATGAAACCAAGCTACAGGAACAGGAGAACTGAATTTTCAAACCAATAAGAACTTTTTTGCCCGACCAAATATGAAAAGGTTGATAAATTTCCCTTGTCAGCTGGGATTCAGCTCCAGGATTGCCCGGTATGTCATCATTGAGAGGTACTGCCATTCCTCCAGACTGCTTCACTTCACCAGCGGTGCCCTCAAGTCAATCTTTAGAAGCAGTTAAGGAGAGATTCTCTTAAAGGTGTTGTGAATTGCGACGTTTTGATTTTAAAATACTTCATGAACTCTTGACTATTTCAATAAAATTGGCTTAAGCACACGTCAATTAAAATAGAATTACATTTGGCGTATTAAGCTGCATTTCTAAACGCTCGCTAGCTAATACTTAACAAATCACGTGGACTTGTTGGATCACATTATCTGGTGAAAGTACAGCGGTAACTTCACTTTCAGGCATTAGTGAGCTTATCCTTACCTGTTTGGAGATTTCACTCCTTTTCCAGGTACTCTGGAAACAGGTGTTTTCTGTAGTTCCCTTATGTCCTCCCGTCCTGCGAGGCAGCGCCAAGGAATTTTAACCTCATGAAACGCCTAGGGATTTTTCCAGTAACTATCTGGTCTTCATTGCTCCTCCGCTTGCCCTGCACTTTTCCGTTAATCATTAACCCCGCGCAGCGCTATGTTCATTAGCTTGGCCAGTCATTCTTTCTCGGCACGGCAAGAGAAAACTTGGGAGTTCGGCGGTGGCAAACCCGCCGGGCTCAGGGGGGACGTTTCACCTGCAGAGCCTCGGGCGAAAAGACCCCGGGGCCCGCCGAGACCCTGCCTCCGCCGACTCGAAGCCAGGGGAACGATGCTGGCGAAGATCCCGGCCCCTCACACCAGAGAACCGGCGGGACAACGGGGGACACGCCAAAGCCCGCCACCCCCGCCGCCCCGGCACCCCGCGGCC
>NW_010972439.1:2972484-3004111 GCF_000737465.1 Haliaeetus leucocephalus | reverse complement strand
GGCCGGCTGCCCCCGACACGGCGGAGGGGCGAGACCCTCAGGGTCACAAAGCGGAGGGGTGCTCCCCTTGGCGGGGGACGGGACGGGACGGGGAGGGCACCCCGCTGCCTTCGGGGGGGATTGGGGGGGCCCGCCGGCCGTTAGCCAGCGCCGCCATTTGCAGCCGGGGGCCCGCAGGAGGCTGGCGAACCCCCGGCCTTCGCTTCGAGCGGTTTTACAGGGGGCAAGGCCCAGCGTGCAGCCCCGCTCGGTTGCCGACATGAAACAAAGCAAACCGAGCAAAGAAGGGGGGGGGGACACCCCCAAAACAACCCCCAAACCCTCGCATGTTTAAGGCAGGACGGCGAGACCCCACCGACCGGCGCTCACCCCTGCGGCCCAGCCGTGGCCGCCCTCTGCCGGCCCGGCCGCCTGAGGCGGCGGCGGCGGCGGGAGGAGGAGGAGGAGGAGGAGGGCTGGAGGGACGGGGAAGGGGAGAGGGGGCCCTCCGCGCCTCCCTCCCTCCCTGCCTGCTGCTCTCTGGCATGCCAAACCCGGCTTCCTTCAGCCGTGGAATGAGGCAAAGTCCAGGCTTTATTTCACCTGGGCCGCACTCGTGTGACAGACATATCTATCCATTTACTTCTTTTTCCTTTCGGAGGACTGATTTTACTCTTTTTTTCTTTTGTCCTGACTCACTCCGGGATTTGAAACCGGTCAGAAATGGAGACCGGGAATTAGCAAAACGGGATTTCACCGTCGCGAGCTCCCGTTTGCTGTGGGCAAGGGCTCAGAGCCCCTCACAGGGCCTGGGGCAGCCGCTCGCTGTGGCGGGAGACCCCCGCACCCAGCCACCCTCTGAACACCAATTCCATAGCAATTTCTCTGCTTGATAACCCCAAATGCCGATCCTTAGACCTCTGCAGAAGGGGTTTCAAAAGGCAAATAGAATGGGAGTCTTTATGCAGAAGTGTCTTCACAAGTCTGAGGGAAGAGGAGGGGAAACTGACTCTAAGGGACTGGTGAGCAGCACTCGGGCATCACACCGCTGTCTTCGCTGTGCTCCTAGTCACACCCAAACCATCACTTGGACAATACCGCCCAAGAGTAATTCTTTTCTCCGCTCCATTTCCCTCCCAGTCTAGCTCTTCTGAGCACTCTTTTCTTAAGAGCCATACCTCTGACTGCAGCTGAGCTGAGCTTCAGAGCCCATAAACCCAGGCTGTACTTTGACGCAGAGCTGGCAGCTGTGTTTATAATTTCACCTTCCTGTTCCCCAATTGGGGCACCAGACTCTTGCAGCCAACACATGGAAAACACCTGATTATAGCAAAGCATAAAAACATGGGTAACCAACAAGTGTCCTAAGACCCTGTTAATCACAGCTCAGTGTCTTGCGATGATCCGATCTTTCTCACTAAAACATCTGCTCGTATCTGTGCAAAATGATGAGCAATTACAGCAGAATGTCTTCGGGCTAAGAGTTTGCAATGTGACTGTTACATGAACTAATTTATTTTGAAGTCTCAGATGTGACTAATCGCAATATCTAATGAAAATCATATAGGTCTTGGACATAGTTGTGGTTATATTAGGTTTTCAAATACTAATTAAATTGTGCTCCAAGTTAAGGAAGGAAGATGTAAGATTTAGGATGCAGAAGCAATCCAAATTAAGGCAATGTGGATATTTCAAAGGAAGATATCTCTTTTCTCCATCTGCCGATACTGTTACTGAAGTTTCCAAGATGTTAGGCAAACAATGCCGGAGACACAAACCAATATACAAGCTGGACATTAGCAAACCAGATTAAAGCATCACTAAATTAGCAATAACACAAACCCAAAGTCATCTAAAGTTCGACTTACTTGAAGGGAAATGGCTCATCTGGTGATGTTTTTCTCATCTGGTTTGGTGGGTACAGGCTGAAGCAGCGATTTGGTGTTAAAATAAACGTAACTTTAGGGTTCTGTGTATCAGGATAAAAGTGCTGCAACCACACGCTGTAAACACTAGTCTGATACAAATTTACTCTCAGGTTCAAATGCATCTAAGCTGTTTTGCCAGGTGAACTTCATGCTGGAAGGCTTCATGTGGGATCAGATGTCTGATTACGTCTGTTGTCCTGCAACTAATGTAAAAGCAGCACAAACCTTCTATCAGGCAATTAATTTAAATCTGTACCATATACCCATTCCCGACCCAGACTAATTTTGTACTGGTGACGTTCTGACAGCACAGGTACCCGCTCTTAACGTCTAGGGCCAGATTTCACAGGTATCGTTTTGCACTTGCCACCATTGTGGGCAGTCCGGACAAACATGCAGGCAGCACTGCCCTGCCATTAGGCAGGCTTACCAGCACCTTTTTATCATGCTGCTTCTTTTTCACGCCATCTTCTTGTCTGTTCCAAATGTAATATATACAATAAGGTACGGTGGCATTTGGGGGTTGGGGTTTTTTTGTTTGTTTTTGACAGGTTTGTGTGGAATTATGGTCTAAATTTTAATGATTACAGAGGGGGGCAGTATCAATGTTAGCACAGCTTCCTCAGCTAGGCAAGAAACAGGCATCTTCAAACCTTCTGTAAGCAAGCAGTCCAGTCCCCTTTGTTCAACTCAGTGAAAGAGTAAGTTGCTGCACGCAGGATAGTGAACTCTAAGTACTTCAACATGCACCTCCAGATAGAAAAATGTTGGGGAATATCAAAGCCCAAGATAAGTACTCTGCCTTTATGTGCCTATGAATGAATTTCATAACGCTAACATACAACTCATGCCCCAGTGCACTACAAACTCACATGAAGACGCAGCATGCAGAAGCCAGAGCGTGACTAAGGCTTGAAGTGGAATGCATTTGATGGCTTCTACAGATTAGCATGGCAGAAAAAGGGAAGGATTGTATCCAACAAAAAAGTGAAACATTGCCAAACTTTTATTATTCTATCTACCAGAAGAACCACCAATCTCTGCCTCCCCAAAATAGCTTTTTTAAGCAAAACCATATTTTGTGCAGATGTGCTTTCCCACCCAAATGCTGATGGACCACTCAAATACAAGGATTACAGGGATAAATAATTGCTTTTTGAAAGTACTATTAAGAAGTTTTCTGATCCAACAGCTATCAGGTCAATAAAGTGCTTTATGCAGAGTATACATTTTCAGTGAGCTATAGCTTTATGACCCAAAAGGTGCTCATGGTATATTTCCTGATTTGATTCTAGCAACCTTCCCAAATGAATACTGTAAATATCATAGCGAATATCCCCAATAATTTTCCTCAAACAAAAGGGATGAACAAGTTCTTTTTTAAATAAAGGACGGTCTGTCTTAAATCATAAGACAGAACAGCCAGAATAAAGATACCTTGGAGATTCTGTTTTCCTATTAACTCTTCTTAAAGGCTGCTTAATGTAACCCACCCCAAATAACGCAGAATTAAGGCAAGACATACCTGGTGTACAGATGTATCCAAAAGACGACATTAATTCCAATATAAAATGAATAGCATTGTATTAACGTTTATTTCTAATTACAAGAAACAGAATATCAGTCCCTTATTTGTACAAAAATACCTGAAAGATTACAATTAGGTTCACAAGCCAAAAAGCTATTTACAGTATGAAGCAAAGCATATTGAATAAAGGTTTTGTCTCTTAAGTTAATACCTTTTGCATTCCCTGAAACTTTAAACTTTATTCCATTTTACAGTCACTAAATCTTGCATTGTGACAATATAATTTATGATAAGCAAGTCTTGCCACTGGAAAGGTGCATTGATTGGTCAAACTGTCAGGTATTTAGTGCAGAAAAGATAAGACAAAACATCTAAACTGAGGCACGTGTTTCTTCAAGATTAATTAACAAATAAAAAGTTTTTTGTACTTTAACACCTATCGTAACATAACTTAACTAGTAACCTCATTACCAAAATGGTTTGGCATTTTCCTTCTCAACATATTCAAGATTGCTACATGAAGTATTTATTTAGAAAATAAAATCACAGGCAAAAAGATAAAAATTCAACAGGCTCCAAAACAACCCTGAGCATCCCCTTTACATTCATGTCATTTAAATACAAAAATAAGAGTCAAATGTCCTTCAGTCCTTGGTATTCTGAGCTGGCAGCCAGCTGAATCTGTTGGAAAACTAAGGTGGTATTGACTGTTTTCCAGCAGAAAGAAGACAAAGCAGTGATCTGCTTAAGTAAGATTGTTGCCACTTTGAAGGTGGTCACTTTCTCAAAACAGCTCACTTTAGCTGGGAAAAGTACAAAATACTAAGTCAACCATCTACATACAAAAATCATGATTCATAGTCAAACTTTTATTCTCAATTTAAATAAGATGCAAGGTTTTTTTTATAAATATGAAACACTGCAAATACTATCCGCCTACTGGGAAAAATGCATGGTTGTCACTAAGCTATGTAAACAGAAAAACTTAAAACTACAGCATAAATGGTCTTATTAAACTGGTAATGTAGTCAATACAAGTATCTTTTTTCTCCTAATAGGGGCCAAATAGAAGCATGCAAAGTGAAGTCAGACTTAAGTTAGCTTAATTTCAAGGTTTTAAAATACATTGTCTAGAAAGCAGGAACACTCATTTCACTATGTACAATTAAAAAAAAAAAGCTTCTACTAAAAACAAAATCAAGTTTCTTCATTTTTAATATCTAGACATTAAATGGAAAAAAAAATACTAAATGTGTTCTGTAAACTAAAATACAGTGTTTCTATACCATTGACATAGTTATAAGCTGATATGGACGACTCAGGCAGGTTATGGTTTGTCTTAAGCTATTCTCAACACTACATGAAGACCTAAAGGTGTAGGATTGGTTTTCCTTCTTTACCCTTTCAGATGGCTAGGATTTCAAACCCAGTGGCAAATATTAGTAAGGATGAACTAGCCTGCGTAAATCATTTACCATCTTAAGAATGCTCCATTCTGCACTACGCTCTGCAAGTTCCCAGGGTGGAATACCTCTCACTGTGGCTAACTGCATGAAGTACTGGGAAGTTAATTCAGTAACAGTTCCTGCACCAACCGTGTTGCTGAAAGAATGGTATTTGCAATTGGAGGATCAAGGTGGGACTTGTCTAACTTAATACTGATTTATCATCAGAAAGAGTTATTGTGTAAACATTAAATAACTGATTTAAACATTAACAGTAAAGTAGTTCTGATGACAGACCAGCACCAGAGCAGGATACATGCTTGTCTGCCATAGGTACTGGCATGCTTTAGCATGTGTAACACAGGGATCACCAGTTACCTTGATGGATGATATTGCCAGCAGCTAGTTCACAATCAAATGTGTTTCCATTCCCAGTATGTTCTTTCTTACCATGTAAACTTTCATGGCCCTACAGAAAGCAGAAGGGGTTAATTTCTTTTTATGCCCTATTCCCCAGGAGAGCTTTGTGTCACTGTAGCTTTACTATATGGAAAGAGCTCTTTGAAACAGTCTGAAAATTCAAGGAGCTATAAAGCTAAAACCACTGTTTTGTTTTTTTTTGTGTTTTTTTTTTTTATTATTTTATTTTGTCATACTAAGACTACCCGCAGAAGAATCTTCTCACAAAAAATGGTGGTTTCAAATACAAGTGTAGTCATTCAGTCCTATTCTATTTAGTAACAGTAAGTTTCCTCAGGAGAACAGTCAAAAGGCTGTAAAAAACAAACCACCACTCCAATAATAAAAATTTGTGCATAGATTCTAATACAGTCTTTGCATGACTGGATGCCACTAATATGCCATCAACATACTACAGCCATAATGCTACAAGTCAACAGTTTTAAGAGTATGTATATGGTGGTATGTTCTTTTAGAATTGTATCCTCATTGCTTCTTCAAAGACATCTGCAGATCATCAAACCTCAGGTCTCCAGAGAAGTTTTGAGACACATGCGTGCACACACACACACTTCTTGATTTTCTTCTAGATCCTTTTAGGCTGAAGCATTCCATACATTTTTAGGGTGCAGATTAATACCCAACTCCTGCATGAATTTTAAAAGCCACATCAGCTCCTAATATAGGCTGCATACAATATCCGAAACAAAGTAGGAGTGCAAAAAAAGTGATCAATACAAAAAGTAAACACACTAGTCTTAATTGTCAAGATTATTCCAGGGCAAGAGTTCTTTTCAAAGATTTCTCTTCACACTTGTTCCTGTTAAGTGGCCCAGCCAAGATAGTTTCCAGTTTTGTTTCAAATTTACTCATGGTTTTACATACCCTCCCCCCATTTTTGGGATGCTGGGACACTCAGCAGCAATCACTCTTAGGTGTTAGACAAACCAGCAATCTTGGTCTGTTGGCACCTGTCGAATCCATCCCTTTCAGAGTCCCAAGGTGCATAATATTTTTATTTATTTTTACCAACTTACAAATCTGCCAATTCCCCAGTGTCAACGTTCTCTTACAATTACTCTTCTAGCAAATCCAGTCTTCAGTGAGAGTCAGATTTGAGGTCATAAGGCCACTCGGATGCAGTGGTGTTTGAGTTTGCAGGGCAAGACTCCTTTGTTTAGTTGATAGAATTCAACAAGCTGGATTAGATCACTGAATTTGGTGTTCCCGTCATCCAGGCTGAAAAATATCTGTCCATCATCTTCACACTGGGGAAACGAAACATCGTTTTCACGTTAGACTGCACACGAAGAGACGCAAACGTGGCAAAACATAAACAGTACCACTGTGTGATGTAAGATAAACGGTGGGCACTGCCCAAACAACCTAGTGCCCAGAGATCTTCATGAAACCATGCGCAGCACTGGAAAAGAACATACATTAACCCAGCTTGAAATGTTTTGTTTATGAAAGTGAAAGCTCATGGGCAAAGTAATTGAAAGTTGTAGAGACAGCACTGATCTTCATTACATAAAACAAAAATACCCCCAGAATATTTCTTAGCGGTTTGTAAAATTGGCAGGTGAAGCAAGGGAAGAGGGTTTGGACCAATCAAGAGGTGTACATCATCTTAAAGTTCTGATAGTCTTTTTGGTCAAGATAAAAATCGAACAGGTTCTTGACATCTCAGTGTAATGTTATTTAAAGCTCAATGTAATTGGGTGACCTCCAGAATAAAACTTTTTAAAGTTTCCCTAAGTTATTCTACATTTGCCTAAGTGACAGGGAGACAACTGCTGCTGTGGTTGCTGTCAGTCACAGAGAACAATTTCTGTGCGTTACTTCTATACCTAAGTGACTTACACTAGTTTTCCAGGCAATGTTAACAAAGAATTTTAATCAGACATTTGACAATTCTAAAGAATACTTGCCAATACACTTGCTAATGGAAACTTCCCTCTTAATTACATCAGTAATTAAGAAGAGTTCTCTTCAGATGTTGGCAAAGCTTTACGATTTAAAATTTCTTTTTTTGTGATCAGTATCAAAAATAATCTACTTACCGGCAAGATTTGAAAATGCTTTATTTTTTGATGATGGCACAGTGTAAGTACAAATGCCTTTGGATTGCTTTGGCTGTCCCGGAGAAGAAACAGTCTAGGAGAGAACATTTTTAAGTACACACTGAATACCACAATCCGTTTCTTCATACATAATGAGAACTACTACATTATTTTGTGCTATTGCCTAACTATTCTTTAGTTGCATTAACAGGTGATTCCATAACTAGCAATTTGCTTTCAATTTTTTATACCATGGCTATGCAACACTAATAGATGAAGAAACAAGAAATGAAAGATACATGACAGTAGTTCTTGCCCTGTGAATGTATGTATGAGGCTTTTGTTAAGGGTCTCTCTAGCCAAGCTTTCCATTACTGATATGTACTCTCATGAAGAAAATGTTCCCATTTAACTCCAAAGCAAATCTGGATTTCTGTAGATGGAAAAGTAATACATGAGAATCTGTTCCCACTCTCTTGCATCAGTTTACAGAAATCCAGTGTCAGCAAAATTACATTTAAGTTAAATGGCTGCAATTGCACAGAAACAGCTCAATACTTTCTTAAGATGACTTATCAGTTGTTAAGTAGCATCTACATTATCAAGATGGGGAAAATAAGACACTGATTTTTCCTCTGAAACAGACACAGTATTTTTCCCTTACCATCACTGGAAAAGAATATACTTTAGAAGTATAGCTAGCAACATCATACTCTACACAACTGTCACTTTTAAGTTGACCCACAAAATTGAAGCCCTAATTGAAATGGTTAAATATGTACTTAGAAGAGGAGAAAAAAATCTAGCCAAAAAATGTTTCCTCCCCTTGACATTTATGAACTAAGGAAGGAGAACCTCTCCATGCTACAGGAAACAAGAATATACCTTTGGCATAAGGCTCACAGCGCTAATCTCTAGTGGATTTGTGAGATGGCCAAGCACAGTACTGGGGCAGGCCTCAAGCCCTCTTAATTGCTAACCACTAAGCCAGGAACACACTTTTCCAAGGCTGGGTTGCAAGAACTACTTGTAGTCTTGTGAACCCAAAAGAAGTTACTGCAGCTCCTCAGAACCGATTGAGAAATGTCAATACCACAAAAACGCACCATCATAACCAGGGTCAGTCCAATACTCGGAGACAGGCATGTCTTGCCATCAGCAGAAACCATGCATGGTATTTGAACATTCCTTTTCAGTCCTAGCAAGACCAGATGTGTGGAAAAGTGACCAAAGACTTCACACATTAGGATCAGTCTCAGGGAGAAAGACCTTACCTGCCCTGTGGTTACTGCGGTTCATGCAGATATCTCTAAATCGTATTTTATGTAGCCATTTCAGATAACCATGGTATCATAAGCTGGTGGCACAAAGCAAAGCTCAGCACAACTGATCCTGCAAGTGTTTACTCAACCTCTGGCAAGCAACAGGCTGTCTGCATAAACGACGACTATAAAGATAGATGCATCCTCAACAATAGCTTCCAGAAACAGTCAAATGGTAGCGGTATCAGCTGCATATGTACATTGCTGAACATCTTACATGAGCCATCAAAAGCCTGTTAACTTTCTACCTTCTTTTGTTCAAGAACACACAGAGCAGGAAAACACAGGCAAGACTTTTCTGTCCTGAAAACCACGATCCTTAGATCTCGGAGCATGTAAGTAACATGGCTCTTTTGCCACCGCTGACTGAACTCGCCACAGCCAGACTAACCAATCTTCACCTTCCACAGCGAGTAAGCTGGCTAGGCACAAGTTTAGCACTGCCTCAAAGGCATTAACACATTTATAAAAACCCCAAGAAGGATGGGCCACTAGATTTCTAAGGCAACAAGTCAAAATGAGCCCAAGACTGTAAAGAAGATCTGTAGTGTGAGAGAACCAGAAACCCAACAAGTCAGCAGTGTTCCTTTGCTTTCTCAGCCTCTCTTCTCTATTTGACCTGCTAAGCTAAAAGCCAATAGCCCTAGCCCAGCAAAAAATCCCAAACAATAAAAAAACACTGCTTGATGAATATGTACATGCAGCACCAGCAATTTCTGCTTCTCTAACGTATTTCATTCTTCACATAGACTTGTGATGCTCCTGAACCAGATAATGCCGAAGAAAGGTTTGAACTTGACTGTCTCCTGAGAAGCCAACATGGAAGTTTCTACCTTAATCCTGACAGCAGTGAGATTAGTGAACTGAAGGCAACTACGCTCTTCCCATCCCACAAATAAAGAACTGCTGAATGCAGCTGAAGCAAGTTCCCTTCGATAACTGTAACTACATATAAATAAAGGAAACAGAGATGCTCAGAAGGTACTTAAATCTCAACTACAGACATTTTAGAGAGCACTGGAACAGGGACTTTCATTTCTTTGCTCTAGAACAGAAATAAATAGTGAGAAATCATCACTAACTGCTCTGATTCATGCAAAAGAGCACAAATAGCTGATTACAAATCTGTGGCCTGAAAAATATGTCCTCAATGCAGATTACAGGAATTAATTATTTTCAAATTCTAACATTCTCTAAAACTTGATTGCCTCTGTTGGAAAAAAGAAGAAAGTTTAAGTGTTTTCGTAATATTTTATTTTTCAAATTAAGAGTTAGAACCCACTCCTACAAACACATACTCTAACTTTTTGAAATTCAGGGAGGTTATAATGGGACTGCTCAAGAATCAGGTTACTCAGAAGTGCTCACAAACCTGTAAACCCCTACAGCAGAAGCTGTGCTCTTGTCTGTAACGCTTACCATCAGATCATAAATACTAAGCAACAGGAATACCTACCCATCTACAAGCCCTTGTTGCTTAATAATCCTGTGAGATTCTTCTCTAGAGATTCTTCCATGAAACCAGTGCTGTGTCCTGTGAATAACTGGAGGCGAGAGGGAAAAGAGGGAAAGAGAGGATGGTTAAAAACAGTAACACGTGCAACACTTTTTTCCACACACTAATTATTTAAACATTTTAAAAGTGGGTATAGTTTTGTTACAGAATATAAAATATCTTTCATCAATCTATGCAAAAAATGAATCAATATGAAAAGAATGCACCAGCTGTTGCATCTACTTAATATACCAAGTAGACGGGCCTTATCTCCATGTATTTTTCTGCTTTGCAGATGTACGACTAGGTTAACAAGAGAAATCTCTTATAATATTGCCTTTTCATAGCTTCTTGAAAATGTTGGGACTAAACAATTCTTAGAATACAATGTATAAGCTAACGAGTCAGAACCAAGTCCCCTTAACTCTCGATAATGAAAAGCACTTTAGCTTGTGCTTTCAAGGGTAGAGTTACCCGCAAATATTTTTCTGTTTATTATTTGATTGTTTTTTAAATAGTATTTTAAAATTCTGTTTAACCGAATAGAAACACAGAATAGAAACAGAGAATAGCTGTGTTTCCTCTAAGAAGTCCAGGATATTAATACGACATTTCCTATTATTTTGATAAACTTACAATCTCAAAGAGATGTTCAGGACTCGCATTACAGGCATCTGTATTTTACATTATTCAGTTATTATGGATTGAATGATATTTTGAAGACTCTCATTTTTACTCTTCAAAGATTAACAGATCACTCATTGACTTTCCCTGTCTAAAACCAAGAATTGACTTCTGGATTGTTTTCAACAGAAAGATTTATGGAGTCTCTATAAAACCTGAGTTTCAAAAGATTAATCTTGAAGAAAAGCTTGAGCGTGCTTTCAAAGGAAAACAAGTCCCTTCTACTGAGTCTGTATGGGTAAGCATGTTAATGACACAAGCTACTGGTAAGCATTTGACATCAAGGCATTAATACTACGCAACTGCACTCTCTCGCTACATGAAATGTAGCTTTTATTTACCCACAGAGGCCTCTGATACTATGCTTACAAACCAGCAGAATTTACCTGTACTCAGTGTGGAAGGATGGAGTGGACTTTGGCTACCCAAGATGTTCATTCTTGTGCTACGTTTCTACAGAGAAAATGAATTACCGTTAAATCCACACTAAAGCCTCAACAGAAGAGAATTACTGCACATGCAATACAGATTTAATTTACAGGAAACTGGGGGCTGGGCAAGTTTAATGCAAGGATGAGAAAAAGAAATGCAACTTTGAAGGGGGCTAATCTACAAGCAGCAGCTCATTTCAGTTGGCTTAAAACACAAGCCAGATGTTAATGATGAAAGCTCAATATCTAAAAAAAAAAAAGGAAAAAAAAAAGACAGAAAAAAGAAAAGTCTGATATGTTTCTGCTCAGGCAAAACACCAGGCACTCAGTAAATCAAGCAGTATTTCCCTCCCGTACATAAAGCACCAGCTAGTGCTTCAGTAATGACTCCTGTTCCCTAAGAGACGAGCATGTGGGAAAACTTGTACTGCAGCTGTCTGTCCACAAGACACTATAAACAAGTTACATCAGTTTTCATTGCAAGAGGTCCTGCCTCTTGTATATTCTGCAATTAAACTTACTGGGAGCAAGCCATTAGTCAGAGCCCCAGCCTCTTCCATGTGGGGAAGCATTTAATTTGACATATTCCTCCTCAGAGACTGGTTTTGCAAACTGGCAGTAAAGTTCTGGTGGGTCTGCTTTCCCCCTCAACCTTCCTCTGGACACTAGGGGGACAGAGAAGCAGTGGTAGAAGGTTGTTGTGAATGTGACAGTTTTGCTAAAGATGGATATTGACTTTCAGATCTGCATGCTTGCAGTGTGATTGCTTCAGGTCGGAGCTAAACTATACTGTGACCAGCACTGCACTAACATCATAGCACACTCTGTGTTTTGGCTCTCAACAGACACTTACTAGTTACAAAAATAGAAAAGAGAAGATAGCTACCCTCCAAGCATGTCCTTCTTCCAAGGCAGCACTCTGTGCTTCAGCAGGATTTTCAATAACTCTTCCTATTTGCCCCGAAAAATCCATTGCTACTAGTGAGTTTTCAGATACACTTCTCTGAAAAGGAATTTTCACTTGTTTCAAAAAACAGGGAAAGAAAAAACCAGCTTGAGAGTTTCATTTCAGAATGTTTTGGTTTCAGAAGACTGTCCAAAGTTATCCTTCAACAGCACAGAAAAAACATCTCATTTTTTTTCCCCCTTCCAAAAGATTCACAGACACAAAAATAGATGGCTTTTCTTTTCAGGCCATAGGAGAGGGAGAGGATTCAAAGGCTGAGAATAAAATCTGTATTGCTCAAGTTGCCCATTTGCCCTATTACTATACTCCAGTCATTTTCAGGGCCAGTTGGGATCCAAATATAGGATCTTCACTTTTAGATAGCTAACAAGTCAGCTCTTGGCCCAACATATTTTAGGAAATTTACGTGTTAGTTTTGCCAGACCTAAGCTGGCTTCTGCAGAGACAGCCAGATGTCTCAGTACTGTACATCTCAAAAGTGCCTGACGTATCCAAGATTTTTCAATCATGTGGATCATGTAAGCCTAAGATAATGGAGAGCCAACCACGTAAACTATACTCATGTGAAACGTGAACTTTACAATGATTTGCTACACAATGCTCAATTTACATTTCTTAGCGTAAAATTTTCCACTTTTAAAATGCAAAAGCAAATGTATCTTTTCCAACATCATACATTAATGAGGTAAAGTTCATTACTTACTACTGGAGTGGAAAAGTGGGGAAGCATGGCTTTTCTCTGCTGGGGAATTCTGTAATTCTGATACAGTAGCATTCCATACTGCCAACAGAAATGCAAGGATGTTATTATTCAAATATATACCCTAGGAAAAAAAACCGTAGTGATTTCATAATACCACTTACACTGGAGCAAGGTGCCACCAGTTTATTTTTTTCATCATCAGAAGCTGTCCCAAAGCAATTTGCATTAAGTAATAATGATTGGCACGTGGCAATCGAGCAGTAAATATGCATGACAAGTTTTATTTAAAAGACAGCACTTTTACAAGCCTGAGTGAAATACACAGGTAACTTCTGCCACCCTCAGCTATCACCACATTTTATAGAATACAAGCATTCACTCGAGGTCAGAACACACGTATTAACTCCCCTGCTTTTTATCCTCTAGTAATGTGAACTTAAAAAAAAATTCTGCATAAGACATTCAAACTCAGTTTTCATAATGATAAAAAATAAGAACCTTTCTGATTCACTAGCTGTTTTAATAAATTTCAGCAGGAAATAACACTTTTGGTACTTTTCTCATCCTTACAAAAATAAGGTGATTGAATTCCAGTCATGCTTCTCGTTGAACGTGATAAACTTTAGCAACACTAGTAGCTAGGATGGTAGGAAAACACCTACTCAGTGCCTTCCCTAGGGGCACAGTGCTGAAGTATAGCAACACCGCTTACTGAATGTTCTAATTGAAATGGTATATATAATTTTGTAAACAAGGTAATATATGACTATGGAAAGCTAAATCAGTAGGTTAATAAACAGGAGGGTCACGACCACAGCCTTGAGGCACAGCCTTAATTTTCCCTGACTATACACCTTTAATCATCTTTCAGTGTTCCTTAAAAACAAACCTTTTTTTTCCCCTAGTGTTAACTGCCTAAGGGTGAATGTTCTATGCCAGTATACAGAAATTCCTGCCATACAGTACTGTTGTTGGCACAGGTTGCACTGCAAAGAAAGATTCCTCTGAACAAGGAAGGTCACAGCAAGATGCATGTCTACATATTTGGTAAGAATAGCCAATTCTGCACACTGCGAAGTATTGTCCTTGCCATTCGGCAACATTAGTGCCTCGACCAGTGTAACTAATTTCTTCAGAACAAGTGGTATCTTCAAGGCACAATTCACTACAATTATCGGATCCTCTGTTTGAGCACTTTCCCCACAATGCAAAATTCTGTGTAAATAGGGAAAGTAAAGGACAGCTGAGAAGCAGCACTTGGAATTGCCTGGAGACTAAACCTCTTACCGTAATTGTTAGCATGTATTAAACACGAGTCAAGTCAAGTAACCGCAGAGCAGACTATGATAGCCAACAGAGGTATTGGCTCCACAGAAATCAAATACGCGTCTTGTAATTGGGATTGCTTCTTGCATCCTGGCCTATACTACGGCTAGTGCACCTGCTTTTGTAGCAACTTAAAATAGGAATTTCGGTACTGCAACACACAATCTCTTATAATTAACAAATGAGATAATATTTGGAGAGCGTTCAAAGAGATGTGCTCTGGTTTGGAAGGTGACCACTTAATGTAGATGGAGAACAGGCACTGCATTTTCATACCTGCAGCCCTGGGAGTCTGATTTGCTTTCCCCACGCTTACAGGGTTTTGCGTGATGGACAGTCTGCACAGGGAGAGGAGCAGGCAATAGTAGCAAACACTTCTCATATCTTGAGGATAAACAAACGAGCTGAACTTTTTTGAGAGGGAAGGGAGGAATCAACAATGGTCACGCAGCAATAGGGCTATCCGTGGCTTCTCCTAGTCAACGCCACACGTGGACCGGAGAGCGACAAAACCTCGTACTCCTCCTGACGCACCCGCTCCCTTGCAGCTCCTGGGACGCGTGCTGCAGGATCGCACCTCCTTCAGCAGGTGGGTGTGAAACACCGGTGGGGAAAAGGGCATTTTGGCAGGGAGGGCTGTGAAGGCTTTGCTGACGTGGGCTGCTACTTCGGCAGGAAAGGCGACTCTGTTCATTCAGGACAGGGAGACCGAGTGCTCGCCGTGCCCCCGGGTTACGTGTCCCATTTTGGGCACAGCCTGGCAGGCGGCAGCCGCCAGCGGGACGCTGGTGCGCTGACCTCAGCGGCCGGAGGGAACAGCCGTGCCCTCATTTCCAAATCTGACATTATCTGTTTGCTACCGAGAGAGCCAAAGGTGACTGAGCTCAAGGTTCTCCATCCTATTTTGGTGGACGTGTATCTAGTATCAAGTACCGCAGTACGACTTCGTGCATGCCTCTGCTTTTTATCACATTTTGTATGTTATGCTTTGACACAGAATATTAGAGGGTAGGATAACTGCACAGAAGAGAGGGGGGATTTTCATGGGTAACACATTATCTGTACATTTTTTTATATACGTGTATATTCCCTTTAACATGAGGGAGGATGTAGTAAGGTACAGAGAAGAACACAGTAGTTTTCAAGGCAGCATCTTCAAGGGAAGATTTAAAAACAAAACAAACCAACCCAACCCAAAACTTCTGCACATTTCTCTATGAAGGTCAGTGAGTTCTCTGCTTCAAAGAGTGCAAAATAGTCAACTTTCTCCTCAGTTCCTTCCACGGTGATTTTGTTTCAGAAAACCTGTGAAGCCTCCTATAATATTATGAAGAAATCTCACTGTTTGCTCTCAGATATGAGTAACTTTCACCCAGAGGTAGGGTTGCTTATTTTTGTTTCCTTTTTTTAATAGAACCTTCAGAAAACTGAAAAAATTGCAAAAGCTTTAGATAGAACTCTCTTCTAGTTAAGATAACCACTTACCGTTATCAAAACATTTTCTTTAGCTTTATGATAATTTGCAAATACCTTGTTAAGTGGGTTTTTTTTGATTCATTCACATATCATGAATTTGGCTCCAAACCTAAAATTATAGTTGATTCATATGTGGAAGGAATTGAGCTCAGTCCTGTGCTTAAAAGCTTAGGAGGGACAAGTCTACCTGGCATTTTGCTCTTAGCTGTATCATTTTGGAGGCAGATGACATTTAAGAACATATAGGTATTTCCTCATGAACAAAATAATGAGTGCAACTTAACTATAGGTGTAGCTCTATTCACATGGAAGAGATCAGGTACCTTGAGGAGTCGAAAGGCCGTCATCCAGCACGTCCTGCTTTGCTCGTCTTCAGCACACAACAACCTCAGCTCCTTTGTTTCATTTCTCACTCTGTTGGGCTATAAAGAATTAGAGGGAAGTCAGCTATACTCAGTAGAAACGCAACAGAGTAAAGGCAGGTACAGTGTTAGTCCAAGAACTGGCCAGAAAAAGGTCACACCACGCTGAACTAAAGCTCAGGAGAGGCTGAGCATGCTTTGAAAGAAACCACTTTCTCAGCTGGGTCCACTAAGATAATCAGTGTCTGCTTTGAAATACCCTGCGGTTCTGGCAGTTTACAGGAACAAGGTCCTCAGGTCATGCTAGAACCAGAACCAAGGCGTTTGGGTTTGGTTTTTTTTTTTAGAACTGTGAGAAGTTTTATGAGCCCCCATTCTGAGATTAAGAACCCAAGTTTCTGTAACTGAAGGTTACTGAAGGTCTGCTTCCACCAGTTCGGGATCTGTCCCGTAGCTGGTCTCTACTCTCTGAGGCAAACCCATGTTGTCCAGCTCTGGTTCGGCTGCTAGGAAAAAGACAACTTCACTGCTGTCAATAAAACCCACTCCCAGCCTTATTTTCTTCTCAGAAAATTACATGGAGCTTTGAAACACTTTCCAAACTATCTCTCAGCACAACAGTTTTTAAAATCCTCAAAGGCAAGTGCTTAGTCTTATTTCCATTTTCCAAGACAAATCATCTTCTTTAAATAAATGCAAACCTCTGGCCCACAATAATGGTACAATTACACCCGATCGGAGCTTGATCCTTTGTTGCTGTATAGTTTTGGTGCTCGCTGTCCAGAGAAACCTTCCTATTCAGTTAGAGTACTTGGAAAAAAAATTTCATCTGTGAGGTGAACCAAGGCCATCTCACAGGCACACCATGCTTCAGCACTGAGCTGATCTTGCCCAGAAATTTCCCAAGCCAAAGGAGCACCAGATAAAGTGTTAAAAGTGTCACATAAAACGATGGCAAGATTCGCAGGACATGCCTGCCAAATGAAAGACATTAAAGATCAAGTCCTCACGACAGAGATGCTTGCAGAGTTTTACATACAAATCCCATTTAGCTGGGGGCTGGGGATAGCAACACTGTCTTGAACTTTGGAGGAACTTAATGAGAAGAATTACCTTTATACAAAATCCATACTCCGCAGGTGCATTGTACAACTTCTTGCCTGCTATCAGTGAGAAGATGTTGCTGTCTTCTAGGTCAGCCAACAATTGCAAATGTCTTGGCTCCTGGGGAAATAATGTGTTTTATCATAGGTAAGTGTAAGATTTTGGGAGACGTTGCTGCAAGCTCTGCAGTCTCTCAAGACCAACCCCCAACAGAGGGCACAGTATGAACACTCCGGCAGCCTGCAGTGGACACGGCACGGCACCTTTTAAGTATCAGCCTACTAGCAGAAGGTGCTTTGTACAAGAAGCTGACAAAATACTTATTCACACACATCATGTTAAAAGTGGCATAGCCTATTACATTGCTCCAGAGAAATCTGAAAGTTAGATAATATACGATATTGTCTAAGGTATCATTTAAACTAAATTCATGAACCATGTGATTGGAGACCATTTCTCTTGCTAACCTTGTTAGCACGACTTCAGCGGCCACAATGGTGTTGTCTGGCTAGTTTGGTTTTATTATATAACAATGCTATATAGCTATTTTCATGCATTGAGAGCCCAGGGCTTGACTGTCATTTGATCATGGCTTGTTTATCCTTTTCTATGTGATAAAAAACCGGGAACATTGTGTGCAGATATCTAAAAACCAGAGCAAAAAATACTCACCATAAAAGCAGAAAATGCTTTCACATGCTAGTACTGTGCAACTTTTTTTTTAACCTTACCTTTGAAGTTCCTTTTGTAGAACAATAAAGTCCTGATCTCCTCAAACACACATACAATTTCTTCCATGATTTCCTACCCAGCTCTTTCACATGCAAGAAACCTTGAATTTCAGGGCAGCTACTGGAATTTAAAAAGTTCTGTTGGAGAGGAAAATGTAAATGAGGATTGTGTCCTATGTATGGATCATAAAATTGTCACTGTATTTGCAGAACAGAGAAGCAAATGGCAAATGACTTTGCTGACTTGGGGCGCAGTTTCACGTTATCCTTAAACTGACATAGATGTTTGAACTGATTTATGACCAAAATAGGTATTCCTGCTCCTCCCCTTACATCTACTTCGCTAACTCCCCCTGCCCCTGGCATTTTCCTGTTCTCCTTGTCAATACTTAGATCTCCAAAAGGCTAACCATTTCTCTGCATCCCCATTCTTCTTGCACTTGGCCTGAAGGGACACAAAGTAAGCTTATGAATTCTTAAAGTAATACCTTGTCACGACAATTCTGGCAACTAATCTAACTTGGAAACAATGGCCAAAATCCGCAACTTTATCCCAAAATTTTAGAATGGAAACAGTCTATTAAAGTCTTATATAGCACATGCACCTGTCCCAAGACAAGAGAGGTATGACAAACAACAGAATATTTAACTGGAAATGAAATGTAGAGCAGTCAAATAAGTGTCAGCAATTATACTAGACTTCAGGATCCAGAAGTATTTAAGTTCTTGACACAATTAGAGGGACCACATATGGAATCGTTTCATTTGCAATACATCAAAGGAAGGAAGTATTAACTATGGTTAGCAAACTGATGGATTGCTCCCTTATTACAATGGGCCAGATTTTTAAATGACAGAGGGCTTGCTCAGTAAGTTAAATGCCAAACTAATAAATTCAATAGTAGGAAGAAAAATGCATAAACCTGGTTGGCTTAGATGACTCTGCAGTTCTTGAAAGTTGTGTTCTGGTGTTATTTGGTGGACAATGGCCACAGGACACAAAACAAAAAATCAGTGCCCTGCATCAGAATTCTTAGTTGCATTAAAACCTAATTTTTTTTCCCAGTCCTCCTTCCCATCTCAACTAACAGAATGGAAAAGAACAGTCAATTTTCCTGCTATTCGTACTGTGAATCCACTTCTCAACTGTGAAAGGGAAAGACCAAAAGGAGAATATATTCTTTCTGTCCAGCTAGATAAACCAAAACTAAACTAAGATGCAAGCTTTTTTGCAAATCTGAGCCAGGCTGATCCTAGGGAAAACAGTTCCCACTGTTTTTAATGCTACTAAGACTAAAAATACTAGCTCTTAATGCAGTATATGATATTGTGAGATGATATTTAATATTCTTCCCTATTTTGTGCGTAATTAAAAACAGCATACTTGCTCAATGTTTGAGGTGGCCTCTGATGCAACACGCTTAGTGACTACTAGACTGCAGAAAGTTTACCTTCAACAAATTACAACTGTCACTGAAATAATGAAAAATGGTTGTGTGTTTTTTAAAAGGAAAGGGGTATTTAATATAAATGCTTGAAGGAAGACTGTTTCTTATGGTTAAACAATGAACCAAGGAGAATGTACCCATCCTCCTTCCTCCACCCTCTCACGCTGTTAACCCCTGTGACTTATGTTTCTCCAAGACTGTACCTAACTGTGCCTCCCCAGAAGCAAACTCTTGTATCTCACAAGGTTGTCAGGTTCTCCTTTTCCTACTGCTTGAGTTACCCTAGGTTCAGAACTTCTCTGTCTTCAAGAACATCTTGCTCTTTTAGGGAGTCCCGCTGCCTGTGTTAACAAGCAAACTCAATTTTCTACTTACGCTGCAAGGAAAAAAGGGTCCAAGGTGTGCACACCTCTGCTCCTACCGGTCTGTGGCAATGCCTGTTCTCACCAGTTTTGGTTCCCAATTGCAACATCATTGCAAGTGACTTTCATTTTTAATTCCAGAAACTGCTTTGATTTTTGTTTCACTTCCCATCTGAGAGTGGATGGTGGTGTTTTAAATTCTTCTCAGTGAACCTGGAGCCAGTACTTAATGGATTTTGAAGTGGTTACAGGACAAAATGAGTGCACTGGTTCAGAAGGCAGTGGAAACTTGTTGTGTTTAACCAGAGAGTCAGTGCATATTTGCAAACATGCAAAATGACAGAAGTCAAGCTAAAATCAGTTATCTGTACGTATACTTTCTTCATATATTTGTGCCTTCTGCATTTTAGTTTGCCTGTAACTTGTGCTACCATCTTCCAGGCATCACGGTCTTATATTCTTAATATAGGACTCTTTATTAACAAACTCTGTTTTTAATTTGGCCTCATGAGTTGAATGTCCCCCATTTGAGAAAACAACTAAAGTGAAAAAGATTTAGACTCCAGGGATTTAGATCAGAGTGCTTAAATTGAGAGGTTTAAGTGAACGAGTTACTGGTCACAGAGGTAGCCCACCCTTCAGCACCATCCTTGGAGGCCAACCAACCGTGCCACCACCACAGTTCCTTCATGAGCAAGCAAGAAACTACAGCAACATCAAAACTTTGGTATAAACTCAGTGCATGTGCCACGGCCATGCAGATTGCCCAGCTCTACCAACACATATGCATAAGGTATACACCCCTGTAATTTAACTTGGGGAGCTTTAAATGGGATTACTCTGCAACTACTATGTACAATTTTCTGTAACTACTTGCACTTTTACTTCTTAGGGAATTATTATTTTTCTCTACAAAAGAGCAGCTAGTTGGCTGAACCATGGGGAAGTTGGTCCTTATTGTTAATTCTCGCCAGGGACAAACATGGGACATAAAAAGCAAAAGCAATACCTCTCACCATCTCAAGACCGTCTTCTAATATACATGCACATTTTTACAGTTTCTCCTATGCTATGATCTGGAGTATAGAAGAGTACTTCTGTTTTGCCTTTTATGAGGAATATTTGTTTTTCTAGAAATATATCTGCTGAGATGGTTTTAGGAACAACACTAGGTGGCCGAACCAGATACCCATAGAGTAAGTTGAATATTCGTGGAACAAATATGTGTGAACGTAACTGTGAATACTTTGTGTTTGTAACTTACACCTCAATGCCACTGGGTAAGAAGATCTTTGTCAGATATTTTGAACTTTAGTACTATATGCTAACTTACTACACTGATCTTTCTCTGACCAGCTATTTCCAGACCTTTGAACTCTCCCTTCCTTCCTCTCAACCTCTCCCCTCCAGCTTCAAAACTTTCTTTGTCCATATGGATAACTTACAGTACCTGCAAAAGTTGTGACTGTGGGATACTGCCATTTGTTTGCTGGCACCAGGCAACCATTTGCTCTGGAAAGAAATTCTAGACACAGAAAGAGAAAACAATTGGAAGTCACATTATATTTGAACACTTTTACACAGAACAAGTGGAATTTTCTTCCAGTCATTAATTTTTTGAAACTATCACTCTTGAATCAGTTTGGAGATCCCCTGACACAGAAAGTAATACTAGGGCTTTCAAGTGTAGCTCTTCCCTTCCTTCTGCTCACCAAACGCCCATGCAGACAGAATGTGGATTTTTAAAATATCTGATATGCAGCATTTCATAAGTGCATTTTCCCATCGCTTCCCCTTCTTTTGAGGGCTCTCGGGGATCTCTAACAGCCTCTACTTTCTAGGAAAGGACAGGATGAATGGTCCTGCGGTTGGGTACGCAGTGACTCCTTGCTTATTGCATATTCTGTCACCAAAGTTCTGGGCTTCCCTCTCCGTCCAGAAAGGCTGTTCAGCAAACAAACCCTCTGTAACTCCACTTGCCGTGCGGACAATGCAGAGCAGGAGGAATAACAAGTTTTCTCTACCCTCACAGGGGTAAATTGGATGCAAATGCATTAGAAGAAGTCTCAGGCGGGGGTGCTGCAGGATCTCCAGTACATACACCTTTACCTTTGATAGCACTCTCTTTCTATCCAAAATACAGTGCTTCAGTGCTGTATCTGCTTGACCCTAAACCTGCTCAGTCCCTCAGAAGGCTCCAAATGAAGTGCCATTCACAGACCTTAACTAGTGAGAAAGAGCTCACGTGTGACTGTTGATGCTTCGTTTGGTTGTTCAACAGACAGGTTATGCTCAGGGCTTGAAACCCTTCAATCTGTCAAGAGAAAAGCCCTTTGCAAAATCTACCCCTACACGTTTATACTTCAGGGTAACATAACAGAGCCCAGTGTTTTTTTCTTGTAAGGATAGGTCAGCACACATTCCATGAAATGAAATAATAAAAACTGAAGGAGGACACACGTGCAATAATTAGCTCTGTGTCGTATGCCCTGCTTCACGTGCTAGATTTGAACAATCTCAAAGCAGACATCTCCCTCCTTTCCCCCATCCCACAAACACAGAAGCAAATACTGTTAAACACGCAAACAGGTGCTTCTACAGAGCTTTTCGATTTCAGGCATCTGGTACAAGATCTCACTCATACTGAATCTTTGCATGACAAAGGTCAGACAGTTTTCTCACTGGTAAATCTATGACTTGACTTCAGATTTATTCCTCCAGTTCCCCTTTTCATTTGCCATGTTTTAAAATGCCTGTATAATTTGGTTCACTGAATTTACTATACACAGCAATTACATTAAGTCATTCTTCAAGTTTTTAAACATTATATGAAGCATGAAGACATGCAGAAATGCCTGAAATAAAACAATGACTGATTATAACAAGACGAATCACAACAAAAACGTTTCCAGTTTAGAACATTCGTCGGTCTTCAGGCAATATAAATTTCAGTATTTGGGGCATAAAGAGAAGGGCTGAAGAGGAATCACCCTTCTGCCAGGTAAGTTGCACAATGAATTATGAAAGCTGACATTTACCAGCCTCTCTTGAGTAGAAACAGTGCCATATGGCAACAGCTAATGGAACGGATAGGGAGCCTTCGCATTCTTGCACCACCAAAGGAATGATTTATTCTCTGATTGCAGGAGCCTGGGACTGAATGCCAAGCATTCTGGGTTTTACTCCCATGCTCTGTTATTAATTAAAGTATACCACATGAATCCAATGTGCTAGCTCCTATGATACCAAAATTTCTGTACAACACTCAGATGTTCATAGGTTATCAGATGGGAAGATCAACAGAAGTGAAAAATTACAAACACTCCATGTACAGAAATGTTTCACACAGTAAGTCGAGGCACAGCCTCCGAAACAAGAACTAGCAGATGACGAATGTACGTGCAAGCACACGTGTGAGGATGCAGCAACTGTGCATTAACGCCTATGAGGAAAGGAATGAATGTATCATCCACGGTAAATTCAGCAACGAGCTTTCCGTGTGACCTCATGTTTCTTTTTTCTTCTGCCACCACAAATGCCCGACTGACCCAAAATCTGTTCTCACCTAAACCACCTCTGGATTATCCTCCTTCAGCTATCTAGATAGGTCACACCAGCTGACATCGGTTCGTGTCAACAGCCTGTTCCAACTTAGCTGTTTAGGTAAAATGTGAAAAATCATCCCCAAATAAGCAGTTACACTGCAAACAGTTTAAAACTACAACATTCAGAGGATCTTACAAATCCAGCAATAAGTACGGCTATGACATACAATACTTTTCAAGCATGGCTATACATGAGGCCATAGAGAGGGTGAGTTACTGTGATCAGTAAAGAAGGCAGAGCACACTAGTAAAGCACAGCCATAGGTGAGACACTGTTCAAGATATGTAACAATAAACTGGAAATTCCTTGTATGTAGTTAAGGGCTTTAGGGGTTACCCAAAGGGTTTTTTTTAAATTATTACTGTCAGAAATTAAAAGGTTTGGATACTGCATGCCATGCAATCAATTTGCTTCAAATCAAGCAACTTTGAAGATAATGAGTAAATTGCACTTCTTATTGTTTTTCTTAAACCAACAAATATTTCCCTGTCTTGGTCACTCTCCAACATAACAATAGCCATTTTGAAACAAGTATATTTGGTAACTTGAAAACACTTGGGGTTTCTAGGCTGGGAGGACAGTACAAGGAATTTAAACATTGGTTAAAATTTCTTTGGAAAGAATTCTGTTGGTTGGTTGCTTTGTTTTTTTTAAATAGATGTTTAAAGACATAACAGCGCCCAGCAATGTTATTGCAATCCATCCCTCTCTCTGTGGTGTAAACAACTAAGTAATGAGACTCACCATGGGATTTTTGAAAAATTCATATTTTGCGTAATTCTTCCTGAACAAAAATTTACTTTCACTTCCCATTGTGGACTCGACTTGAACTATGAGCTCATGATCTTCCAAGCACCTCTCTGTGGAAAAAGAACATGATGTCATCACACAGCCAACCAGCAGAAGCAGCGAGACCAACTCCCAAAGAACAGTAGTAAAACAACCCAGTGTAATTCCATTACCTTTTAAGAAGTTAACAAAACATATTACAGCTTTCAAACCATACTGCCACGAGGCATTTAAAGGAACTAGGGTGTAAGCATTCCAAAATTGAATGTTACATGGCAGCATTCTTCAAAGATTTCCTGCATCAGGGTTTCATAAGCTCAGACTTTTCAGAAAGAAAAGAATGTAAGATTTTTTGTGTGCAGTAGCTTAAATAATACACACAAACCTCTTCTTTTGGTGCTGGCTGTACGCTGTGGAACTGGCAAGGTGGACAGATTTAAGGGGAAAAAAGCTGCAGCAAGGCCACCGTTAGGTCTTGAACTATCACAGAAATACAGTGTCCTATTTGATCACACTCTATGAAACCAGTTCATTTCAAGGTGAACTTCAGGCCTTTATTGTAGATGCTGGACAATGGGGTTTATTATGAAAGAGGTCACAGGATCTACTTTACAGGAATACTGACAGAGACAAATGTTTTGTACACATGACAGGGCAATTTTCTGCTCTAGATTTGGTTACAAGGTAACTCCCTACAACCACCACTTCTCTGGTCAAAAGAATGGCACATCAAAGCATGAACAGATAGCTTAACAAATCCAATTCACTGAAAGCAGGAACTCGAAAGAAGGCAACTGGGCTACGTGTGCACTACTTCAGGAACTCATATCTCAGCAAATCTTCCACAGTTTCTGAGAAAATATTCAGGTATTTTTCAAAAGTCTTAATAGTTAGTATTTTCATCCCTCATGTAATAGGGGAAAAAAAAATGAGGTCAAACAAAAAAATAACTTTCGCAAAGCTCTATCCAAAACGCAGTGTGACTTGCTGGCCAAAGAAGTTCGGAGACTCTCTTCCCCACTTCATGTTCCTGCATCCTCACATTCCCACGGTTAAAAATATCAGGCTGCCACCCAAGTTCTTTTGGGGTGTTTTCAGGACAGAAAGCAAGCAGTCACTGCCATCTCAAAAAGTAGCAAGCTCTTGAACGTCACTGGCATTATTCAACTTAGCAGATTAATGTAATTTTTTTGATTGAAAATTTAACCTATCTCTGAGTGATCCCATTGTCTTTTTCACCTGCATTTAGATTGTCAGTCATCACCAGCTCACTGATGACTTCAGCATTTACTGTGCATTTGCAACGTCCAGCCTCGCTACAGATTGTGTTTCAAGGGGTTAACATTGAAGATTTTCCATACTGGGCTGCTCTCAAATAAAGAGCTGCCTCTTAGTGCATCAGCCCTAACACCACTTTTAAGGGTGTTAGTTCTTCGACTAATGCACACGACAATACTGCTGTTGGTAGCAGTTAATTAAGGACATTTTGCACCACCTGAGCATTCATCACGTGGACCTCCACAGATGAAGTTTCAGGTATTGCTCCTGGTCTATTGCTGCTGCCAGGGTTTTAGGCAACTGGTTATGTCAAACCTCCTCCACACTGTGATGAGGATGGTGGGCCTGTGAGGGTGGAGGGCCTTTCTGCTTTTTAAATTATGCTTCCTCTGAAAAAACATTTAACTGTGTTGGTATGAATCTTCATCACCGTATGAACCCCGAAAGCCCACGTCCTGCTACTGCCTGCTTCTGTCATCGCACAAAGTTGTGGTCTTCGCTGTCCTAATGCAGTAAAGATTGCTCGCCTAAGGGCAGGGACAAACCACATCCTGTTCATTCTGTCCTGCCTGAGGAAATGCAGTTATGGGTGAACATTTATCAATTTGTTTTGTATTTTGACCGTTAGTTTGTGTAAATATACCCAGTGACTGTTTCTGAGATGCTTTAGGCAACTGACCTAGATCTCTCTCTTTACTAAATCAAGACCCTTTTGAGACTGTGTGGTGATACTCCCGCTGATTTAATGTTTATGCTTTCATTTTACTGGTGAAAACCATCCTGAAGAAAAGGTGCAGCATTTCATAGCACGTGCATGTACAAAGAAAGCTAGTCCTGGTCAGTTTGGTACTACTTCATAGAAGTTGTCCCCTTGGAAAGTCCTTGGTAATTTGCACTTGGTTAGTACAAGTGGGATGAACTGCCACTTGACACACCAGCAACTCAACCTCAGCCCTGCTTTGAGCTTCCTGCTACAGAACTAGAAGCACAGATGTCAGCCTATTAAGTTCAATAGGTCAGTCTGTCTTCAAGTGGCATTGCTGCTGAAGTGACCAGAAATGTCTCCTTTTAGTTTATCTGATAGGCTCAACTCAGCCTCCTCTACACACTTAGAAGAACAAGACAGACTTCCCCCCCGCCCAATTGCCCTGTATTATTATCTGAACTTCTACAGAACTGTAGAAGTGATACAAGATGGGAAAAGGAGCTGGATTCCATCATGAACAACTCACAGGCATGGCCCCAAGTTCCCAATTGGAGAATCACTACAAATGACGGGTGGACCAAAGTGTGAAATAGCCCACACCGCTTTCGTATTTTAGCAAGCGCTGTGTCTAACTGTTCCATTTTTAATTCGTTCAGATTAAGGCAAATCAAACTCAATGTACATATAAACAAGAAAAGCTATGCATAAAACTATGCAGCAATTTTTTCTTCTAACCCCATATATATCTCAGAGCCCTACTACTTTTCTTTCCTGTTTCAACTATATTAAGTAAGATGTACAGTCAATTCTGCAGCTGGAAAAATGAGGTTTGTAGGTAGGGATTCTTTCACTGTCCAGACACATCCTATCATGACAGTCTGTTTTCATCATCATTATTATTATTATTATTATTTCTGTTAACGTCCAATACAGATATCTCAGTCCTCATCCTAAATTGGTGATAGTTAAGCATGGAGTAGCACATAGGGAGAATACCACATTTTATGAGCAGGTTAGGTGTATTTCTAGTTGCAAATGAAATAATGGGACCAAGCCAAGTGTCACAGGCTGCTTAAATCTTGACCACAAAGTGTTTTAGATACTAGTGGTACAGTGCGGCAGGAACCACTTCCACACGTCAAATCTAAGCAAGTCTGATGGTAAATTGTCACGCCATTGCCTCCAGCGAGAACATAAGTACTTTGTGTGGTCCAATAGCCGTTTGAAGTTACTTGCAAGCACACTTGTTATTTGGAATACACTTGACTATGTGTGCAAAGCAAGCAGTCAGGTGTAGGTTCCTTAAAAACTGGGACCTAGAAGATGACCACAATGACAAATATGCAGCTGGCTTCAAAAATTTGCTCCTGTCCTCAGTCTGCCCAACAGTAAAAAGATGAACTGGTTCTGCAAGCTCAGCTCTTTTGGAAAGTTGTATCAGCCAAGACCAAGGGGGGAAAAAAAAAAACCATAGTGAACTTAATGAAGGAACTCACCTCTTTTGGCGGGCTTCAAGATTACCACCTACAGCATTAAGTCAGCAAGCATGTCTTGAGTAAGAAATAATGTCTTATGGAAACACAGAATTCTCACTGCTCTTAAACTGTATTTCTTTCCCTACACTGCTAAGTATCTGTTCACCGTGGTTTCATATTTATACTAGCAATCTTTATTTCTAGAGGGAAAAATATGGAACGTCAGACACCTGATGATAGCTTCACCTAAGGTGTAGACAGATTACTACCTTGATCTGACAGTCTCTGAAATACAGGGAAGCATTTAAGCTACTGAGAAGCTAGAAATAAGCAGCCGTGTAACAAAAATTTCAAACTGCAACCAAAACTGGGTGGACACGTGAAAGCTGGTATTTAAAGTTTATTGAATATGTCACAGTGCATACTTTGGCCGCCAAATGCAAGAAAGTGGACGCTGCTGTGGTCTCCCGTTAAATGAACTCTTCTGTTCCCTTTCCTGTCCACATCCTTTCAAATACGTGAAATCTGTACCGCTACAGCTTTTTTGACGCTTCGGATGCTTTTTTCTTTGTCTGTTCGCTTTACGCCCTCAAAGGCTGCATTACTTCTGGCGCAGCTCGACTGCGTGGCCTACGGAGGACAGCCCCGCAGCAGCCCCTGCGCAAAAAAGTCTGGTGGCTGCTGAAGCCCCAACCTGCACACCCCGCTTCCCTGGGACAGCCGGGGCCCCGCTTTGTGCTCCAGTGTAAAACAGAGGTCCGAGGCAGGCAGGTCCCCATGTATATAAATGCAGCCCGATAAGTATCTTGCTCTTTTCCCATCATTGTTAATTACCAAGTTATTTGTGTGTAAACAGAAGCTTTTGATTTCCTAATCAGCCTCCTGCCCGATTCATTCAGAGATGTCACACACCAGAGTTTGACAGCACAATTAGTCACCATGGAAGCTATTGTGATGTCACAAACACTGAATTGTGGCATCATTGAATGAATCTGGCAGGAGAAGGATGTTGGTTACAAAGGAGAAGGCTTCTGTTTACACAATACCTTGGTAATCAGCAATGATGGGAAAGAGAATATAGAAAAAGAGAGCCTGGTAGTTTAATGAGCGTTGATAAAACTGAAAATTTGTAAAGGTTGTTAGAAGCGCGCATGTGGCGTATTAAGCTATGGAGATAAAGATTCTGTAATTTATACCTTAATTCCTCACCTCGTCCTACGTCCTCAGAACTGAAAGTATATCACAGGCATATACAAACGAGTGTTTCATGTTAATTTTTTCACATACTTCTGTATTGGGAGAGACAACCAATAAAACCATTAAATAATCAGGATATCCTATGGTTTTTTTTTTTTTTTTCTGTGCTACTCTGTAGAGCAGTGAATTTATCTGCATTTAACAGTATCGGTTTAGGGCAGTACATCTCCAGCAAACTGTTTCCTTTTTTTTTTTTTTTTATTTGTAAGGGTTCTGAATTACATTTTTAGACATTAAAAAAACCCTCTGTTAGCTGCGTTAGGAGAGCGTTCACAATTCCAGTGCTGGCGATCACAGCTTCTAATTTATCTTCCTCTATTTTCTAGAAAAAAATTCCCCGTGAAGTGTATCGACTAATACTCCAAATGCTACACTTTCTAAAGCGTTATTGTACGCTATGCAGAATTATAGATAGCGTATCTGAGCAATAGGCAGTTGCAAGCTGCACAGCAGAACCCTGCAACTAATCAGTGCCACAAAATAACAGGAGGAGCAAGACTGAATAACATGAGATCCTTTCAGGTACTGTAATTAAACCAATTCACGGTGTTATTTAATTCCCCACAGTTCTTCCTCTGGCTGCCTTCTTGAAACTGTAACCATGACACCTTAATTTCAATCAGGTGGAAGAGCTGCTGCCTGGAGAGCAGATGCCACCGCTGGTCCAGAAATTGCCCATGGATTTGCGGGTGGTGCCACCATTTTTTCCCTGCCTGAAGTCAAGTTTAGCCGCCCCCCTCCCCCCCCCTCAGCATGCCTAGCTTTCATAAGCATTACTGTAGGTATGCAAAGCTGAGTCTGCTCGCCCAGGTCTCCCAGCTGGTGATGAGCTGAGCTGTTTCACAGGACCGGTACTCTAAGGATCAAGCTTAATTTGCCTAAGCTGTTTATTTGCAATAGCTTCAGACACAGCAAGGTAGCAACAGAATGCCAGCGTGGAGATTAGACAATTATTTTTCTTTTTTATAACAGAAAACCAGAGGATGGGAAATGAGAGGAGGACTTAAAATGGCTTAAACGCTTAACACATCAAATTGCAATGCACAAAGAGCACGTATGTGACTTCAGCTAATTGTACAAATAAAAACAGTGGAAAGAAAACGTTCCGGCTGGAAGCACATTAATACGAATTACACATATTTTATGTTCCCAGGTAACCATGCCACCCCTTTGACCGTTCCCTACCTAATCCTAGGTGAGGGTGATGCTCCACTAGAGTCCAGCTGTTATCATCCACACAATGACTTTTGTAAACGAGCAGCTGACAGAGGTCCCTGGCTGTCATGTCTGCTAGAATCTCGACCACTTTGCTTGTTCCATCTTCACTAAAGACTTTTACATCCTGCAACATAAAGGGTACACTTACAGATCAACAGCTCTGAACATCGGCAAACCACACAGCTACCGTAGAAAAGCATCCTCTCGGTGTGATGGTTCCGAGCACCTTGGCAGCCAGGACAAATGACATGGATGATTCACTTTATAACACTTTCTCTCGAGGCCCCCTTGCCCTATTTCCCGCCCCCCCCCCCCCCCAACACCTCCCTGCACTAAGCAAAGATTCAGCAGGGTTAATATGACCACACACACAGAGAAAGTGAGAGAGCAGGCTCCCTACGAAACCGCGTCAGGTAAGCGAATGTGAAGCAGTATCGAGAGAGCGCTTCGGCAACGGTGGGCGAGAGAAACGACACCCGGTCAAACACACAATTTCCTTGGCGGTCCCGTCGGAGGCCTCCGAACATTTACAGAGGAGCAGGCCAAGACCCCGAAGACTGAAAATGGCTCTCGTGCTCCCCACTAACTTTTGATGGCTTCGCTCGGGGAAGTCCCGCTTGCAGTTCGCTGGCGGATCGATTAGCTAGCACCGTCCGGACACTTCTCTCCCTGTCCCGACTTCTCTTTCGATCGGGGCTCGAGGGCAGTTTGCGACCGAACGTGCCTACGCTGCCCACCCCGAGTATTAATGGAGGTGAGGGAGCAAGTCAGGAACCCGCTCCCCACCTCCAGCACTATACAGATGCTCTCCCCTCTGCATTGTTCTGCTCAGGCGAGAGACGCTTGCTTGCCACAACGTTATTCCTCCGGGCTAACGCGCGGGTCCGAGATTTCCATCAACTCCCCGCCGCAAGCGCCCCGCGTCGCATCCTGGCGAGAGGAGGCGAACCGACCGACGAACAAAAAACCCCGGAGGGCAGCCGGGCAGGGCGAAAAACCTTACCTCGGCGGCACGTAAGAGGCAGCAGTCGGAGGAACAAGATGGCATTGTACGCGGGGATCGCCTCTCGGGAGCGGGCTGGGGCTCTGCCTCCGCCGAGCCTCGGCGGCAGCCGGCCGGCGGCCGGGCGCCCGGGGTGCCGGCGGTCGGCGGTGCCGTACCTGTCACGGAGCCCCGGCGACGGGGACTGCTTCTGGGGAGGGAAACAACTCTGCCGGAGCTCCACTCAAAGGGTTACACGCAATCTTTGCGGTAGTGAATCAAACCACACCGTGTAGACCAATCCTAGCCCTCCCTCCGACTGATGTAATCGTTTCCCACACACTATCAGACTTCCAAATTACCCCCGCCCCCCCCAAAGGGAAAAAGAAAAAAAAAAAAAAGAAATTACAAAGGAAATTTGTCGTCGCGGCCACCCGCGGGCGCCGGAGCCCCCTCCGGCAGCCGCGCGGTTGGGCGGCGGGGGGAGCCCGAACCGCCGCCGG
>NW_010972439.1:2883552-2972474 GCF_000737465.1 Haliaeetus leucocephalus | reverse complement strand
CAATTGACGCGAAGCCGCGCGTTCGGGAAACGGCTCCGTCCGGCAGCAGGGGTGAGCCAGCTCTTCCCCAAGTCGGGAGGAGCGGGGACCCCGGCCCGGGGGGGCCGGTGCGCACGCCGGTCGAGGGGGCGGCTGCGCTCCCGCTCCTGCCGACGCTCAGCCGAGCCTGTTTTCTGTAACGAGCACCCATTTCAGAGCGGAGCGGAGTTCGCTCCCACCCCCGGCAGCCCCCCGGGGGACGGGGCCGCCCGGGGTCCCCGGCCCAACCCCCCCCGGGCTGCAGCGGGGGAGCAGGGCTCTCGCCTTCGCTCCCTGGGCGTGCGAGGAAAGCCAGTATTCCGCAGGACGGAAAGTTGCTGCTGTATTTGCTTTCAGCGGGGAATGGGGAGGGACTAACACCCGCTTGAATCTCGGTTTTTTGTTTTGGGGTTTTTTTAACTGCTCTTCATCGCAATAGACTGGAAAGGAGCGTCACAACCGAAAAGGTGGCGGTGACAGAACTCCTTCCTACTTTGGGCTCACTCTATGTGCGCCGAACTCCACTTTCCGTATCGAAACTGAACTCTTTCGGATGGATTTCCTGCCTCAGGAACCAACCTGGTGACATCACCCATTCATTCATCAGCCTGGGAGAGGCACAGCTCCGTGCTCTCTGCCTCAGCCTTCGCATGGGAGCCTGTACCAGGCACACGCCAGGCGAATCGCCGCTTTTGCAACATCTGGAGCACAAAACCCCCTCTTTTCCTTCCCTGCGGCTTTGCTGGGAAGGAGGCAGCGGGGCTGGGCAGGTCGCACCTGATCCTTGCGGCCGCCAAGTCCCAGAAGAGAGGGAACACTGTTTGCCAAGGGTCCCTCTCAAGCCCTTGCAGGTGGAAAACAGAGAGCCCCAAGACAACCGCCACGCTCTTCCCTGCTCCCAAGCACGGGAAGACTTGAGGGAGTACGGCCGCTGGAAGAAGGCTGCAGCAGTCTTCGACGCTCGCTCAGGCCCTGCTCCCTCGGTACGAAGTGACGGGGTCACGGGGACGCGTCCCACCTTCCCCCTCCTTGCCCAGAGTTTGAGCCAGTGCCCTGAAGTACCACAGCACCTCACAGCACGTACGGGATGCACAACGGCTGCTGGCCGGTGTGCGGCTCCGTGGAACGCCACGTTCCCCGCACCCCCGTTATTCCCACACCCCCGTGACTATGGGAGCTACGCTAGAAGCGTGGGTACGTTCATTCGCAGGGCCGGTCAGCGGTGGGGGGGGGTTAAGGATCCCTTTAAAGCCCAGGGACTGGAGTGCAGTGGGTGGACGGCGTGAACGCAGAAACGCTCAAGTTAACTTCACCAACTATTAATAGTGCCGTGTTTGCTATCAAGGACAGCGCAAGGCCGCGTGTCACCACTGACATCACGGATATAAAAGACTGCATCGGGGGGGATGTAATGGCCTGAGCTGAACCCTGCCCCAGCGACGGGAGAGAGACCGAAGTGAGACGAAACCCCGTGCCTCTGCAGAGGCAAGAGTGCAATGGTCCCCAAGAGGCTTACGCGAAAGGTAACGGGATTTTGTGCCCCCACGCAGGGCGGGGAATGACACGTAGCCACGAATACGGAACCGGCTCGACGACAAAGCTTCAGCTCAAGCTTTCTGATGGTTGCCGTGACAAAAGAGGCAGACTGCAATATTCCTTTATCACAGAGGGGACTTAATTTAAAGTCAACTGGTCAAATCCAACCCTCTCACATTCCCTATCTCTCTTCCCGCCCCCCTCCCCGCCCTGTCTTTTATGCAAGAAAGCATCTCCTACTTTAAGATGTTAAGGGCTCCCTATTCAAACTTCTTCCACCAGAAACACTGTTTCACTTGCAAAACTGATTTGGGGCTTATTATCTACAAGGGAAAATGAAGAACTCGTTCTGAACGAAATGCTCCAATAATGATAACACCTAGCCTGAAGATGGGTTCAGAAAGTTAGCCTGACATTTTGCCCTGCATCCCCCCAAGAAATGCAGTGAAATGCAACAGCAGACTGCCTGCAACAGTGATTTACAAAAGGCCCTAATTACGTCAGCAGCACAAGGCACCTTCTATTCAAAATTAAGGTTAAGAATGCTAAGCCAACCAGAGCACTATATTGGCTGAACATTCAGTGCTTTACAGTGCAAAGGAGCAGATAACAGACTGCACCATTGTTCTGGGAAGAATTCTTCCCCCAAGCTTTTTTTTTTTTTCCTTTTTTTGAAAGACAGAAAGACTTAAAAATTAAAAATTTAAAAGAACATTAATATTCATCACTTCAGTGGTTTCATATAATGGGTTGTGTATCTTGAGTACCCTCATGGCTGTTTCATCTTCCAGCCTTAGTTCCTCAACCTCACTGCAGTATTTTGTGTGCATCACGTAATGCAAACATTATTAGGAATGAGCACAAAAAAACCCCAACCCAGTTGTGTCACAGTCACATTACTTCCTTCTCCACTTTCTATTTGTGCTTTTTTATTTTCCTTTTTCTGCAAAAGAAAACCTACGACTGTATATAATTATCATAAAAATTCACGCTTTTAAATGACGTTATGCTGAAAATCTTCAGCATCAAACAGATCCAAATTTACATTCTACAGACGGAAATGCATCATGGTGTAATTTGTATCAGTGCAAACCAACCTTTGTTATCCTGGATTATGATTCCAAACTAAGTATAAGGAGAGAGTACCCATTTTGAGAAGGCCCTCTGACTGAAATCTAATAGATAAAAGGTTTCAGTACACTAGTTCTTCAAGAGATTCACTTTATAAGGGACGAAGATCAGAGACATCACAGAAAGCCATTAAAATACACTGAAGAGTCATTACCAAGAGCTGCACAGACTGAAAATCAGTCTAGCAAGTTTTGACTTTCATCCCCCCATTTCACTCATCAAGATTGTTCAGACATGAGAACTGTACCATCAGTGAGGTAAACAGAAAGAAAATTGAATTGAAATGCATGTACCTTGTGCAAGCAGAAGGAGCAATTTATTGCAGAGGGCACCTATGTACCACGCAGGTAACTTGCTGTTTTCACTGGAACCCTGTTTTGATGAGAGCATTTTTCTGAAAGCTTTCTATACTCAAAGCTCATGGGCTCACAAGAGCAGAGTCAGAGTCACTGGAGGAACGGGGATGCTTTCAGCTAGGATCAGTCAACCCAAAGCTGCTGAAGACTCAAGCTCTGCATGCAGGTTACCCTGGAACTGCTATTTGCCTAGTTGAAAAGGTAACCAAAAAAGGAAGGCTTTGCTTCCTAAAGTTGCAAACCTTTGATAAAGAAAAGCCTCTAAGCACGCTCTGTGCACACCTGACAGGCAAGCAACTCGGTCAACCACATCTACACACTGGAGCACCAGCCAGTCCCCCCTTACTTGCCCAGCAGCATTATAAGACACAGGAATTTCAAGTGCTGCAATGAAATAAATATATAGGTCAACCCTATGGCTCTTTTTGCCTCCTCTGTTGCACAGCTCATGCAGGAAAAAAGCCCTTCAAACAGCAGCAGTAACAGCAATACATTGCAGATAGGATCACTTATATACAAGGCATCAGACAGTACTTTCTCATAAAAGAAAACCAACTCTCAGTTATTTGATCATTGCTTTTTTCCCTACGTATAAACATAAACCCCTAGGAAATGCTGAGGTTAAGGTTCTCATAGCAACATTAACTCTCTCCTCTGGCATATACTATATTTAGGTACACATTTGAAAGCCTATGAACAACAAAGGAGAATAATTGTTACAAGATCAAGATCTTAGTCTTTGACTTTCATATCCAAAACAGCAATCTTAAAAAAAAAAAAAGAAAAAAAAAAAGACTTAAGTTGGCCATGTTGGAAAACCCTGATTTTGTCCCTCTTTGCTGGGCTATTGAATTTTAAACCCATTTCCTAGAGTCAGAGGAATAACTTGAAGGGGAATCACAGTATCATCATATGTTCAGTGGTCATCAAACACCAATGCTAAAGTCATGAACCCTGTGGGGGTCGTACCAGCGAGACAGGTTTTGGGAATCACAGCGGCGTGGGCAGAGAAGGGCAGGGCAGGATTAGCGCTGGGTTCAAGTCAGCATCTATATTTGGAGGGTTAGCACTTCCGAACCAGTCATGTATGAACGCACAGGCCCACGTTCACCCCAGGTAATTTTAGAGAGTTAAATTCCTTCTTAAGCTAAGGGAGAGAGATGGGGTAACTTAAGATGTAAAGCGCATGACAAAGGTATTTGTGTGTCTCTGCTAGCTGCAGAGGGAATCTAGGCTCCTGACTCTGGACTTCAGCTGGATGCCGTAAGCTATATTGGCTGAATTCAGGCCGCGGTGACTAATCAAGCAAACATGTCTCTCTGCACTATTGGCATAATTACACACTGCAATTGTTGACATTTGAGCTTAAAAAAATAAGCAAAGTGTGTGATGTTGCATATACACAAACCACACTTAAAGGAACATATACAGCGAGCACATTTGGGGTACTATTAAAGTTCAAAACCTGAATATTGTAAAGACAAGCCAAAGCTTTTCCTCCTCTCATTCAAAACTACGTGTGAAAATGGCTATTTGTTACGGAGACACCGGATGAAGTCTATACTCATCAACTGTTTCTGTTTTCTCAAAACTTAAAGTACTAATGGCCTCTGTACAGGCTTAGGCTTGCAGAGCAACTGCATCAAAGCTTCTTAAAAAATCTCAGCTGTTTACTTAAAACGGTGTGAACTGTGCAATGCACTTTTAAGAAAAGACTGTACAGAGCACATTTTCAAGACATACCCACTGCCTGCATGAACAAAAGATTTATTCCAACGTGTGCTCACATACTTAGAATCTGAAGGTTTGGAAACTGTAAGTTGCTACCCTATAATTTCCATATTTTACAAATAAATAGCAGAATGCAGTTTTTAAGTGGTACATGCCTATATACAGACAACGCACTGTTTTTGTGACAGTATCCCCAAAAGCCGTTTCACTCTTTCCCACTTTGGTTTAATGCTCACATGTTCAGATAAATCATTTGACCCGTTTGACATTTTCACATCTTCCCACTCGATTCCTTGTTTGCCTCTCATTTTTAGGTAAAAGAAAGGAGAAAGACTAATTTCAATCCTTTTAAGAGTAACAATAGGCCTTTATGAATTTTGCTGAAGCTTCTGGGTATTTGAAGGATGCTGGAATGGAGAAAGCTTGGGAAGCAGTTTGGATAGGCTTTGACACAGTACCAGTCCACACCAGTGGGAACATAGCCCAGCAACAGCCAGCTCACCCAGTCCCAAATCTGGGGGTCCAGACTCTTCCTGTGGACACAGCACCGACAGCTTACATTTTCTTCCTCGCCTGCGTCCTCCCCCACCCCGCATTTCCCATTAGTTTTGATTATAAGTCTGTAAATGAGCTCCCTTCTCTCCACACAGCTCCTCCCAACAGCAATTGCTTTTCATGCAAAAATCCTTTCTAGTTTCGAGATCCTTTATGTGCGGAAAAAAAGATAGTTACAGGCACTGTTACGCTCCTTTGATTATGTAATGAAAGACATTAAGTGGTGTTGCTGGCATTAACCTTTATCTTTCATATATTTTATTGTGCAATTTATGCCTAGATAGTTTGCAATCCTCCTCAGCTGTGCTTACAGAATGCATTATTTATTGTCTGAATTTGCTCCAAGAGAAAGGTTTAGTAGAAAAGTTCTTGCAAACACAATTTAAGTCACTAACAACCCTAGAAAGGGTAATACAAAGAAAAACGATAATAATTTCTTGATTAAAATTCTTAAGTAACCAAGCTAGTTACTGAGTATTTTAAATTGTTTTGCCATTATAAATTACTCTGTAGAAAAGGAATTATTACCACATCTTCCTTGCTGCACAGGCTTTCAACCACAAGAACCACATTAATTTGAAGCTTGGCAGACAGTGCAACAAGGCTCCAGGGAGCAGCTTCCCATAGGATTTAGAAAAATGGTGCAGGTCCCGAAGACTTGTGTGGCTCCTTCTTTCCCAGTAGGACACTGTGGCAACTGCAGCTGAGGCACTTGCCGTCTGAGCGCCCCGGCCACCCTATGAGCCAGAAAGCTATTTCAGCGTAGGGTCCGCAACGTACAATTGGCTTCCCGCTCCGACTTACTATTGTCCAACTACAACTTCTACATGGGTAGTCCACAAAATTCCCCTTCCCTCGCACGGTCTTCTGAGGGGAAAGGAGCAGAGAGGTTACAGAGCAGAAAACAGGAACGCCATGAAGGGTGGTATACGTAGTTAGGCTTGGCTCCAGCCCTCCATCTGCATGCGCCGGTCCAGCCACGTATTATTAGGAAAGGGATCAGAGACCACTTCCGAAGGTCCCTTTGGAAACTGAGGATTAGTAGTTGATGTGCATTTTTAATGCACGGGCAAACCTTTGGGGCAGTGACTGTCTCTTATCTGATACAATGGACCTCAGGATTTTGACTGCGGTTGATATAAATACAGAAATAAAATAAAACCACAACAGTCCAACAATCAAGGACGATGCCAAATAAGCTGTATTTGGAATGTCCAGACATGACAAACCAAGCACATTATTTTAAGAACTGGTAGTTATGAAATTTGCCTTTAACAACTGCAATCCAATTTACTTAGTCTGATAGCAAAGGAATTTAAGCAAGCATAAGATGCAGAGCTGGACAGAAGTTACAAACATGGAATGCAGCACAGAGGAAGACAAAGAGAGACCCTCTTCCCACTCCTGTTTCTTCCTCCCTCCTCCCCAAAAAAGTAATCACAAGGAGTGAAAAAGCCAAGGATTTAAGGACTTGTGAGTTTGTTCTCTGGTGCTTGCAAATGCAGAGTTCCTAAGGCTCTCTCTGCAGCCCTGAAGGCTAAAATAAATTTAAAAAAATTAATGAAAACAAGTTCTTAGCTGAAGCCCCAGCTCCTAGATCTGACAAGCCTTGCCAGAATTGACAACAGAAGGATAAAAAGAGTTTTCACAACACATACAGAGGTGCACTAGATTGAAAAAAAAAAAAAAAAAATCAATTATCTGTCTTTACAAGAGTCCCTTTATTCCCCTTCGCATCCCGATGAACCAACACTGACATCCCAGATCAGGCAGTTACACCAAAGCTACCAGAAGAGAGGGGAAGCTGGAAACTTAGGGCAGTGAAAAAGGTAATGGAAGCTAATGGAAAAAAAGGCAAAACGCAGAGAAAGACTCCTAACGAAGACTGGCTATAACCTCCAGGCACTCCAGGAATTATGACCATTTAACGATGGGATCCTGAAGTATAAATACACTCTGAAACTCACAGCCTAACAGGCTCCAGGTGCTGAAAATCCCAAAAGCTCAAGCACACCTTGGAAATATAAATTTCCCGCACTCCAATAGCATCGGTCGCAACCCACAATAGGTTTTCCCAATAGGGCTGAGTTCATACTGCTCTGACAATAAAAGAGGGGTGCTTTATAACGAGTGGGTGACAGGCTTAACTACAGCAGCATGGCAAAGCATCCCTAATGCCCGGCCGTCAGCTGCCTCCTCGCTGTACAGTATTCAGCAGTATTGCTGAACTTCCCGTCTCCCAAGCTACCGGCTCTGGAAGCTGGCGATTTCAAGCAGCAAGTATCGGCTAATTGTTGCTGCCTGCAACGTTCAGGATGTTTTATGGGTCAGTTTGTCACACGCACACAATAAATGCTTTTAACAGAGCTGCTTGCATTGGGAGAGTATTTCTGCACAACTGTGTAAGCATCGATTGTGTGGCCAGAATTAACCCCCTGCAGATCTTAGCCCAGGAAAAGTTATGTCAATGGGAGAAGAGGGCTCACGTTATCCTCTCCCCAAGGCATGCATAATTCTCATTTTCAGCAATTGCTTTAATGAGAAACTGCTCCATAAAACTGCTCTGCCGTTTAATTTTTGGTAAATTTAGATACCAGAGGAAAACAATAGCTTTCCCCAAATTCAGGAATGATACATCAAAAAGTTTCTGGGGCTGATGCAAAATCTGGGGTTATGTCACCATGACTAAGCCGGATATTCTCTCTTGAATGCAGCTAGCCCCATGCAAATCTCACTCCCTTCCAACCTGCTGAGAATTATTCATTTTCAGTGGAAAAAAAGTGAGAAAAATATTGGTGAAAACCCAAACACAACCCTACAAAAGATTTATTAGCATACAGTGTCTAATGACCCCACCCCAAAATACCTAGTGTAGAGATCCAAGTCACCAAGAAATTTTCACATCTCTCACTGCTCAGCTTCACTGCTGCACCCATCCATCCATGCATGCTACGGCATGACCAACGCATGAGTTTTTAACTCCACGGCAAGTGCCTGTAACTTATCTATTTCCGAGTTCCCTCTCCAGGGCTTGCTCGAGATTATTTTGCACACCCCCTTCTCCTAGTAGGGGCACCACAAACAAAATAACAAACACAAAAACCCCCACAGAAACCAACCCTTTGCTTAGCTTACAGGGACAAATTCCCTGCTGCCATGGTTACCACTCCAACTTCTCTTGTGGAACTAGAAATAAAAAAAAAAAACCAACCAAAACTTCCCTGAGAACAGACGGCTATATAATGTTAGCTCTCCCTCCCTCCCCTCACTCATCATTGTTACCCACTAAATCAGCTACATCTGGCATATTTAATTTGGACTAAATAAAATGTCACTAATTAAAAAGATGCCGAACAAGCAATACATTGACATTATAGAAACAGAGGGCTTAGTATCTGAACACAGCCTATTAGGAGCTGAAAGGATTCAACTAGTTTTTACCAAAAGCTGAGAAACAAAGGCAAGTAAATGGTCCTCTATACAATCTTACTCACAACAATGTCCTCTAGAAGCTCTCCCCTATCGTCTAGGTGTACCAAGGTTTCCAAGCACTAATTCCTGGAGCAGCAGTGGCTCAAATGCAAAGTAGTTAGCTCATTATAGATGGTATTATTTGGCTGGAAGTCTGCAGCCTTCATTCCAACTTTTGAAAAGGTTACTTTGCTAAAGCTGCAATGAATAAGATGGTCGGAAGACATGCACACAAGTTGCTTTAAAGGACCCGTGGCCACGTCGCTGCCTCTGAACAGCAACAGCCTCTCCTCTCTCACGTTCTCCACGCTGTTTTCGGCAGCCTAATTTGAAGTATCACACACCGCTCCGTCCTTCCTCTCTTCCAACTCCTCTCCTCAGCCCATCCCTGAAGACTGACACGTCAGCTCTCTGCATCTCCCATCCCAGGTCACACCGCGGAGGTGAGAGCATTGCTTTCTATTCTGACCAACACAGCCACCTGGCTGAAAGCAGCTCCCCTCACCTCGACATCAGAACGCCCTCCTCCCCCAGCGATCCACATCATACTCCTAGACCAGGCTTTCACCTTTGTGGCTGCATCATTATCAGTATTCCACTGCCACTTATCAGATTTCAGTGCAAAGCTTCACTGAATCATATAAAACTCATTTCACAGCTCTTAAATGTTTTCCATCATCTTTTCTGCCAACTGGTAATCTTTTATTCTAAAGCTGTGCTATCCGTTATGATTAGTTGAATAAGCATTTGAGTGATTTCATTTTTAGTGCCTCCAAGGCTGAGGATTTCCCACGAGAACAGATCATATTCTAAGTGGTCTGGTCCAGATTCTCAGCATTTATAAATCAGACGACGGGCTCCTCTCTATTTTTGCTGATGTGCAAAGTAGAACAGATATTTAGGTATACTTTCATTGCCACTGCTTAATTTCAGTACTACTGATGGTCAAATAAGATTCAAACGTTCAACACAGAAATCCCCCCCCCCCCAAAGTAAATTTTAACAGAATTCTTAACAAGATATTCAAGTGGATTACGTTGATAATACTGGCACACACTAGGCAAGTAAAAAGATTACTCTTCTTAGCAACTCAGTAGTTATAAATGAATTAACAGCGAGCTTTATCCTCACAATTCCAAACTTAATATTAAAGACATAACACAGATGATATATTTCAAAATCATCATGCCTTTAACCTTTTTTCCCATTATAAAAGTTTAAGAACAATCACGGGACACCAGAAGGGTTGAGGTTGGAAGGGACCTCTGGAGGTCACCCGGTCCACCCCCTGCTCAAGCACAGCCACCCGGAGCCGGCTGCCCGGGACCACGTCCAGATGCCGTTGGACAATCTCCAAGGATGGAGATTCTACCACCTCTGGGCAACCTGTGCTGGTGCTCAGTCACCCCTCACGGTGAAGGAGTGTTGCCTGATGTTCGGAGGGAACCTCCTGCGTTCCAGTTTGTGCCCATCGCCTCTGGTCCCGCTGCTGGGCACCACTGAAAAGAGCCTGGCTCCGTCCTCTTTGCACCCTCCTTTCAGGTACTTATGTACATTCGCAAGATGCCCCCTCAGCCTTCTCTTCTCTAGGCTAAACAGTCCCAGCTCTCCCAGTCTTTCCTCACAGGAGAGATGCTCCAGTCCTTTAATCATCTCTGTGGCCCTTTGCTGGATGCTCTCCAGCACATCCATGTCTCTCTTGTACCAGGGAGCCCAGAACTGGACCCAGTACTCCAGGTGTGGCCTCACCAGCGCTGAATAAGGGGAAGGATCACGTCCCTCGACCTGCCGGCAATGCTTTGCCTATGGCAGCCCAGGACATCATCAGCTGCCTTCGTGGCAAGGGCACATTGATGTTTCACATTCAACTTGGTGTCCACCAGGACTCCCAGGTCTTTTTCTGCCAAGCTGCTTTCCAGCTGGGTGGCCCCCAGCCTGTACTGGTGCAGGGGGTTGTTCCTCCCCTGGGGCTGGACTTTGCACTTGCCCTTGTTGAACTTCATGAGGTTTCTGGCAGCCCATTTCTCTAGGCTGTAATCTCCAATACAAACAGTGTGGAGTTACATAAACACCATGATACTAACTAAAAGCACAAAAAAATATCTAGTGAAGTTTCATCACGGTTTAGGAACTCTAAATAGGCCTTTTCCTAGGATCTTTCATCAGTATTTGAACCACTGTGGCATGGCTTGGGAAAAGTTGCCTTTGAGTTAAGTGTTTCAGAAACACTTGAAGTCCATTTGTCAAAGGCCGATGAACTTAGCTGTTTAAGTCTAAATATGAGGTAGTGTGCTGAAACCAATGTGACAATAAAAAAAATGCTTCCTGATATAGAACTAGATGACATAATGCTAGGGATTTGATGCCAAAGCTTGCATGAAAGAAAATGCTACTTCTTCATTCAGCATCTGCTTCAGATTATTTTGCATGGAAGTCACTGCTGCTCCGAAGCTGTCAAGACACAGTCAGCTTCCAATTAAGCTATCTTATCTTTGAAGTTGATTGGAAGCACAGCCTTCTCTTCCCTATAGGCATACCCCTAAAAGTAGGTAATCTGAGATAATTTCCAAATGTATTTATTCTGTGTTGTCCACCCAATTAAACATCTTGCACAAATGCAATCAATGAGCCTTCTCTCTAATTGAAAAGTTTATGCAACAATTTCCATGAGGCTCCCATTAAACATTTAAAATAATTAGCTGTATTAGAAAGACATTTATATTCAAATAGCTCACATGCCCAGTTCCTTTGTTTAGCGTAGGCAAATGAATATGAAAAAGATCCCCAGAGGAAAAGACCAAATATTGGGCGAATCTTTTCTTTAAGACAACAGACACTCCCTAGAAACCAATTCTGCATGGTATTAAACGGGAAATCTTTTAACAGTGGCCTTACTGCTGCAGCTGATCATGGAGAAATCAACCATTTCTAAGACTCGGAAAGGCAATGACAAGGGAGTTGACTCTGTATTTTTATGTATTATAGATAAGAAGTAACAGTCATTACCTTCAAGCATGCTCCCTTCTTCCCCTTCCCCCTCTCCCTAAGTTATTGGCAATAAGTTAAAGAAATCCACCATGAAAAGATACCACCAACTTTATTTCCATCCTGGCACAAATGACAATTTTTTTTTTTTTTTTAATTTTGATGGCTCTGTGTTTACATCATGGATCTTCTTTAAGAATTATGCTGAGAAAAATCTAGGTCATTGAAACCTTCTTAAACTGAATCACAGAGAAACTGAAAGAGAATGTAAAGGCACTGATGTCAGGTTTATTTTGCCTTTTCACAAGCTCATTTTTTTTCCAGATTGACTGGCAGAAGGTAGATCAACCTTTAGACATCTTTCATATTCTGAAGTTTCTATTTCCACGAGTGCGTTAATTCTATTCCCATCCCAAATAAAACATTTTTTTAAAGTGTTGTGCACTTGGCAAACAGACCCAGCTATATAAGAAGGCTAGGCTTAAAGGGCAAAAGTAAGGGCAAAAGTACAACTTGGATCAACATATAACAGAAAATAGCTAAACATCTCAGTTTAGAATTCTGGGCAACATCATAATTTAATAGTCCCTTCTGGACAAAACTGTACTCTCTAAATAAATACGAATGTAAACAGTGTTCCCCCCCCTCCCCCCGCTTGGTTTTAGTATGAATCTGAATATTAAGATCTGCTTCCTTTAGACTATATGCTTATTGCAGTCTTGCATTTATGTAAAATGGTAACACGTATTCAAATTTCATTCTATAGATTTCAAATTACAGCACCTACTTCTTCCATTCAATCACCATGTAGAATTTCTTAGGTTAAAGACATAGCTGCACATGTCAAAACTAATTTATTTTCAAGTAAAAAGTGTCCACTAAAAACATAATGCATTAATAATTATAACTGGCAATGATAAATAATTATTATTAGCTATTAATAATTATTACTGCATTTCTAACCCTGTGTCCAACACAAAGCTGCTGACTTCAGCAAATGTCACTCTATCATTCTTCATTCATTCACACAGAGACAATTCTACACACAAGAAAAACTTTATTGCCTTTCCCAGCTTCAGAAGGTTGTGTCTTTAGATGGTGGTTCAGCATAACCACCATAAGGTTTCTTATTGGAGAAAAATCTATCTTGCCTTTTGTACAATGTAGAAAAGTGTCACAACATTTGCTTCTTCCACAACTCCCCCATCTTGTTGCACAAGATTACACATGGCAAAAGTAAAAATTTTTGGCTAGCTGCAGGATATTAACAAAAAATACTCTGTACTGAAACTATTTTCAGTTCAACTGTTGCTCATACACCCTTCAACATAACAGACACCGATCAGACCCAAAGTGTAACTTGTAAGAAATAAGTGGGTTTGTGGATTTGTTGCCAGAGTTCTGCAGGTTCTTCTTTCAGTGCACCCAGCTGTACAGAAAACAACCCAAGTTTGCTTGGCTCACATCAACTGAGGCTTTGCCAACCTACCCACTCTATGAATTTCACTTTTTAAAGCGTAACAAAATAGCTAGTGCATGAACTTACTCAAGCTAGGCCATGAAAACTGTGTTTAAAGAACAAGTGAAAAGGTGCATCTGGTTCTAGGTGTCATATAATGCATTTCCCTTCCACAGGCAGTGCTGTGTTAAGCCTAACAGCTGAACCTTCCCTGTAAAGACCATTATTTTCCATGTGTGCAGACTGGATTAGGTAAATTACCAGGTAGCTTCATTCTGGAGCTCAACATGGAAACCACCTGGAAATGACAAATTCAGCTTTAAAAAAAGTTAAAAACTAAAACATCAGAGAGACATCCTAATGACTTTGACTGTCCGTTGTGAAGATAATTAATTTGGGGAAATTAACCCTCCTTCCTTTTTCACAAACCAACTTAACGTTTGTTGCATTTGGTTTTCTACTCAAAACAAAAGCTGAGGGTAGCTTTCCCTAGTACAAAATCAGCAGGCAAATCAGAGGTCATATACTTTCTGAAATAGTTGTCCAATTCCACAACTCTCTACCTTGGAAACTCCTGCTATTACTCTCCCCTGTGGGCTTACTGGCTCTTGGGAGATGTACCCCCCCCTCACCCCCGCCGCCAGATTCCCATTTGTTCCTAAAAAAACCCAAGAATCTCACAAGAATTAGCATCGCTATTGTGTATCAAGTACCAATGGCTAAGAGTATCTGTCCATGCAAGTCTATATTCCCTCTCCAAATCTTGTATATGTTTATTTATTGAAAATGGCCATCTCAGATGCCTGAACACTGCATACTGAAGTTGAAACACTACGGAGGCGTGTGGAAGAGCACTGACTTTAATTTGCACAACAAGAATGTGGTGAGAAATGGATCGTTTTTCACAGGCCCTTAACAGATGATGGAAAAAAAAAATCAGCCTTGCAGCTGCCAGCATCTCTCCAGATAAATAAACTCTGCTGTTTCTTTCAGGAGGAGTAAGTGATGAGGAGGTTGGCCCTTCAGGCGAATGGTCAACAAAAATTTCCCACTTAGAAACAAGGCCAGATTTGGTCCTAATAAACCAGCTTGGTAACTCAGGGAAAGGAAAGGATCTTCTCCACCACAGATCACTACCTAGTTTAAGGTTTGCATTCCTCTACACAGAGGTGGCAGTCATGTCGGCTGTCACTGGCCACCTCAGTCAAAGCACATCTAGTCTTCACTAATCATTCAAGTTCCTACTGTGGTCAACAGAAAGAGAAAGAGGCGCTTCAGTGCAATTTATCATCTTCTATAGTTTCGCTACCCTAAGATGGCATAAACGAACTGGAAAGGTAGTCCTCTATCTCACCACTGACTGGAGATACCCAGACAAGCAACCCAAATGAGAGATTTAATTTTTATAGAACCGTATTTCACAGAAATAATTCCCACCCAAATGCTGTCTAAAGGTGATCATATTTCTTGACACTGTGAAAAACTCTGGTAAGCGGTTGCCTAATATTACATGTAATAATAAAGACACCAGGGAATGTAAAAAACCTATTACCCAAGATTTGCTCAGTAGTGGTATTTTTTACTACAGAATAAACTTAAAGGCAAACAGATACAATTCTGTAAAGAAATTTTTGTTCCTGCACGGAGCAATGTAACTTTGGGTGGGGAGGAGCAGAGCACATGCAAAGGTCCCTTGGTCAGACATGAGTCTAATCAAGCAAAATGTGGAATGCAACACCTTCCAAAAAAGCACTTGCTGTTATTAAGTTGTTTTTAACATGAAGCAAGCAGCTACTTGATGAGGTCTGTAAGCAGAAGGACACAGCAGGGGTCTGATAACCTAAGGGTGATTAAACCCAACTCTGTGTCAGAGCTTATGTGCGACTTGTACATTGAGTTTGAGCCAACCCCTGATACCAGCATTCACGATACCAAGTCAGGCACAAAAAGGTGAAGATTATCTTCACCAAGAAATCCCAGTCTCCTCCTCCAAAGTTATAGATTTTCATCTCTACTTCTTGCAAGCTGAGATTCGAGAAAGGGCTGCCTATAGCTGGGAAAAACAACTATGCTGGGTATGTTCATTAGTCTACATGCCATTTTCCAGCAGCAAAAAAAAAAAAATGCCACTGCATAGCAAACAGTATGAAAAGCATGGCCACTCCTACTGCTTGTCTGTTGTATGTAAAGACCTCCAAGTTTGTCTTGCAATAATGCACACCTTTCATAATTCAATGTGCAGTCCATACGGGTACTTAATTCCAGATATTGGTAGTTTAGCTGCAGCATACAAGCTAACTTGCAACCATGTTAGGCAAAGTCAAGTATGTCCTCCCCAAAATACTTTATTATGGTCATAGTAAAAAAGGAGAATTGCTCAGCATAAAGAAATGCTCTTCAACAACCTTTCAAAAGATCTGCTAAGTCACTGCAGGAAAACGGGCCTTGCGAAAGTTTTACACCAACAGAAGTGGGTTTGTACACAAATAATGGAAGTCGTCCTTTCATATCAGGGTCAGAGTTCTGCATTGATGTGCAAGTCTAAGCCAAGCAATGTGAGCTGCTATCAACTCAGACTTTAAATACCTTCTCTTCAAATATTTCTAATGTGTTTCTTGAACTCAGTGAGACCTTACTGGTTTGAAATCCTAGTTAAATATTGTCATACAATTTAAGAGAAAAAATTTAGTTTCTACTTCCCTACGTTTACAGATTTCAAAATAGAGTAACAAAGCAGTCCACCAAGAAAAGCAACTAATTCCTCTACACTCCATCAGCCCTCATACTCAAGATATTGCCCCTAAGTTGCACCTCCAGACACTCTTCAAAAAAGATATAATTGCAGTAGAGATGAACTCAGTTATGTAGAAAGCAGAGGTTGCTGCAAACTCATAATGGAATGCAGTCACTGTGAATCATGTCTGGCACCACAGGCATTTTCTATATTATTTTTGCTGGCATTTTATTAAGGTGCCCCCTTCCTTAATGGCTGCTATTTGAATGCAGGGTGATTAGCACTCCCAAGACTCTGGCTTAGGAGAAAAACAAGCCCTTTGCACGCACATCATCCTCAACCACTTTGCTAGACAAGAGTCAGTTCACCACCACAGCTTTTACAGCTGCATGTTAGAGAAGGCTTGAGAAAGAGGCAGAGAGGAGAAACTGATGTGAGCGTGTTTACAGTGCTGCAAAACTTATCTCGCCATCTTCAGAACTACTAGATCACTTATTTACGGCATGAAAGTAACATACAGAAAGCTTTCTGTAAAGTTCATTCAGCTCTTTCAATTTAATGGTTATACATCAATACAGCAGTCTTTCAACTTAGACCCGTTTTGGACATCTGTTCGATGGATGAACTGCTGGAGACACTCAAAGCCAGCATCTGCTGCACAAGCAATTCCCCTACTCACTGAAAGACTCCATCACGTCCTTGCCCTGCCTCACTTCCTGCAGAATTTCCTGCTATAGTTTGAATCTCAAAGGTTTCTCCTAGACAAAAAGTGACTTCTGGAGATTGCCTAAGTGCTATCCCATGCACACAACAGAGGGCAGGCAGCAATGAAACCTTACAGACACAGCAGCTAGCGCAACCTTGGGCAGAACACAAAGTTAATTTTTTGTTAGCCAGATCGGCTTGAAGTTCCTCTGTATTGCTTGAAGTGTTGCAATTAAGTACTGCTCTAACTATGCTTAATTAGCCTGTAAGCAAATGCTCATTTTTAACTTGCATGCAGTGTAACGCAGAACTAAATGTTCACTGAGAGCAAAGGGAAATTACACTGAAGGTACATTTGCACAAATATAGCTGGCTGCCTCCTGATTTTCCCTTCTTATTAATATCCCAGAAAATATGAAGAAATGTGTCACACTGTACAAATGGTTAGAAACAGACATTTCTCTATCCCTGGAGCTGAATGTGGTGCTCTCCTGCCCACCCAGCTGACGAGCACTCACTTCCCTTGGCATGACAGCCTCTCTCTACAGACAGTGAATGATTTGGATTACCTTTTTCATCTGTGCAGTCAAAAAAACCCCAACACGCCCCCCCCCCCCAAACCAACCAAACACCCCAACAGACTAGGATGCAAACCATGATGGATAAGTATTCTCAAAGATAAAGAAAAAGCATGAACAAAACTTTCACCAAATAGCATTTAAAACATTGACTGGATCCACATTCAGGAGTAAAACCCAGCCTTGGCACCTCTTGTGAAGCAGACAAAAGAGGAAATTAATAGTAGGTTCTCAAATATATTTAGGAACTTTGAAATGCTACAAGTGGAATGACACTAGCTTCAAGCACAGCAAGGACATCTTTCAGCCAGACATTATTTGAGTCTGCTTATCAGAGGACACTCGTTTGACAAGGCTGTAACATAAAGAGGCAAGGCTCAGACTCACTTGGATGAGCTTTACAGAGCTTTGCCAAGCTAGTTTGTTACAGAAAAAAGTTCAAAGGTCAGCCATGGGAAAAAAAAATCCATAGAACAAAACAGCACATACTGCAGAAAAATACTTTGAGAATATCAAATACAAGGTTTTATTTGCATGACTAGATGCTGATATTCCTGTAACATTAGTTTTCAGTTCTTTGCCTAATGAAGAGGACGGTGATCTTTATATATTTAATGTCTATTTCTTTTCAAGCTGCTCCATAAATCCATTACAAGGTGTGTGACAGTATTTGCAAGTAATCTTTTGATCTTTTCCTATATATATTCATATATATATACACACACACACACAGACACACATATACTTGAAGCACTTAAACGTAACACTACTCTGGAGTTTGGGACAACTCAGTAAAGAACATTTATAACCTGAAGCACAACAGGTATTTTTCAGTGCTAAAACTGTGTCCCTGATACCTGACACTGACCAAAGATCCTGTCTATAGCTTGGTCTACATAACTGAGTACTCGGGGAATGGGAATTGCTGCAAACATCTGTAAAGCTATTTGTAAGGTCTAGAAATACTGTGGTTGGCTTGCTTTCAGTGGATTTTAGTGAGCAATAGGGAAAATAAGCGTGACCAGCAAAAGTATGACAAGCAAGTTACTTCAGAGTAATTAGCTGCTCTTAACAGTTTGCAGGCAAGGACAAGCTCAAAAACAGCTCACGGAAGCCCAAGGGCAAATTGTTAAATTAAATCCTGGTGTTTTACTATCAGGATGCTGTTGTTTAGCTTAGAATACTCTTTTCCATAATGTTTTGCACCTTATTTGTTCTTTAGGGTTTTTTTAAAGTAATGTTTTTTCCTTAGGGGTGGCTTGTTCCTATTCTTGTTACCTACTCGGGTAAGGGTGGAAGGGAAACGTGATTTTTAAAGGCGAACCTAAAAGGCAAGAGGAGGAACACGTGCGAGGTCACGACACGGCGAGGCAGCCAACCTTCCCCCGTGGCTGCAGGGCACAGGCATCGGGGCTGGCACCCCAAGCCGTCTCCTGGCGCTGCGGAGCAACGCTGCAGCGAGCCCCGCGCCTCCTGCAACGCCGCGGCGAGCCCCGCGCCTCCTGCAACGCTGCGGCGAGCCCCGCGCCTCCTGCAACGCCGCGCGGGCACGGTGTTCCTGGAGGTCTGGATGGGCGCACGCCGGTGACATCGGGGGTGCGCGGGGTCAAGCGGCGACCTCGTAGTCCGTATCTAAATATCCTCCCAAAGTAGGGCAGTTCCTCGCTCTGGCCAGACAAGGATCTAGGCAGATAAAAGGGATGGCTGGAAAGATCTGGGTGCTTTAAAGTGGCACCTGTTTGGTGGGAAACAAAAGCAGCTTTTAAAGGTCTCTCCCACTCGCACCCCCTTTTCTCCATAAAAACCTGCAGAACAGTTGTTGCTTTGCTGTTAATGAAATTTCACTGGTAGGAAGTCTGCTGAGACAAAGTTGCTGTAGCCACGTTCCCGGGAAACATCCCGTGCTCAACATGGGATCTCACATCCAACCTCCCAGCTGACAGTCAATCCGTTTTGCTTCCGATTGCTATTCATTTCCCCCTCAGCAACAGAGAAAAACCAAACACCTATGGCATGAAGCATAACAAAGATATTTCCAACCCTGTCACTTCCCGAAATGCAGCAGGAGAAACCGGCTCCGGTAATCCTGGCAGCAGCAGGGTCTACCACTGGAGAGAATAAGCAATCCTAATAGCCAACAGAGAAACATGACGTGTAGCTTTTATCAGTCAGTGATGGCTTGCCTTTTAACAAGTCCAGATTCAACTTGCTTTTGTGTAATTTTTGTAAATGGTGTTCAGATTACAGCCAGGCTGAAGCAAAGATTGAAGGCGCTTACGTTAATTAAACAAAATCACTTTTTAGTACAGTAATTCTGCACTCCTACTAGGAGAAAGAATAATACAGTAAGAATTTGTAGCAATAAGGAGACTATAAATCAAGAGCACAGAGAATTGAAACTCATCCCACAATGATTTAATTAACTCAGCGGTATTCTTCTAAGGCAAAAATGTTATTAAATTCCAACTAACATCCCCTCTGTTTAGGAAATGTAACAAAACCGTATCTGTAAGCTCTGGGGCAATGCATGAACATCCCACTACCACACCAATGAACTTGCAAGTTCATTCTTCCCCGGTGCGTCCAGCCAGACACAAACACCACCTAAGCGAAGACAGACATTTCAAACAGATTTCCACTTCGGACATGGGCACAGTTCACTGTCCAGGTAATCACAGCAAGCCCAAAGAAGCCTTTTTCCTGCTGTGAATGAACAGCATTACTCCTGATACTTAAGCAACCACTGCGCTGAGGGTCTGGAAATGAACAAACCAAACACTGGCTTTGCCTTCCGTCCCTAGAAGCGAGTGCCAGCGGGTGAGCAAAAAAAATTGGGCATCTTCCGAGCCCTGCACGAGGTACGTCCACAGCACCCACGGGGGTCCCCCCAGCTGCCAGCCCAGCCCCGTAAGGGCTGCCTCGGCTCACCTCAGAAAGGACCTCGGGCTCGACTCGCTGCGGATTGCCGGCAACAACACGGCGCCACGTCGGATACGCAGCGGAGGCTCTCACCTACGAGCTGGTGCTTTCTTGCCCCTGTCCTACTGGGTAGCGGGGTCCAACAAGGTTTCTTATCCAAAACGCCTGAAGTTGACGAGAACTCACACCTTGAGTCCAGACAGCACAGACGGCAAGGAGAGCCGAGACTCAGCATAGCTATTTGCGCTGTGTTGAGTCACTCCTTAAAGGCTGTCAGTATAAAATTATGACATCTCTGATTAATCTCAACCATTCACTTACGGTATAATTACAATCATTCAATACAGTTCTGGGGTTTTTTTAATCCCCTACTGCACTGATGTTTACACCCAAACCCACTCCTGCCTGCCTCGCCAGGCACAGAGAGAATTAGAATTTCTCTCACGTTACGTTCTCCCGTTTTTCCCTGCACTCTCAGCCCAATAGCTTCTCAGTTCTGTCAGTTCCTGATCAAAGCATAGAACAGCTAAGTTACATTGCCACTGTGCCATTAATAAAACACAGCAAGAGCAACGCTGCACAACAAAAACGTGCAAGGGCACGCGCAACTAAGATGTACGCGCAAAAATCTAGTGTGAATAGGCTAATGCAAAGCCACCGCAGCGTATGCTACAGACTGCTCGGTATTTATACAAGGCAGTCCTAAAGGTTAATTGCAACGGCGTTACTGCCGTAAAACAGCTTTTTAAAACGACTGCAAGCATTACTGTGTGGCTGAGCACCCGGCGGGGCTGCCAGCGCGCGTGCCGCAGGGCAGGTTTGGGTCCGGCCGGCCCCGTCCCGCAGAGCGTGCCGGACCCCCCTCGGCCGGGCGCCGCGTCCCCCGGCGCGCTGCCGCGGGTCCCGAGCGCGCAGCCCTCCTCCCAGCACGCTCCTGCTGCCGGAGCACCGCTTCGGAGCATCGCTTACGGGTCGGGAGCCAAAACGCTGCCGGGAGCGGGGCCAGGTCTGTGCCGTTAAAAACAAAAAAAATCCCAACAAATAACATACTTTTGGGTTTGAGCGCGAGGTGCCCTTAGTGTTTCCAGTAATTCACTCTGGGACTGTAACTACTGTTCTGGCACTTTCCGAAAGCAAGAACGAAGCGGTTCCTTCCCTCCTACCGCCAAGCTTCTCGCTGTAACAGGCGCGAGGGAGGAGGAACGGCAGCTCTGACTCCGTGAGGATGCCGGTCCCCGTCAGACCGCGCGCGGCTCCGGCTGAAGAGCCGCAGACCCACCGACCACCCAGCGCTAACGGCGCGGAGGGCTGCCTCTCCTTAGCTTAGTCCAGAAGACTCGTTAGCCTTTAGTTCTTCGTTACCCTCTTCTTCAGTAACGAGCAAATGAGACTTTCAAAACCATGCGAGATCACCCCCCCCTCCCTGATTTCTTCAGGAGTAATGGGACAACACGTTCGCGTGACACAGGGGACAAGTAACGCAACGTCTTTCCTGCACTGTCCACCAAATTTAGCTCATTTAGCTCAGGAAAGCGTTATTTCTCCAAATGAGAGAGGGGCACCCAGGGAAGCGCAAGGCCTGTTCTCATACAGTTCGATCGCAGCCCCGCAGCGTAGGCCTGATCTTCCCCAATTTTTCCAAACACAATCGCAACTTTCTTAAAAAAAGGCATCCGAGTTAAACATGCCACAGAGCAATCTATGTATGTTTTATTTATTTAGCTCAAGAGCCTTGCTTCAAAGAAAGATTTGAGAGAAACAACATGATATATCGTGGCAGATACCCATGAAAACCCATATTTTAAAGTTGGGCCAAAGGGAGTGCCTGGACCTGGATCTAAGGAATTGTCCAGATTAATCCAGCTACAGGATTTGGCCTGTTTAGAGAAGTAAAATCCTGTTGACTCAACCTCATGTCTGTACTTTTTTCAAAATGTCTTGTTGCTAAAGGTTATTCGACTGCAGGATTAAGTACAAAATTTGCTGTCACACCTGCAAAATCTAACTTAGTACATAAAGTTTTCATTATACAAAAGTTTGTATTTTTATACAGCTACTCTTCCAGAAATCAACATTCTTGTCTTCAAAAGAGCCAGTATAAAAGTTCTTTGGGAAGAAAAAAATAAAAAAATGTGCATCATAACATGTAATTAAAATAATTAAAACTAAGAAGTCTCTTTACAGGAGTTCCTTTGAAGGGTAACTAAATCTGGAAAAAAGAATGGCATTAATTCATACCCATTTGTGAATTCAATTTGCTAGAAGAGAGTAAATAATTTTGGTACATCAAACTGCTATTTGGAAGTTTGCCTGGGCTGTATAGAGGGGGGATGTGAGAAATTTGCCCTATTTTTACAGTTGAAAGCTTCATTGACTCACACAAGATACTTTAGCCTAATATCCTGTGGCATTGCAGTGACCTAGATGTAATTATTGCATGCTTTTTCCAAAATATTTGTACACAACCAGAAATTATAACCTAAGTTACCAACCAGTTCTTAGTTTATACCAGCAACACAAAGATGGACTTCAATTAGCGGTAACCTAGCTGTCTGATGTTTTTAGCAATCTTTTGGACAAATGTTTGGTCTTGGTTTGGTGTAATTTTCTGGTTTCCATTTTCCTTAGACAAACATATTTATCCTGTTAAGCAAATGATGCTTTAAAAACTTTCAGCTGTCCCTTCTCCCAGCCCGCAATCACTGTCCCCACCAGATGTGGGGTGATCTCGTGTTTGTAGGTGCGCATGCATCTTACGAACAAAGATGTGGGGGGGAAAGGGGAAAAAAAAAAAAATCAAATGGTCTTGCAATGCCCCGTGGTGTCACCCAGAAAATGTCCTTCCTGCTCCCACCTTTACCTGCCCTTCCCAGCACGGAAAGCGGGAGCACTTACATGCTCACAGGGGTCTGCTGAAGTTTCTCCCGGCTCGCAGTTGGGCTCCGTGGCGAGAGGCAGACGGGTGGCACTTTGAGGACAGGGAGGCACAAGATGAAGAAGGGAACGCTTGGGCACGCACTGATTGTCAGCCTCCTCCTGCCCAAGCGCATGGACAATGCTGCTCTTGACTCAAGAACTTAGAGAGCTCCTTGGCAGCTATTGCTTGAAGGGTCATGCTTTCTCCAAACACAAGACCTCTGGGGTGTCTCGCTCACCACACCAGTAGTAGCTACTGACTCAACAGCACAGCTAGTCGGTACTTTTCACCCAGGTACTGGACAACCACCTGGTTGACCACATTACTCAAACTTCAGTGGTGCCAATTTTTACAGAACCATGGGCTGTTCACTATCAACAGGCTGACATCTAACATTTCTCACTGTAAAACTTAGTTCAAAGTGGGCTGTTTCCACCTGCAGAACTGCTGAACTCCCAAGGAGCATATACCTGTTTAATTACAAGTCATTTCTTAACCTCTACCGCCAGATGTGTTTGGTCACACAACTGTATAAGCCCAGACCCCACCACTGCAGAGGTTGCCCAGTGCAGGACAGCCTTTGAAACGTAACCTAAAGGTTCACAGTTATTTCTCTTCTAAGTCTTTTAGTACTAAATTATGTGTCAGTTACTCAACCTGCCTATGTGCTTAAAAAAAAAGCATCTACAAAATCTTTTAATTTAGACTTTTTTCTAAACCAGAGAAGATTATCCAGAGTCAAATAAAAAAACCCCAAATCTTCAATGACTTCAGTAAGCTGGTTTTCCTCCCAGATTGATATATCGATGCTCCCATTAAATGACTATCCCATTTGCCTACACATGTTTTTAGTTTTGTGCTAGTACAGAAGACCCGTTATTTCTCACTGTTCTCTGTCTTCTGGGGAGCAGCTGCAGTATGCTCCTGCAGCCATCAGCTTTAAAAGCAGTATTCAGTGCCTGATTGACAGCAGAGCTAGAGGTGGCATACTGCTTCCTGCTGTGGAGAAATCAGTACCATTACCCAGCAGATCTCAGAAAATACATCAGAAAAAGAAATTAATCCTGATATGTGCACTTTTTTGAGTAAGATAAAGAAAATGCTTCATCATCATGAGAAAACAAAAAAATCTACTGCAAAAAAAGTAAAAAAGGTTTACTACAGCTATTTTTCGTTGCTTTATGGCTTTTACCTTTCTTTGCTGAGCCAAGAAAGAGCATGAAACAAATGCAGAGCAGTGCATAAGCAATGTTGCAAACTGCTTATTAAAAAAAGCGGTGGCAACTGCATGAAAAAAATAAGGAAAAGGATCAGAAGCATCTTAATAAGAAATGTATGTCTTAAGCTGCAGCTACATGAATTAAATTTTGCATATGAGAAAGGACAACATCCATTTTTTCAGCTGCAAATATAATTCAAGCTTTATGACCTGAAAGCTCCTTTACTCGCTCTTTCATTCACACACGCATCCTTTTCCTATAGGGAACAATATAACGGGAAGAAGTTTTAATTTAGCAAAACTTGAACGAGCTGGCATTTCTTTATGCCCAAGGTTTGGCAACATGTCATGAGACCCTTCTGTGTTTAACATGACCGGTTCTTTAAATTCCTCTTGTGTAACCACTACTAGGTTTTGTCATTGCAGAGCTGTATTTTAATATTATTTAAAAATAAGACTGAGTTGTTCCATGAGAAACAACACTAATGACATTTCGTTTCTTATGAAGTCGGATCAGACATCCCAGCTTCACACAGTCAGCAAACGAAATACGCGCTCCTTTCCGAAATCCCCTAAGACTACATTAACCCGGGTCCCTCTCAGTCCCCAGGATACCAGCCGACCAAAGGCAACGTTTCCTCCACGCCACGCGTGTGCTGTGATGCCCTGCGTGATCAGAGCTGTGGCGCTGCCGGCTGGAACTGCTGTTTGCCTATTTACCCGCAAGTGCTCGAGAGGCACGAAGGGAATTACTTTTCACTAACACCTCATATATCCCGTGTAATCAGAATGGCTCATTCCAATCTCCAGTGTTAATCCTTGTTTACAATCTGCAAGCAGAGAACCTGAACCTTAAGCATCATTATGTTTAACCGTGGCTTGCATTTTATGTTGTATTTATATTTTTCTTAAAACGCAGCTCATTTTCACTAACTGCCAGCCATTAAAATGTGGTGTTGCAGTCCTTTAAGCTCATCACTTAATTTTGTTATCCAGTAGTTTATATTGTATCTACGGACATTCATCTAAGCAAGAGCATGTCCTAAAATAATTTACTCAACTTCCCAAACTTTACATTTTTTTAATGGGATGAAGTCAGAAAGATGAATAGCATTTCTTAAGTTACTCATTTTTTACTCATGATGTTTAGCAGACTCTACTGAAGGGAACTAGAACTGGATTAAACACAACTAACATCTTATGAGGAGGCTGAACAGACAGATTATTTTGTTATCCAACAACACTTCATGTTTAGAGTTGAGGTATTAAAAATAAAGTATTCTTCCTTCATGAAGAAACTGAACCTACTCTTTTTTTTCTTTTGTCCATCAATACTGTAGAACTAGAGGGGTTTTTTTTTCAGTTCTGTTCCTCTACTCCTTCATTAAAAAGAGGAAAATAACTCAATAGAGAGGAAAACAACTCCTTCCTATCCTTCCCTCACCCCCGAGCCAGTGTTTCTCATCCACCTCCAATCAGTCAATAAACTGAAATGAATGGTATATCTGCATCTACAGAAGCAGCCACTATTGTCCAACATGCTTTACCTCCTCATCTTGTACCCTAAAAGGTTTTACCACTATAAGGGATTGTCTTTGATTAAAAACTTCAGCAGCAAGCATATCTATGCAATATAAATATTTATTTCATTTTAGGCTTTCAAAAGGCTTGCCAAAACTTTATAATTTTTTAACAAAATTATTCTGCCTAATTTTAAAGTAAAATTTAGGGAAAAAATCTACTTTTATTCTGTCTTCATAGCCATCTTCTTACGTACATTAAAAGATTGTTTACTTTTATATTTACATGCTGTTCAACCACTAGTTTCTAAACTCCATCGAAAACTGACACACAGATCATTTAGGATTCTTAAGGCTTTACAGAGCCATCTTTAGGGTGGCTTGGTCAATTTTAGCACAACATAAAGCTAAAAGCCAAAGAATCCCCGAACCCGGGGAGTATTTGGTAAGGTGAGCGCAGGTCCTTCAGCCACTTCAGCGTGTGTCCAAGAGGCAGCTATGCCGCTGGGACACGCCGGGAGGCAGAACTGCCCCTTCCCTGTGCCGTCTCTCCCCAGAGTCAGATGAGCACTGCCCTGCCAAAACAGCCTCTCCGCTTAGCCGGTACCCCGGCCTCTGATGAGGTCCTGCTAAATCCCCGACGGCATGACTCAATTTTTCCCTGGGGCATTATTTGGTTAGCTGTCTGGCTGGTACGTACAAGAAATACAGCGAAACCAATGAAGATGCACTGTGTCTTTCAAGAAAGCGGACTGCTGTTTATGGCGATGCAAAGCAATACAGACGATGCGAGGCGTACATTAGGGTCTACTAGCTTGTAGCTGAACTGTCCACCCAAACCCTTTTATCAGTCAGAGCAGATGTAGGAGCTACTTACAAACTAACTGAGCGGTGATACAGAACATCATCGTATTTTTGGGTACTGAAGCACAGAACTGTTCTAAGCCAACAGTCAGTAAGAGCAACCTATCTTTTCATCCCCATGCAAGTCAGCACAGTTTACAAAACAAAGGTTTTTGAGCCCAACCTTATTCTTTAACCACGCTCAAGGACTGATAGAAAACAGGATGGTCATTTCTCAGAAAGTCGAATGCAATAGAAAAGAAAAACTGTTTGTAGTGTCACTGAGGTTATCACTCTGGACTATGTGAGAGCTCAGTCTGTGCTGTCTTCACTGCCAACAACCCAGAGAGACACCCAGCTTTCCGTGGGACAGTGCTCCCCTTAAGCCCCATTACAAGGAGCTGTGCCTAGTTACATGCTCTAAAAACATTGCTTTGCTTTTTGAGCAGCTTCATGAAGATCAGCAAAATAAAGCAGCACCATGTCCTTAAAGAAAACAGCTGTTCAGTGTCCTTGTGGCACCTGGAATATGCAGTATAACACACACGGATCCTTGTCCAACTCTAAGCTAATTAACTTGACTTCTGAATTAAGTCATTACCTTGGATAACAAAATCCAGAAGATGGTAGGCATTACTGCTTCATTCACAACAGGCACGTATCTGAAAGAGACTTGCTTTATTTTTACACTTCATTCTTACAAACCTTTTAAAAAGGTCTGAAGCCTGTCTGAAGACACTCTCTCGGCCAGCGATGCCCTACTCACAGACAAAGCCTACAAGTGTTTCTACGTATCTTGAAACTCTCTTTCTGCCTTCAAAACGAAATAGTCCACTGCTGGTTTGAACGCGAATGGATGACCCAAAGCTTTGTCCCATACTCACATGCTTACTAGCAGGTTGACTCTGAGGTAAAGATCCAGGGGCCAGCACTGGAGAGCTTGCGGGGCTACAAAGTTCTGGGAAGGGATTTGGGATGGCCGGCAAAGATGACGTTCTGAATTGCTGTTCTTCTTCTTGAAGACGCCTACAAACACAGAAGCACTAAGCATTAAGAGGAGCAAACTGGCATCACTAGACCTGGATCTCCTGCCCCACCATTTGTGATAATGATACTAAAGAAAAGGAATCAAAACCACTCTTTTTCTAAGCAGCTACCATACAGTTACGGCAACTGCAAGCACAAAGTAGGTAACTGCATGTGAAAAATGACCAGCCAGGCAGCTATTCCTGTTTTGTTGCTCGTAACTTGATTACTTGGGTGAGTAACTGTGCACACAAAATACATAGAAATATCTGTCTGTACTCGCTGTTGTAAGCACTAGCTTACAAGCTTGAGCTCTGTGCGCCAGAAAGTCAGTTAAGCTCTTCCAAACCAATGTGAAAGAGGACAACACAATGGCAGTCACTTGGAGCCAAATTCCACACGGATCTGCAAACGAAGGCGTACCCCTGTAAAGCCTCTGAGGCTGACTTTACCCCGGTAAAGCTGAGACCGAAACCAACATTGTCACCTCATTACAATACCAGATTCCATCTCCAAGCAACTCGGCATCTCCTGGAGAAATGGAAATGCAAAGACTCGGCTTGAGCAATAAACTGCAATTACACCCTCCCACCTTGTGCTAGCTGAAGGGTGACTGTTCAGAGGGATCCGCGTCTCCTGCGATACGCCTCACGAGCCTACGTAGGACCAACAGAGCTTCCAGTTCCAGTTCCTAACGCACCTGTACCGCCCACATCAGCAAAAGGAAAACTAAAGCCTACCAGCCGCCACCGAAAAAGCTCGAAAAGATGTGGGACCTGTTGACGGCCACGCAGGCTGCTTTCGGCTTCCCTACTGCTAGGGGACCTCCAGCGAGGACAGGACCCACCGGGTGACCCTGAAGCAGGCTGGCCTGCCACGCCTTTGCAGAAGGCACCATCTAGTGGCAATCCTGGAAGCTTCCAGAGACACTCAACCCGCTCCTGGATTTGAAATGCAAATCGTTAAAAACTCAGTTTGCTCTCGCTTTTTCCCCACGCCTTCAGCAAGCAGAGCCTTCTTATGAGAGCCGGTGGGGAGACAACCGCTGGGTTTGCCTCTGGCAGCGTGTCCCACTCGGGGCACGCTCGCCGGCTCTGCCTGTGCCAGGACCCGGGGGCTGGTAAAATAACCTACTGGGAAATCTGCTCCGCAGGTAACTCTACCCTGCAATTTACTTGCCTTGGTGTTCCACGAACGAGCCTTACAGATTTGGGTTTTTGCTATAAACAGCGTTCCGACCATAACTATGAGCCATGCAAACAACGACTTGACCTGCTTGATTTTTTTTGTGCTGCCGTGTACTTCCCTTTTGTACTTCCCTACAGCGTAGGGTAAAGGACGGTGCAAGATCTCTTCAGCCCAGCAGACTCGTCGTACCAGCAGCTGTGTAATAGTGCTCTGTATTGCAAGTTTTTGACTGACCTCCATTACAAGAAGCGGAACTACAGACTCAACACAATTAGAAAGGTGTGGTTTTCTTAAAATGAGAATTCACTATGCTGTGCTCTGCTCTGCCTATACTGCTGCAGTGCATCATTTACTTCATGGCCGATACATGCGTAAAACTGTGCTCTTAAGAGAATTACCAGAGTCAACCATTCTGTTCTGGCTGCAAAAAAGACACAGCCATCCCCCTCTATGGGAAAGGGCTCTAGATAACCCTAAATGAAAGTTTCGCCATTATTTTCTTTAACAATAAACAGACAATGTTCTTGTGCATATGGAAGTACAGAGTTCAGAAAGGCAGAGTGTTCTCAAAAAAGAGTTGCTAAGTTTTGGAGTGCCAAAAATAGTTTAAATGAAGTGTTTTGACTGAGATATTTACAAAACATCGACAGTTATCGTACTCTAGAGTGCATTTTCTTGTACGGCCCTATTCAAAGTTAAACATGAAATACTTGTAAAAATGATTCCATCATTAGCTGACTTGCTTGTACTGCAGTTACTGCATACTACCCATTCATATAGGAAAGTTGCCTGTCTTAAGAATACCATTCCTATAGGAAATACATCAGCGTAAAGAATCAGGAGCAACCCTTTCCACATCTGGGCTTTTTCTTTTATTATTATTACTTCTCATTTCTTTTGGAGAAGACACTGTTAACTAGAAGGAAAGGAAAACTCCAAATCTTTCCAATTCAGGCAATTTACCAGGCTGACAGGAGCTCCTTTCCTCCTGCTGCCCAAAACGAAGATTTTAAGAACCTCAGCATCACCTACACACTCTCCCGTCACCACCAAGAGCATTCCACTTTAAGCTTGAATTCAAGCCCCCATCCTGACAACGGTGAGATAACGTAAACACTTGTTTTGGTAATGACTCACATAATGCACTCGAGTGAAAGAGCTGAAAGTGCTCGAGGAAGAACAGTTAAATAACCAGGATGTGCTCCTTTTTTGTTTGTTTGTCTTGGACTGTTCAGGAAACCTCCACAGAGAGGTATTTTTTGTATATCAAAGCTAGCTGAATGCACCCTCATCTACCTACGTGATCTCTTATGTTTTATAAAACCAAGAAGCTGTCAGTAGGCACCATACCTGAGAGAACAGTTTCTAACAGTTTGGAAATAAATCCAAATATGGACATCATTTCTACAAATTGGTACCAATGATACGCTTCTACACGTCTGCTACTACAGGTACATCAAACATTGATAAAAAAAAAAGGTGAAAATGTGACATTTTTGCATTTTACAAAACACATGGAAAATACATGTCCTTCACCTACCTGGTACATCTCTCTTATCTACGCAGAAGTCCAGTCTAACACTACTAGGCTCCTACCGAAGTCGATCTCCTATTTTAAAACGTAGCTGTTTTGAAGCTAGTTCAAGACAATTTAACAAGAGGCAGGCAAGTCCCTTGTTCCTACCTGACTGCCATAATGCGCACTGGCTGAGACCGCTGCACCTTCTGCCTTGGAGACGTGGGCTGCAGTCCACCAGATCCTGAGGACGGCAACTGACTGCGGTTGAGCTGACCATTTTGAAGGAGCGGAGTGGTTTCCGACTGCATACTGCACGTAGAGTATAAGCTTTCAAATGAGGAATTCATATCGTTTACCAAAGCTTCTAGGTCCACATCGTCATCTGAAAGACAGAATAAAGGCAGCGTAACACATCTGGAAGTCCCAGATAAAGGAAGTCTGGAAAGACCAAAGACTAAGTTGCAGTAAAGTTATCACATAATTTTGTAGTTATATTTTTACAGTGAATATTTGTGTAGCAGAAATTTATTGATTTTAGAGCAGAAAAATGCAGCTAATAATAGCCAGCAGTGGACATCTATTTTGTCTTCTTGGCAAAAAGCTGCTGACACAGAATTAAATTCTTCTACTACAGTATTCACTATATATACATATATATATACACACACACACACATATATATACACAACCAAAATTTGGTGGGATTTTAATGCTGTCAATGCTAATGTGAAGCACCGCTTCATTTACCGATAAACTGGCATACATTTCAAAAGTATAGCACTTACAAATACCTCTGTCCAGCTTGTCAATGTATCAAGTTCAGACTGTCAAACACAGTAATAAACATTTTGCAAGATGCAGTAATTTAGAAGGAAAAAGACAGTGTTGCAGTGAAGTCAATAGGTGAAAGACACAGTCCTCTGCTGTACATGTCGAAAAGCGATCATTATAGCTTGTTAAAAATCCTGTCTGTATTTCTGCGTATTTTTGAGATACGGTATTTTGAAGGGCAATGCAAGCTTTTAACTGTCACTCCAAGGACTTTGTAAAAAGACCTGTATCCTTGCTCTTGCAACGTGATAGAGACACCCCTGCCTTAAAGAGCCCAAAGTATATCAACCAGGGATGTGGTGGGGGTGGTTGGAGGAACATCAGTCCCTAAAAAGTGCCCCAACCTTTCTACAAATGCCACCTTACCTCACAGTAAGTAACTTGTGCTCATTCGTTCCTCCTTAATGATCGTAATTACTCTGCAAGACAACAAAACTCTGGGAGCCCTTTGCACTAACCACTCTCTGAACTCCTATTGCAGAGTGCTGCAATTACTCCCTAGCCACAAGTTACGTCACTCCCTATCAGGAGTTCAGCGGGCTGACGAACACACACATCGATATCTGCTTCTGGTTACTGCACAGCTACTGCCTGAACAGCTACTTCAGACCGAACACAACTTTGTGCATCCAAAAATGTGCCCTTGTTTTCCAGCTGTATCAATTGGCCTGGTAAAATATACCATTGCTGCCTGCAAACCTTGCGTCTTGCAAAACTCTTCATGACACGGATGGAAAGCAGAGCCAAGCAATAGAGCTAGTAAACATTTACACAGTGCTATGCAGCTGAAATATGCTTTTCACCCCAAATATTTTCCGATAGCCATTCTTTTCCCATGTTTTCTAGGTAAATGAACCACCAGGAGCAGCCATTCAGCTTGTAACCAATTACCATACTTTCTTTGAGAGACCATAAACAATATTCTACCAATATTACTTTTCTTGAGGATATAATCCAAAACAGCACCACTCAATTTCTGTCCACCAACAACATGCCTCAATAACCATAACGGATCAGAACACAGCATTTACATGGCAATTGTTTTGGATGCTGATGACCCCATTTCTCAGTGTTTGATGAACCAAAGACCTACTCAGAATTAAATAGGTGCTGGTCATGTACCTATGTCCGGCCTCTATTTAATGACTTGAAATACTATGTTCCTCACTGAAAGTTGGTAGGCCCTTTACTAAAGTAAAAGCCACTTAGCCTTCACTGAAAAAGTACTCATAGAATTTCTAGGTTTGAACATGTGTTAAAAAAACAAACCACCCCCCCCCCCCCCCAAAAAAAAAAAATCTACCCACAAACAGGTTTCTTCCTTTCATTTCTTTATGGTTATTTCCCTCAGTCTCTGTACTTAACAGCCACTACCCTACTACTAAGACTCACCTTCACTAAGCTACACCATCTTCTCTGTCAGCTAGTTCATGCATTTTCAACAATCTAGACTTTGCTTTGCTTGGACAAAGTCTACAATAATTTTCCTGCTATTTTTAGGGATCTTGAGACAGAGTTGCAATTTAAATTTCATTCCATCCTCCAGATTCTTATCCTGTTTGGAGAGGACATATCAAAAATGCTTCTTGAGCAATCACAAGGGAACCACAGCAGTAGGAGTATAAAGAGGGAGAGGCTGAATTACAAGGCTTTTGAATTTTATCATTCATCTAAAGTACCGGAAGACCAAGCTGTAGGGTGTCAGGTGGCTGTCAAGTAAAAGCTTAGGGGATGGATGAAGGAGACATAAAAGACAAACGCTGGCCACAGAGTCAGGGAGTAAATTACAGCAACTAACAGCAATTGTTTAGCAGGGTGAAAAGCAGAAAGGGAAGAAAGTCAAGGCATACATTCTGTGGAAGTCTGTACGGCTTGGTCCCCGAGGGTGCTAATTTATTAAGAACTTAGACAAAGCTATTAGTGTGCAAGATCATTAAGTTTTCAGATGAATGTAACATGGGAGGAATGATTAAAAGTCAGCTCAAGCTATCCCTGAATAATCAAATAGGCACAAAGGTGTAATATGAAGTCTAATATGCATAAAATGAGGCACTTCATGCAAAATACTAAGCAAACCAAGTACATAGTTTAAAGCATTGAATTACCATTAGCAGGCTTTTAAGCATATCAATTACACACCTAAATTCAATTTCCAACAGGACAGGCACTCACAAGGTGCATATAGAGTTTTCCTAATCATATGTTGCACTAAAGTCCAGAATCTGGTTTCACTCCTCTGTCAGCTCCTTTTCTCTGCGGGTGCAGCACTGCTAATAATAGCCCTCAGTCTTGCTATAAAACTTTTGCAGGAGCGCAGATCCTTAAGCTTTTTGAAGACAAAGCCTGCAATCTTGAATTTCATACAATTTCATCTCTATACAATAGCATTTACTACTAAATACCATTATGTTTTGGAGATATTTCAGCATGCTGCAATAGGAAACCTCACTGCTGCAGCCTACCTCAGAAGTGCCAGCAGATGTCTCAGCCTGCCAAGTAATCCAGTATGTTACTTGTGATGGCTCTCTAGAGAGCTTAACTAAATAAAAATTAAATAAGCCATCCATGGGATTTCTAAGCCACTTTAACCATTTGCAGGTATACTATTCAGAAGGATATTTCACATACCGTGCAATCCTTCAAAGTATCTTTCTCTACCAACCCGCAAGATCCAGCCTCTATCAAGATGATCATACATGGAGGAAAAAAAGCTGACAAAACTGATTTTGAGAAGGCTTGCTAGTTAACAGCAAAATTGACAAATCATTGGGCTTTGAGCCAGCATGGCATCACACTGGCCCTCTAAGTATGCGCACACAAATTTTGCGACTGACCTGGAAGAAATCACCTTTGTAGGTTATAGCAGGCTGAGTTGCAAGTAGCTGAGGAGCCTCCAGCTCTCCAGCTATCTTGCAGACATATGCTTCCAGGGATACAAAAGACTATTTTCCTTAATCTGCATTGAATTCTGCCGTAAGATCAAGGAGCATGAAAGTGTATATTTGAGGTCTGTTTTTTTTTCTCTCTCTATTGAACAGCATAGGGGCTAGCTTATCACTTCTTCCATGCACAAACATGCAAGCAGCCTTTTGCTTTTGAAAGTCATTTTTAAAGGAAAACACTGGCAAAACCTAGCTCTGACATACTTCTGGTGGTGGATAGGGTACTGGCAGTTTTGTAGACTTATACCAGAAGAAAATACTTGGTACGCCTGCGAGCAATGTTCTTTCCCAAACTAGAACCAAAGTGCACACACTGGCAGCCGTCTGAACTTCATTTGCTTCTTTGCCCACAACTTGTTAAACTTTGGCTTTGTTCACAAACCAGCTCCACTGGATGTTGCAAGTAATATTTTTGGTAAAGTAAGTCATGATTTCAATTACAAGAAAAAATTTAAAAGTTCAATTCGAGGAAAGAAGAAAACTTATGTTATAAAACCTCTATTGAGCCAGTGAGCTAAGCTATCACATTCCACAAAAACAAAAGCACTTTGAATACGATTTGAATGTTTTCAAGCATACCATAAGGAGGGATCATAACCCCTAAATTAGGCCTGAGCAAACTTTAATCTGTGTTTAACCATGTCCCACTTGTCTTTCTGCTTCTAGCCCTTCTCCATCCCCCAGATCCTAATTTATTTACTTATTTTGTTTGTTGTTGGCCTTTATGTGTCAAGCCCAGCTAACGGGACTAAGCAGAATCACGCATATTCTGAAGTGACGTAAAGCTGAAGTGAGCCCTGCTCAGCTTCATCCGTGCCAGCCTCCCAAAGAAAGCAGGTGTTTCCATGGCTGTCAAGGGGCTCACTGCACTGCAGAAATTCTGTATACTGAAAAAAAAGCTGAACACGGAAAGAATCACGGCTTTGGGCTACAGACCAGGACACATTTCATGTCTCCAAATAGCAGCCCAGCAAACACCCTTCCCTTTTACATATGGTCTGCAGTTCATAGGGAATACTATGAAAAACATCACAGCATCTAAGCGAGCTGTGATTTAAGAGGGTTTTAAAACTGTATACATACATAAATAATTTCCTTCTTGTTTGCTCATTTCAGAATTTAATTTTCCAGCATTATCCCTCGTATCAGTTCACAGAGAAGACTGATGCGAGTGCTACTCGGATGCTACTAGGAATTCAGCAGAAGATTTAGAAAAAGGCTATACCACTTCTCTGTCGCCATGGAAGTAAGCCTGATACTATATGAATTCTAACAGCATGTATATAAACTAGCGTTTGATATTAGAGTAAGGCAGCTGTTGATTGATCACCTATCCCTGTTTGATAGCCTAACTCCAGCAATCGGTTCCCCAAAATGAGTTTCACTGCAGCACGTTCAAGATCCAGCTTGACAAAGCTAAGAAGCTAAGATATAACTAATGTAAGATTTCACTCAAGTTTAGCTCAGCAGAGGGTGATATCGAAGTGGTCAGCAGGCTCTCCTGCACATGTTAATTAACCCTCAAGGAGACAGATGGGAACAGCGAATGAAAAGGAACGTACAGCTGCATATACCCTAACATGCTGCATTGATGACACAGTGAAACACTATGTAAATTATAGGTAATACAGGGAAAAATACATTTACATTAAAACAAACAGAAGGACTTGACCAGAATTTAAAAGGGAAAAAGGGACATCTAAAATACTTGTGCTATCCCCCTCAATATCCTGTTTCAAATCTCCTAAAACTGCATGTAAGTTATTCTGATTCATATTGGTGATGCAAGTATGTTTTGCAAGGTTTTTGGTATTGTGGACATCTCATGTTTTATGATAAAAAAATGCAGGCAAGGATTACGACAGTGAGATGTGCATACAAACTCCTTTTACAAGATAACTGCTTATTAAGGGGGATGCCTTGCACAAGGGCACTGCAGCATATCCCTCCAGCGCTGTGTCCAAATGCCATTTTGTTAGGATTTTTCAGAAGTTCCAACCACTAAAACTTTTTGAAAATGTACCGCTGCTGACAACACACAGTTGTAATGATGCACAAATAAGTCCGCTCTAGGTAACACTCACACTCCTCTGTTACTTTCTCCCTCTGAGCCCCTAACTACATTTGCTATGTTTACACAAATGTCTCACCTCCCTCCATACCCTGTTTCAGCTTCCACTAACACCACAGGCACCCGTTGCCTATCAGGACTTGCAGTTCTTGTACGCTGAAACAGTTACCTACAGCCTCCCTACGGTTGCATGCATTTAGCACTTGGCAGCTTCTACACCTCCGAGAGACGCAGGCGACAGAAGCTGGACGATAATAAACAGATTTCTTACAATTTTTTAAAAATGCCACAGTGACCTCTACAGCTATGCTACAGCTGAATGACACCCTCCAGTTCCCAATACCAGCTCCAGTTCTATGCAATCTCTCCCCTCCTACATTATTAAAAATTACATACAGACAGTAGTTTTGCACAAGAAACAAAAAGACAATATAAAAAACATTTGCAAACCCTATGCTTTCACACCGTTCTCAAGGTCTGCTACTGGACCCAATTATGAAAACATCAATATTGCCTTGGTTGAATGTTAGACACTTAGAGGTTTTTCTGTTCATTTCGAGTGAATGCACAAACCCAACTCTGTGTCCCAGAGACATCACCAACTCCAGAGTGGTCATAGTCTGAATTAAAAATGACAAGCCTGAACCCCAAACTCCAGAACTTTATGTATCCTGTAAGTCCCCTTATGGGACTCTGAAGAATCTTTTCCTTTATTATTTTCTGATGTTCACTGCCTTAAGTGAAATCCTCTACTTTGCACCGTAACTATGGTTGCTGGCCTACAAAATGTCACATCCGTGCACATGCAGCTTCCAAAATGCTAAATGGACCATGCTGTGGAAAGAAGGAGAAGAAGCAGAGATGCTGGTTGGTAAAAGAACATGAAACTGAGACAGGTATCTACGCTCTGAGTGCACTGAAATGACACACAGAGAAGTCAACAGGGAGCTTGTAACCTCTCCAGCATTCTCTGGGTAATTTTTAAATCCCACACGCATCTATTCCCATTTCTGTCAGGCTGGGATGGCTAACACCAAATGTATGTACATTAATTACAGATGCTGGAGAGAATTCACTTATAAACACCTCTTTACTAAAGGTTCGTGGTTGGACTCCAGAAACGTTCTTAAAACACACCTGATAGATTCCTTTAAATAGAAGACAAACTGAAATGAACAAAATTAATGTTGCTAGGTGACAACTATATGAATAAGCTACAGATGAAAGGTGTTAAGTCAAAAAATCAAAGCATTATTGAATAACAGGAGCAACTGGCTACAGGTGCCCTATAGCAAGAAGGCATGAAGTTGTACCCTCAGACTAGTCCTTACCACATAAAACAAGTCTCAGGAATTCTGCTGGAAAAAAATAAAGGGTTAAAAAATGGAAAATTCAGTTCTTGTCCAGTTCACACACCTAACACTTGACATCATAAAGAGTAAAGATGATGAAAGCTAGGCATTCGGGGGGAGGGGAGCAGATAAGGAGGGTTTGTTTAATTCCAGAGACAGACTGAGGTAAAGCACGTCTCCGACAAAGATTTTAACGGTTTTGCCCTTTGATGAGGCTGCAATTATTCACAGACAACATTCAGAAGCACCTCCCATCATGCACGTTCCCATTTCTAACCCAAGAACTGTACACGTTGTTCCTTTTGTGGAGTGGACAGACGCCGGTTGCCGCGACAGACGATTGCTGTAGGTGGGTATCACCACCGCTGAGACCTCGCTTGGCTCTAAGGCACACGCAGGTGCTGAAGCACTAATGGCATCGCTATGAGAAAGGGGGAAAAAATATAAAATATGTCAGTTATGGCCAGTCCCCATTCCAGACTGCCCTATTGCATTTACAGAACACAGAGTTGGGTTTCAATCTTCCCAATACCCATTTTCTAGTAGGAAATTTGCAGCTCTAAAAAAAAAAAAAAAAAAGTTGGGAAGCACACCACACACCCTTGTCCAGCCACCACCGATGGCAGAGCTCCTGCTAACAGCAATTACCAGCAACTGCCAGCCTTTCAAATCCCTCTGTGCAGGCCAACGCTTGCAGAACCACTGCTGTATAGTAAATACGGAGTGAACAGATCGCTTAAAGCAGAATCCGAGGTTAAGCAGACTTCTGGAAATTGTCATTCCCGAGTTGATTACAAAATCCAGTCAGAAGATTCATTTTCAAGAAACTGGTGACATCTGCAGCAATCTTCTATGACCATCAGGTTCAGTGGTTTCCCCGTACCATTTTCTCCTGTCACCTACTTTTAGTTCATTAGTTGAAGAAAAAAGACTGAGAAAGACCTTAAAAGGAAAGCGTTTGCTTGGTTGGGTTTATCAAGACAGAAGAAAACCCAGAAGAGCCCAAGGATAGAAAAGCTCAGAGGATAGAAAATAACATTAATTGAGGAGACAAGCGTCACCACAGAGGGCAGAGTGGGGTATTCCTTCCCTGGCCAAACCTGGGGTTGGAGTAGACTAATCCTCAAGAAACCTTTGAGAAGGACAGAGCGGCTGCATCGGTGAAGGATGCGATAACAGCACAGGGTGAGCCGGCCAGACGGATTTTCCGGACCCAAAAGGAGATACTAACAGAGGGAAACCTAAAGCTTAAGTCGTAATTGTGCAAGGAATAGCCATGCACCTATAGCCTTATTGTAGCCCTTTCTTTAGTCAGGACAAAAAGGAAAAGAGAAAGAGAGTGAGCATGAGTAAATGCATGAGACGCAGGCAGACCAACAGACTCGGGGATTCTCTATTCAAGTCTTATCTTCCCGGTGAGGTTAACTGGATGCCTCAATCTTGATGCATCACCTCTACAGCAAAACCAGGAAGGCAGGCTCTGGCAAGACATCCCAAACGACGATTACAGAAAGACCACCACATCCTTCAAGAGGACATGGTCAGGGCAACACCTGGGCAGCAGAACGGCTCCTAGCCCGTGCAGCCCACACAAAACCAAACAGAAAATCCACTTAAGCTTTCCAGATAATGGGGAAAACCATGTTAACCTACTGAGCTGTTAAGGTACTTCCAAGTCAGAACTCAGGAAGCACAATATTGGATGGCGATGGATAGATGAATTGAAATACTGTCTGCTGGCCACATGGTAAATGCTTGGCAGACTGCATCTTATATTAGACAGTCATATTTACGGGTGAAAGGCTTTAAGAGGATATCCTGTATCAGCGAGAGCTGCAATTTGACACAGCAAAGGTCAGGTTTAGTTGCATATTTATTAAGATTACATACTTTTACCTTAAGGAAACTGAATAAAGAGCTTTAAAATGCTGTGTGTTTTCCTTATGCTTACATGAATGAAAATTATTATTTTTCAAAATTTATTCTACCATTTCCTATATACACATTTCTACTCATAATGCTTCTCTAAAGTTTTACTTAGATATCTTTTTCTCATTGCCCGTTCAGAGAAAAAAAAAAATGAGCGTGCAAATCAAATACATGCAAACAAACAACACTAATAGACAAGTCACAGTTCGAAAAGGAGTTAAAAATTCAGGCAGACAAGAAGAGCTACCACGTGCCTTACAAGTCTAAAGCTATTAAAGGCAAAGTTAAAAACGCAGTCAAAGCATCTATTGCTTTCCTTTAGGGAACCTGTTTTTCTCCCTCCCTGATTAAACGCTGTAATACCCAGCCGAATAATCCCAGTTGAACAATCCCTGCAAATCGATATAAGTACCACTGCACGGATTAGTCCCTCCCATCCTGTCAAGAAAGCCCAAGCTTTATCCCCGCTCTGGGAAACATCGTGCGTAACCTCCCAACGCGCTGCTGCGTGGCTGCAGCCGAAGCCCGCAACACCCTGCCTGCTCCGGCGAGAGCACTGCCTGCCTGCTCTGGGACGTCTCTGCCCGGCGGCCAGCAAACCCCAGGCTTCTTGCATCGGGGGTTTCGCTTCAAAGCTACTCCCCGACAACTTAGACAAAGCTTTCAAGTGAAAAGGGGTTGGATTAACTTAAGGAGTCCGTTAGCGTTTCTCTTCAGGAAGCGACGGGTCCGCAGAGCTGATGCTGAAACATTATCATCATCATCATCATCATTATTATTATTATATTAGGCATATACCTCATCACTGGATACCTGGGCTAACCTTTAATCCTACTAACTTTAAACCATGAGTTTTAAAATCTGCTTTGAACAGGTTTATTGCTGGCTTCAAAAGCATGTTTAAGAGGATGTCATACAAGTTCCAAAAGTTGCACACAGCAATTAATGAATCAGCTATTCCTCTGAGTTAATTAAAGATTGCGTTTTCAGCACATAATAGTTACCTAGCTGTGACCGATGTACTTACAAAGGAGACAACAGGAATATTTCATATTTAAGGTACTTCTAGTCAGAGTTTAGTTAACAGAACCGAACTCGTATGAAAAAGTAAAATGCTTTAACACCAGGGTAATTTTGGCTTCTTTTACCAGTTGCTTTAATAGTTTAATATTAACTCCAATTGTCATTTTGGTAAATTGTCTACAAGAGACTAAACTGGGGGAGAGTTGCTTGGAATTGCAACACCGCACCAAAAAAGCCCCCTCGGAGCCCCCAGCTTGGGACTTTCAAACCTGGCACCTGACAGATAACAAGAACGCTCGCCTACCTTACCTTCGCTTCATAGTCGGAGGCAGCGGCCATCAGATGTCCTCTTACTGCCTTGGCAGCACCTCGATATAAGCTTTCCCTACACTTCTTTGCCCGACTAAGGGAACAACGTTTTGGGGCATGCATTTAATTTCATCGGCGCACAGATACTTGGTCATCGAGTCGGCTCTCTGTTTTAGGCTCTCCTTTCACGCAAGCCTAGCTGTTGTGTCAGAAAATCACGTAGTCCTTTTGGGAGTGGAACAAGGAGATCTCCCCTGGCCCTGCCAGCAAAGGGCGGAAAATTTGTGAGGAACTACTGCTGTAACAAAGCGCGAACCTCTGCTGCATGAGAAGGGAACGCCACAGTCCTGCCGCATGGATCCCCAGATGGCAGAGCATATTGCTGCAGTCGCATCCCAAATGGCTGTGTGGAGCCACTGCTGAAGGCGTCCGCACCCCACACTGCAGTCATTCACAAAGGCTCCGCCGTGACTGCACTGACCCCAAGACCTCCTGATAGCCAGCCTTTTTAAAACAAACAAACAAGCAAACAAAAAAACCCCTGAACACCCAAAGCAAACGCCACCCCCAAAAAACCTGGAAAAAAACCCCAAACCCCTAAACCCTGGGGGGAAAAAACAACCAAAACAAAACCAAACCATTGCAGTCGATCACCCAAGACCAGCAACAACACAAAAGAAAAACCAATCTGAATTTACCATTGAGATCTTCAATGAAGAGCGATCACATCAGCCTAAATTCACCTAGGCCTAAGAAAAACAGAAAAGTATTTATGTTTTTTCTAGACTCGCCAATTCAAGTTTCCTTTTTTAAATCAGCTACTGGAAGCAGGGTCCTTCATGATTTAACATCCCGCAGGTAAGCTGCACTGGTTAAAGTCAGTCAGTATCAGGCTCACCCAAAAGCGAAAGCCGCTGGTGTGCGATGCAGCGGATTTGACACGAGTCGAAACCAACTCGCCGATTATGCCCATTTTCCTTATGAGACCCCCACGGCTGATTTCACAAGGCGTGTGCATTCCTGGCTGAGGTACTCAGGGTGCCCCATGGTCTTGGGAAGGCAGCCTGCTGCTCTGCTCCACCTGGTCGGTTTTGGCCAGGCTGTGGGTAGGGACCCCAAGCCCCCACCTAAACTCGCCTCCTTGCTCGCTCACGAAACAACGCTAGAAGCAGGACACGAGACGTTTTCCCCCAAGGGTACTCTGGTAACAGACCATTGCTTCTTATGGAGCAGTCTTCATCTCCTTCACCCCGCGTAACAAGGATGTCGTCAGTGCGCTCCAACGAGCTTGCAGGCACCCGCTGTGCTGCACCGCGGCTCCCGAAATCACCCCCACCGCTCCTCTTCGGAAAGACGCCCCGAAAACCCACGGGCACAGGTTCGGCGTTCGCAAGAGGTTCGACGACCTGCTGACCTCGCTCCGTTTCACAGCTGAAATACTGCCCAGAAAAGCAGAGAAGACTGGTTCCTCCGCCAAAAGCACGCCCACGTATTTATAGACCTAGAAAGCCTTAGACCTCGAAAGAGGCAACGCGTGCACAGGACGGAGCTTAAGGTAGGCCAAAAGTGTGGCTGTAAAGCCGTAATGCTCTGAAGGACTCCTCTCGATGGCTTTTTAACAACGTCAGCGACTCCAGGGTAGCCGCTGCGGTGGAAACACCCACTGGTGTCCCAGCAGCAAGCTTGCACCGCTTCACTTACCTGACCCAACGGTTCTTCGGTGACGCTACCCCAGCCTTGGAGGTGACCTGTACTTGGACTTCAGTATATTCCAGATTCACTCTCCGATGCCCGTTTTTATTACCTAGTCTCTAAAACTCATTGTCATCTTCTGAAGACTCTTTATGGTTAATTCTCGAGGATAGAAGCTACCTAACTGTGGTCCCTGGGCTCAGCATCCACTTGCCTTTGAGTTGCAGACCTTGTAGTTTAGAAACCACTCATCTGCAGCACTTCAGATTTCAGAGGGACTTGCAATATTTTACTCTGCCTGAGCTCTCCAGGATTTTTCAGCCACTTAAGGACAAACCACAAAAACATATACAAAAAGAGTAATTCTCTTTTGCTGCCGAATAGCAGCAAGCTCATAACTGAATCGCAAAGATAAACAAAAAAATTAGCAGCCCCCATGAAGCCTTTTTTCATATATAAGCTTATAAACACACAAGCTTATAAAAATTTACAAGTGCATGTATACATAAACTCGCAAGCAATGTATACCAATTAGGAGCGCTAACAAGATATACAGCCGGTTTAAGACACCTTCTTGCAGAGTTACAAATCCACTCATACAGCGGTGCTGTAACATACCGTAACATTGCACTGCTTCTAACCTCATGTTGTACATGTCACAAACTGCCCGCAATCTTGATTTGGACAGAAAGACTTCAATATTGTTACTGCAATCCTAATGCCGTTAATGAAATTACATACTAATTGCTTTGGTCAGTAGCACCTTATATACTTTAATTACTTAAGTAGCTGCTTACTGTTAAGAACTCCAAATTTAGCTACCTCTCATGCTAAATTTTTTTTTCTGTTGTTTAGCTGGTTTGCCCCATTGAAGTCTGGGTTTTTTTTTAGCTGAAAATACAACTAGCTTGACAGAATCTTGTTGTTTTTAATAGGCACAAAGAGACTTAAATAAATTAACAAATTCAGATCTTCCCCTTGAAGCTTCTTGGCTTTAAGAAAAGTGCCGCAACCTTCTTCATCCTCAATGCAAGAATGTCAGCTGCTTTGAAATTATGCATTTCTAAAGTATCCTCACATGACACAGCTTGCCATACTGAAGTGCTGTCATGAACCACTCGCAGCACAGTGTTTACATAAAGGCAGAAATAAATACTGTACTACTTATCACAGTCAGATAAGTTCAAAGACAGTGATGACTGAGGTTTATTGTTACAATGCTGCACTGTGGTGAAAAATTTTAGTGCAGAACTGACACCAAATTACAACAGAGTTGTTTTTCTGCAGATCTCGCTTATTTTATTAAGCTATGAAATATGATTTTTTTTTTTCCTCCTCCCTCTTATTATGTAAGCTTAATACAAGCCCCAAGCTTAGTATATGTGCTTCATAGACTATGTAAGAAATCAGAGTTACAGAAGTGTACTGTTCTAGTTCATTTTGGGGCAGTCTTAAAACCGCAAGATTTTTTCAAAGCTAGAGGCACCATAAATAATGCAACATTACAGTATTATCTTTCGCTATTTTACTCCTCTCTGAAAAATTCAAAAGAATTTTCTTTGGAATGAAAACACATTTTCGTTGCTCTTCCTCAATCTTTTCTTAGAGAAACCTGAGGACCATCTGACTAGAAAAAGAAACAAACAAGCACAGACTTTGTTTCCTTATCTGACAAATATACAACTAAAAGCACAAGCCACAGCAGCTGCAGCATAACATCAGAATGTACAGTTACCTAAAAATATTTTAAAGTCTTAGTAGTAGAAAATAAATGAAGGTTCTTCCTGTCTTCTGATGCGTTTATGCACCAATACATTCTTAACTCTAATCATAAAATGGATAAAACCCCAACATATGGTTTGAGAACAGGAAAGACCTGCACCACCAGCTTCTGCGCTATGTAAAGCACTAGAACCCGCTTCAAAGTTTTCTCCATCCCCAACAGTCCTCCAGAGTGGACATCCCACATGGGCTTCCTTTCAACTTCCAGTGAACCGATTTGGAGAGTTATCTTGCATCAGCTGAAGAGCAACACTTTCTTTTGTACTTGATTCAAATAAATTTCAGATTCTTACCGTCTTCCTCTTTCACCACAGTGGGTACCACTTCATTGAGAGCCACTTACACTCTTTTCTACCATATTAACCTCTACATTGTCCTGTCCTGGTTTCGGCTAGGATAGAGTTAATTTTCTTCCTAGAAGCTGGTATAGTGTTATGTTTTGGGTTCAGTATGAGAAGAATGTTGATAACACACTGATGTTTTCAGTTGTTGCCAAGTAGTGTTTATACCAAGTCAAGGGTTTTTCAGCTTCTCATGCCCAGCCAGTGAGAAGGCTGGAGGGGCACAAGAAGTTGGGAGGGGACACAGCCAGGGCAGCTGACCCAGACTGGCCGAATGGGGTATTCCACACCACATGACATCATGTCCCAGTATATAAACTGGGGGGAGTTGGCCAGGGACGGGGGTAGGGAAATCCCTGCTCAGGAACTAACGGGGCATCGATCGGCGAGTGGTGAGCAATTGCATCGTGCATCACTTGTTTTGTATATTCCAATTCTTTTATTATTATTGCCATTTTATTATTGTTACTATTATCATTATTATTTTCTTCCATTCTGTCCTATTAAACTGTTCTTATCTCAACCCACGAGTTTTACTTTTTTTCCCTGACTCTCTCCCCCATCCCACTGGGTGGCAGGGAAGTAAGCAAGCAGCCGCATGGTGCTCAGCTGCTGGCTGGGGTTAAACCACGACATGTCCACTCGGTCAACAACACCCCTCGATTCTGCCCTCATTAGCTAGTCTGTTGGCCCCTCCAAAACTGAGGATGCACTAACAGACTCTCTCTTCCCACACGCTCTCAATAAAATGTATCTTGCAGTAATCTAGATGCCTGCATGAGACATGTCAAGTATTTTGACCAACGTTTTCAGGCAGGCATTCATTAACGTGTGAAAAGCACTCACGATGCTTCTATCAGGTCAGTGAATAAGGTGAGGTATGCTAAACAGCAGCATTTCTCCAGGACAACTGAATCGATATACAAGGACCCATTACAAGTATAAAATACTGCAAAGGGATCACAAACCCATACTATATCCATAGTGGTAATGCTATATCCACAAAGGTTTTGGGGGTAGATTAACCCTTAAGTTTCTTCCAAGCCTATTTAAAAGCTATTTAACCCACAGCACTAAAAATCTCTCTTCTACCTCCCAGATTTGAAACCACCAACTTAATAGTGTGAAAGCATTTCTTCTCTATCCCTTCTGTGTCGGATCTGTTGGCGGGGGTCTGAGCCCTCCTCTGTGTTTGTATGGCACAAAGATCAAAAAGACTCATTTCAGGCTGGAGCTGAGACACATGCAACATTCAGCATTAACCTCTTGAATTCACTGCCCTTACTCTGTATAGGTCTGCACGTTTGCCTGAAAATACAAGGAAAGGTTGCTCACAACCAGTTCAGTAGAAATGACTCCGCATTTCAACTGTTTTTCCTGTTAAAAATATCTGTATTTCTAGCCCAGTATAAGTGTCTAAGAATGCTTTTACTGCTGCATTTCAATTCACTTGTCAAACTAGAATAAACTTCCTTTGGAGAAAGTGGGGTTTTTTGCTATTACAAGTACATTAGGAAGTATGCCAGCACAGCTGTACCACCAAACCCTTGGGAGACACCAGACCCTGGGGAATGTAAATGGTCTGAGAACAGCCTACTTGAAAGGACATCTTTTTTCAGGGCAAAGTCATCAGCGCCGCGATCACCAAGTCCTCCTGCTCAAACACCCCCACTGTAAGAAAGGAGGCATTCACCCGAGCCCTGCCTTCAACAAATTTCTCCCCGATAGTCTCTATTTGCCTTGGAGCCAACAATCTGCCAGATTCATCTCTAAACTTGCTCTTCAGAAAGAGATCTCTCTGTTTTGTATTTCACCAGCCTAACACAGCAGGAGACATGTATCCTGGCCCAAGGAGGGAGGGTTGAGAGGGTTTTTTTGTTTTGCTTTGTTTGGTTGGTTTTTTTAAACAGAAGGTTTATAGAGATACACAATAGTGGAAAGATATTACCACAAACATAAATACTGTATTAGTAGACATCTCGGCTCCTACAGTAATGAAAATGAATTACATCTCTTTCAATAGTTTCACTTCGGCTACATACTAAAACCATCTTAAACTCCATGGCTTTTCACCATGCTTTATGCCTCAAGTGGTTTTCCCTTATCTCGTTATCCCACATTTAATGCCAATTTTTTTTTTTTTAAAGTAAATGTTCCAAGGTCAACTTGCAAGGCTAGTCACTGTTCCCAACTTTGATTTCAACCCCCATACACAAAAAGAGAAAGCGTCAACTACCCTTCAGCTTAATTCACTGACGCCCTCCCTACTGTGAATCAAGAATTATGCACCTTCAATTGAAGCACATTTATAGTACTTAGAAGCTGCATTATTTTTCACCACTTCCATGTCATACGCTGCGTACAAACAAGTCAATGTATAGAAAGACTACCCACCATGTCAAAGTAACAGTCTATGGTTTACCCTATATGTTTGGATACAAACTCATGCATGTTCATGTTTCAATCTTGATTTCATCTCTTCAGAGCTAGCTCTCAACTTAATGACATGAACAAAGCAGGACTTCATCTTCAAAAATAGCATGCACACTACGAAGCAGATCTCAGCCATATACTTGACAGAAGTTTTGCAATAGCAATATTCTCATTTTGTTGATGGGGAAAATGTAGGTAGACATCTACAGTGATTTGTTTCATCCCACATAACAGCTAATTTGTTGAATGAGTGCTTCTAACTCTTCGCCCCGCTCTGCACAGGCACCTCAGCAAGTATTTCCCAACTCCTGCTGGGGGGGGGTCGTGGAGTGGAGAGCTTATCGCTGCTTCTGGGCGCTCATTTGAAGAAACGCACACTTAGCAGCATCCTGCAACAATTTCTGTGGTCCAGTTTCATCAAAACCTCGGCTGAGTCCAATTATTCGGAGCAGCTGATAGCTGCCTGAGGTATATAGATGGCTAACTAACAACACATGGGAGTCAGGTCTGCTGCTGCCATCATTAACCACTATAGTCCGCAATCGCTCGTTTGCATGTGAGCCTAAGAGTCTCTGCGCAACCCCGCAGCGCAGACTTCGGAGGTTTGCTACCCCACGCAACTTCCAAAATGAGTGAAAAAGGAACCGTCCACCCAACAAAGACCCTGCTACCAAAGTAGGCAGCTGGCCCGAGGTCACTCGTCGCCTTCAAATCGCCTTCTTTCAGCGAGGACGGGCTGTGGGTACGGGCAGTACTCTCTGCAGAGACACAGGGCTTACAGAAAGAACCAGCACGTCGCTGTAATCAAACCATGTACCGTTTTACACTGTTCTTCCTATCTTAACTCTGACTTCAGTCATGAACCTTTAATCACCTTTTTAAGCGTAGAAAATCATGTTGATACTTAAATAAACACAACTTTGCCACTAAGAAAACCTACTTTCACATTCATCCAACACTACTGAAATTTATTAGCCAGGTATTTTTAGTGACATCCATTTTTTCAGATATACCACAGTATATATTCTTCTTGACATAACTAAGTTAAGCTATACTTGCTGATACAGACCATGAGCACATTCCAGTGCAACTTGTTTGTCTTGACTAAAGGAAATACGTTCCCATGCTGGAAAAATCTTAAAATTTGCAGTCCTTGACTTCCCAGTCATCTGGCAGAACCAATCTCTTTTATAAACAGATTAGAAAAGGCATTTCTGAGAAAGATGATGTTTAAGCTATAACTTGAATTGGGCATTTTCCTCTCAACTGTAAGATGTGCTACATCTTTATGTGACAATCCCAGTTTTCCAGTACTTAAGCTCCCGAAAATTGTTCTAGTATGCAGAAAAGGATACTAAAACCTTAAACTAATTCTATACTTGTCCAGACCTCTTAACCTAAATTTGCTGTAATAGTGTCAGCCAACTTCTAAAATCCATTGGATTTTTAAGTACAAAGCCAACTTTTGTTTAGCATTTATAATTCTTCCTCTAATTAAGACCAGCTAACAACAGACAAGGGAGGGCATCAAGTTGTTGAATCGGAAGGAATCCTAAAGCAACAGAAGCCTTTGCCGGGTGAACTGCTGTATTACGAATATGCCCCATTTCACTCTTGTGAATGAGTCTCGCCTTGCCCTCATTCTGTTTCTTACCCCTGGAAATGTTACAGATTTAGCCATTGCTTGTTTTTTTTGTTTTTTTTTTTTTTTTTTTTAAAGAGGAGCAAAGTGAATTTTTGTATTCATTCCTGAGATGATAAAAGCTCTGCTTAGAGTATGGAGCTCATAAAAAGGTAAATTAACTTATATTTTGCTCCACCTGAGGCACTGGAAAGAAGAGACAGAAACCAAGGCTTAGGACACTTTTATCTTTAGGACAAACAATGGAAGGAAACCAAGAGCTGTACTGCCTGTTCTCCACCCTCTCACTACTTTGATAGAGACCAAAAATATAACCTTGAAGGTCAGGGGAAAAAAAAAAAAAAACAAAAACCTAAAACTTGAATACACATCTCTCAGAATTGTTTGCAGACAAGAGGGCTGCATTGTGTCAGCCCTTAGAAATTATCTGCCATCACAACAGAGATCAAAGGTGCATGGCTGATCAGAGACAGGACACAAATCAGTTCAGTGTGCTTTAAACAGGGGTGGGAGTAACTCGGGGCTTTATCTGAAGGAGTTAAATGGATTTCACTGGGGGGGGGATGGGGGATGACACACCCCCCCTAAGAATTTTATCTAGTCTCAAAATTGGTAAATGTACTGGTGAACTAAGGCTGTTCTTGCAAAGCTCAAGTCCAGCCAGTCTCAAGAATTCAGGGAGCAGTTTCTGGCACTACAACTGTCTCCGCTTTGCCACTCCACTGCCACCACACTCTGGGAAGCAAGTTTCATAGGAAAGGGGGTCTGTTTTCCCCCATCGCCTTCAGAAAGCACAGAGATGTACAGTAAGTAACACTGTGCTCTTGATACAGATTTTACCAAAGTAGACAGATTTAGAAAAGAAAATACCCCCCCCCCCAATCAGTCACAGTAATTCCAAACATTAGGTGCATTGCAGATAAATAGCAATCAATTTCTGATCTATTTATAGGTGACACCCCTAAATATCCGAATAAGCAGAATGGCTTTATTTCAGACTTGAACACAACAGTCATGAAACCAGATTAGTGCCCTAGAGCTTTCCATGTAATCAGATACTGAACGGCAGTTCTCTCTCCATTAAAGCTGACCTTGCATAGTGACATTGTACTTTTATCTCAAAAATTAGAGATACTTACACTTTTGAAAACATTCTTTTAAGCACTATTTCCTAACAGGCAGTACAGCTGCAGTGAGTATGGATTGTTGCCATCTTTAAATATACCCTTCCCCTTTACATGTCAAACTGCCTTTGAAATTTAGGATTTGATTTTGGTTAAGGTGTCAGAATTTGAAGTTAATATTCTGATGCTGCAGAGACATTGTTTTTACTGAACAACTGCCGTTGTTATGGCACGATTAAAAACTAGGCTACATAATAAATCAACTTTCCTAGCTGGAAAGCTCATTAGTACTGAGACTATTTTTAAGTGCCCACAGCCATGTTTTGACATTTGGCTATAACACCTTCACTGAAAGGTTCAAAAGCTTCTTACATAAAACCAAATACACTTGAAACATGCCCCCCTAACAGGGAAGAATATGCAGAACCCAAGGATGTGCAGGAAGATGGTGGAGTGGCACAGGCAAGAGTTCAACTCAGCCATGTTAAAAATGTCATCCAGAAGCTATCAAAACAGCCTTTGCTGACAGTATTAATTTCCATCCTTCCACCCTCCTAACATCTCAACAGTACAAATTTAGTCGGATTACAAAAGAAAACATAAAGGCAATAAAAGTTATTCCAGAAAACACATGAGCTCATCCCAAGATTGTACAGTTAACTTGTACTGATTAAATTAGAAGAGGGCATTTGGGATAACTAAGCTCATTAACTCAAACGGAAGAAATAAGCCGCCTAGGAGGCAGAGGACAACCTGAGACCACAAGTCTCCCCATGCTTGTTGGGCAGTAAATAAATCAGTATCTAAAGCAATGAAAAAATACTGGAATCTATCGCACTTGGCTGCTTTAGCGATCTGCTTACAGAGAGGAGGGGGAAGACACAAGTTGCTGAGTAAATACAGAGGATAGAGCGCGCTCCCTGTAGGATTTTGGACTTTATTTTTTCTCTCCCTTCACAAAAGATGTAAGTGCATAAGAAAGGCACTCAGCTCAGGTACCAAGAAGCAGCACCTCATCACGAGTAGGTATTTACTGAGGCACTGAATTTCCCCAAGCACGCCGTTTCCAACGGAAGCGTTGGGCTCACGAGCTCAAGGCCCAAACCCCAAGCGCCCGACGGCGCCGACTCGGCGTAGGACTCGCAGGTCGATCTCCCCCACGGGACCTGCCGTTCCCCCCCCAGCAGCCCCCGGTTGCCGGCAGACGGGCGCTGGGCGAGCGGCCACCGGCCCCCACGGCATCGCCTCGCCGAGCTGACGCGGCTCCGGGGAAGAGGGCCGACGGCGAACAAGTACGCGACGCGAACGTCTGCCGCCTGCTCAGAGGGGACCCTCGCTGGGGACCGAGACCCGTTGACGCCCCGCCTCACAGCCCCCCGGCCCCCCCCGGCCGCCGGCCCTTCTGCTCGGTCCGTCCCGGTGCCACGGCTGCGGCACAGGGAGAGTCTTCCTTCCGCAAGGTGCCCAGGAGCGCTCGCGCCCCGGCAAGAAGGCAGGGCAGCCCCACCTGCCCCTTCCGTTACCCGGCCAAAGGATGCCCATGGCGGCTGCTCCGACAGCGAAGCCTCAGCTCTGCTTTGGTGGTAGCAGGAAAGGCGCATCCCTTGCTATTAAGGACAAAAGCGAATTCAAAAGGATGTTGGATTTCGCAATCTTTTTCACAGTGCCTCCCCTCTCCCTGTTTGACTTGTGGTGGGTTTCCTAAAGAGTCATCACTCTAGGCTTATACTAGTACTAAGCTGACTTGTTCTCCAACAGGTAAGGCGTGAGGGGTAAGGGAGGCAAATGCCCTCTTGCTCTGAGGAGGATCTGGAAAGAAGCAACAGAATCACACCGCCCAGGGGCCCCATTTACACCTTCCCCTCCCAAAGCTTTAGACAAGAATTTAACAGTAACAGCAAGCAACGAGCCTCTAATCACCCTAAATTCACACCCTGTGACTCTACTCCCCCCACCCCACCCCTGCCCATGATAACTGGAGATACAAATCTTGAAAGAGAAGGCGGAGGAACACAATCCCTCTATCTTCAGTAGGAAAAAACAACCAAACCCCCTTCTCGGACGTCATACACCCATACAGCTTCAGTCCCGCAGGGACAGGTCCTGGACTATCTTGAGCAAGGAACCAACTCCCCAGCCCAGCTCCACCTGCTCTCCCAGTGCAACCGCTCTGCCCCAGTAACCATCTCCCCTCCAACGTGGCAAGAAGTTCATGGCAAACCTGGTAATAAATTTACCATTTTTCCATAGGCCACAGGAGAAAACAGAATTAAAATTTACTTCGACAGTCATGTAAATAGGGAAGATTAATTTTTAATATTGTAATACTTCTTGCTTTAGGCTTACTTTAAAATCCTCTATTTTTTCTACATCTCCACTTGTAAAATTCCAATGTATAAAGGTCCCAAGGCAAACCATGTTGCACCCTGTGCAACCAAGACAGAGGTCTCCTTCCCTGTGCTGAATCCTACCTTCTCAGAGAAATTTACCTGAAGGACACACTGAATCCTGAGAAATTATAAACAGCTTAAAATCCCATGCTTGTCAACTATGAGATAGATATTTGAGCTTTTTTTATTCATGTCAGGTGGCTTCAGGAACACATTTAATTTTAAGTATGTCCAAAACTGAAGATTTGTGAAACCGATACTAAAGACCTGATACATGAAAGAAAAAACCCCACAATAAAAATAAAAGAAAATCTACCAGTCACCTGCAAATATGTTTCTCTGAACATGCAACATTTTAAATGATTTTTGGTCTGTTTCTTCTCATTTTACTGATTTCATTCAATCTTCATTAGGAGCCTTATTATATACAGAGTCTTCCTGCTAAACTCAATCGGGTGGTCTATTTTGTCTGCCTGTAGCTTGCTGCAAATTTCTGAAATTATCTGTACTAAACACCAACCTATTTTGTCTTCTCTTTTTTGTCTTTTTTTTTTTTCTTTTTTTTTTTTCTCCAGAGTTCTGTCAGCCCAAAGGTTTGGGAACTAATATAATGAGGGAAGTTAAACTTCTACAGAGCTATTATGAGTGCCCTCCTAGTAGCTCTGCTAACAAGATTCATCACCAAATATAATGGAAGCCTTCTCCAAAACAAGACAAAGGTACTGTAATGAGCTAGGCAGCAAGCAGGGGCTCTGCTCTCTACGTAAGGGTAGTCAGTGTAAATCTTTTTGGCACTAATGGTGTTTTTTTTCTAAGGCTGGACAATGACAACAACATTTATACAAAGCATGAGAATTCATGAATGTCTGGCAGTATTGTCTCTGCAATGCAAACAAGACTATCTGTTTTTCACTCTACATTTTCAATTCAGTACCAGCTGGATTCTGCAAAAACATGGGTTAGTTCTGATACACCAAATAACCGACTCATCCCAGTCAGATCCCACAACTGAAGCGTATCGGAAGGAGCACCGGCTGTTACTAAACACGCTCCCCCTCAGCTACAGAATGAATAACGAAATCGCCTCAACCTCACGTGCCTGTCCTGAGGCAGATACAAAAGAAAAGATACTAAAAGCAAGTAACAACAACAGTGGGGGAGAAAAAGAGTGCTACACAAGATTACTTCTCTGGGCTAAATCTTAGGCATCATAATACTTCATCTAAGCCTATACTCATTCAAAAGTCTGTCCGTATTTACGTGGGCTTGTATTTTTTGGACCCAGGCAGTGTGCTAGAAGGGTAGTCTCCACCACCGCTGATATTTAGCATCTCTATAAAAGTTAATGTATTAGTAACTAGCCAGCGAGGTACAGGAGAGCATCTACCTCAAGAGCAGGCTGCAGTGCGATGCAAGTTGGCAGCTGGTCTGGATCCCTCCAGCTGCAGTGGGAACAAGTCGTCTGTACGTACAGGTGGGAATCCTAACGCCAACTGATCCGCAACCACAGCATCTTCATCGTCTCACTGTACGCAAGATTTCCTACCGTGACCAACCAAGAAAGACCAAAGGACGAGCTGGCTGTTGACAAAGGACAGCTGTTGGCTAAAACAACTCCTATCACCATTTCCTTCTGCTGCCAAAGCTACCTTGCTGTGGAGTCAGAGGTACCACAGTGTTCGGCTCGGCTCTGCCTGCGAACTGCTGTGACAAAAAGCATCAAGTCCAACGAGAGCTGGGAGCGCCCCAGGAGAGGAAGGCTGCATGCGAGTGCATTAATAAAAGGAAGATAAGTCTTTCGTCACAGACCCATGGCAAAACACATTTGTACAGACACATCCCGCAAGCACGCACATAGAGAAAGTGCCAGAACTGCCTATCTAATACCTCCACTGAAAGTCAAGGTGGCAGAATGTATCTTATTTATGCCTGGCTTCAAAATCCTGCATAAGAAGTAGCTGCACAATCTCAAGAAGTACACGTCAAGTACCAATAAAAGGTACTGCCCATAAGCTTCACGGATGGGACTAGAGTTGGGACTGTTTGCTGCTTGCCAGAAAAACAAACAGAAAAACGAGCTCCGAAACATGCCTCAACAAAGAAAAACCCAGAAGTACAGAGCAAGATGAGAAACAGCGGTAGCACGGCTGGCAGGTAAACCCCCCCCCCGAAGTCCGACAGTAAACAAATTCAGTTGGGCTTACATTTTTCTGTAGCATGGTGTATTTTGCTGTCACGCTTCATATGGCAAGGCCACTCCTAGGCAGCGCAGGGAAATCCATAGGAGAGACTTGTCTTGCTACTGAGACACACTGGAGGTTAATTTTGGTGACACCGCACGGTGCCGCGCTCAACCGGGGAGAGAGGAGAACCAGCAGCCTCCTTTGGGATGGGACAGGGAGAACGCGTGCTGGAGCCCACCACCTCTACGAAGGGCCTCAGAAGGGCATCGCCATGTGAATGCAAGCGTTTTGACTACAATCACCACTATGCTCCCCAGTTCTGCCCCTCGCTACCGAACAGGGCAGGAACGCTGCAGGCTACGCACTGCAGAGAACCTGTCATTGCAAAATACTGAACATTTGTGAGTGCTAAATATTTTGCAAAGTGAGACATCGCTGAGGAGGCTACAGTTTCCTTCATCTCCACACTCCACTCCTGAAGGGAAAAAATTTAGACAAGTAACAATACCTGTCCCATGCTATGCATGCTCTCACTTCCTCTTTCTCCCGGTGTTTTAAAAGACGGTAAATAATTGTTTTGATTGTTTCTTCATCTCCTTCCTGAACTCTTCAGAAAATGCCACAGTTTAGACATTTTTCTTCTCCATGCCTAGAAGCTTTACTACAGCTTCTGGAAGGACTGCTTGAGAAATACTTGACGTGCTGTTAATTAAATGCCAAATCCTGGCTGGCTGTTGTTAACTTTCTATAACTTTCAATAGGTAGCTGAAGCGTATCTGTTCCTTTACATCAGGGGATATTAGTATTCTTCAGATGGATGAAGCCTGCTCTTTCCTGTTGCATTTAATTTATGAAGTAGCTTTTGGGGAATAGAGGTAAGAAATCCTAGTTCCTGCTCTCTACATTTAGTACCTTTAAGAAATTTGCCCAACTAGCAGAATCTTGAAAAGTGAATACTAAATAATGGCTTAGATATAAAAATACTTAAGGTAAGCGAGTTTATCAGCATGCCTACACATAAGCAGTTACTGAACTATTTCTAGGAAAAAATACTATTCCATCCACACTCAACTTTTTACGTATGTCTCATATGAAACCTGCCTATTTTAGAGATTCCTCACTTTACAAAAAGTATTCTCTGCTCCCCAATCTTTACAAGATATTCTTTTTAAAATAAAAAGCTGAACAGTTATAAAGCATCTGCTTGTGTAAAAAGAGTGATTCAGCAGGAAACATGTACTTGAAACACCCTTCACAAGAAAGAGCTTATTCACACAGGGACAGTTGGCAGGGATATCTCAGTCTCCACTTGAATGCTCTTTTGCCAGCTTGTGTTGAAGGGACTCGGATGCCTAGGAGGAAGCTAATCACCATTTTCATAGGCTGCGGAAAGCCAGGTCTGGTTCAGAACTGCAAGTGCTCGTACCAAAGCTCTCCCAGTGAAAAGCAAAGGGCTGTAAGTTAATGTTCAACAGAAACTGGCAAATCTGCTGCGCTCACTGAGTGACATGGTCAGGGATGAATTGGAAGTGTATACATAAAATAATGTAGTAAGTATGGTTGTTCAAAGTTCAGCTGCAGCATTTAAGGCACAGTGCACTAAAGGGAAAAAGGCAGAGAGCACCTAACACATGAAATATTTAGCCAGTTCTAATCCTTCCACAATTTCTGCTCATGTTAAATATGTATTAAACCACCTTTGTTGCAAGCCTGTCAGTTTTCCTTAAAAGTCTAGTGAAACACAGGAGCAAAAGCTTTAGATCTGCTAGGCAGTATAAGCTGAAGTCAGCAAGTAATGTTGTATATAACCAGAAGCAAAATTTGCCATGGTCTGTTGCAAATATCTTTATCATCAATGTAATCAAGACATACCACCAAATGGCTTCATTTATTAAATGCAAGCAGTGGTCCTGCAAGTTACTTCTGGATACAGGTTTACTCTTTTCAAAGTCAGTGCCAGCAAAGCTTTGATAGAAAGTAAGGGATAACACAGTTTAGTTTAAGAGTAAAAAAGCGAACAGCTGCCAGAGAACTTAAAAACCCACTGTATGTTAATAGTGTAGTCTTCCTATTTATTGTGTAACTAATACGACTGCATGGGAGCTAGTTCAGACCCTGTCACAACTCCCTCTGAAGCTGTTCATATTATATTTTTCTATGTACTATTCATTAATCAGTTACCGGAAAATGTGGCAGCTCTTAAAATACTTGTACTTCCAAGTTCTTGGACAAGAATGTGTATTTCATATTCTATGAAAGAGTGTATGAAAGAGCTCACACTTGGATGGAACAAACACACAAGACATGACATAACATCACGCTTATGGTCACTTCCATTTTCAAGAAGAAACTGAAGCAGCAGGTATCATGCTTGTAAGGCACATTACTTCCCCCCAACACTGCAAAAAGACAGAAGCACTACAGCCCAGCGCAGCATCAAAGACCACTTCTGGGCATTCAGGTTTCAGTTCTTAATCCACGCCACTAACGTAACAGCGCTTCATGGTCACAGGGGTAGGCAAGATTAATAAAGTGTTAAATACCTACTGCAGCAACAAAATCAAAAAGATTCTAGAAATACTGGATTTGATTGCTGTCAGTCAGCTGACGTAGGAAAAAATCCCCCAAAATTTGTGGGTGCAAAAGCGATCTTTATTTCAGAAACTACTGGGAAAACCATTAACAGGGTCTTTCTTTATAAACAGGCCTTAAACAGCCAGTAACTCTACAAAAAGCATTCTCTTTAAAGATAGCTGTTTCCTAAATTAATTTGGACCAGTTTGCATACAGACATTTGTCTCAAAGTAGCTGAGGCAGAGCCACCCATCAGGCGACACTGTATGGATCCTTCTGCAGTACTACAATATTGATAGAGGAAAAGGAGGATCTGAAAATGAAGTGTTACTCTATAAGGAAAATGTCAGGCTACAAAATGCAATACTACCTATCTCTTCAATAAACGTTCAGACTTCATAAGCAGCAGCCTCACATACTCTCTAACGCATGAACTTAGACCTCACAGGATGCACTCCCCCAAAAAAATCCCTTGATTAAAGGGGGGCATTTACAAATAGGTTCAGAAGAAGTCACCTGTATAGATCTACTCCAGGATTTCTGCATCCCAAGGTAGGTGAAATTAATGTAACAGTACCATTCTAATACGAATGAAAAATGGCATTTATAAACTCTGTTTTGTAAGCATGCAAGCATGCCACAACACACTGCCTGCGCTACTAGAAGTTTTAGATTGGATAACATGGCAACATGTTACCTTCAATTGAAAGCAAAGCTTTAAAAACCTGGAAGACTTGGGGAGGGGAGTAAATTAAAATACAACCCTTATTACATTCTGGGATTTGTTTATGAAACTTAAATAGTCTTGAGGATCTACAAGTCATGAAATTCTGGTCTTGCTGCCCTTGGCAAACAGAAGCAGCTGGATTTTGAAAGGAAAACTTAAAATATGTACCAAATATGACATGCTTAGTAACAAGTTTACGATCTTCTTTATTTCCATAGCCTTGCGCTGACTGCAATACTATTAGCTGTTGCACCGAAGAAACATTTGAAGATGACCTTCAAGGACTTGGTTCCAAATTAAGCCGTCACAAACCCTGAGGGCAAGGGGGTTCACCGGTTAAGACGGCACTCTCTATCATTAATTATTTCAAAGCCAAAAAAATAAAGCTGAGCTAAAAAGTCCCTGCTATAACAGTAACTGTCTTTTTTAGGTATCTGAACAGACAGATATTGGCAAAGAAAGACTTTTAAGATTTATTTTACAATGTCTAGTTCAGGACTTTTTTTTCCCAGAATGAACTGATTTCTGTCATGCAAAGCAAGTAAACATACTTTTCTTTCCTCCTGAAGTTGAGCCAGAGCCCTGAACCCTTCTTATAGCAATCAAAGATTTTTCAAATGCAACTTTAACATTACAAATGTTGAATTCAATTTCAGTACTTCCCTCCTCCCCCCTCCTAAAAACAGGAGAATGTACCTGCCACCCAGGCTAGCAATCCCAGTTTGGGCTACAAAGGCTTGAGGTGCACCACAAGTTCTTCACGGTCTTCATCCACAGCTCACAAGACAGTTGTGACAAAGAACTATTTCTCAGCTCTCCTCCTCCAACCACCCAGAACTTCTTTTTTTTTTTTTTTTTTTTTAATGAGAAGGAGAAACAGCAACATGGAGGCAAAACTATCTCTGCTTATGGAGCGTCCTGGCCTTCCGCCAAGGAGCCTGGATTCCCACCCACTGTTCCTTACCTTGGTGATTCAGGGAGATGCGGTTAGATGGTTCTTGGAAACCTGGTTCCACCAGATCCCGCCGACCATGAGCCGAAGTCTGATCTACATTGTCCTAAAAACAGAAGAGCAGGAATTCTTATCAAAAAAAGGCATTCTGTACTCCCTATAAGCTACACTGCACATAGCCAAACCACCGATACAAAAAGAAAAATCCCTGTCATACCTCTGAAAGGAGAAACCAATGTCAGGGGTGGGGGGGGGACCATAGGGAGACACTAGATTAACACATTAATACAGGTGGCATGAATCCAGAATCAATAACTATGCTGTAGGCTCATCTGTACATCAGTTTTGCATTTCAAACTGGGAAACAGTGATGTAAATGCACTTCTTGGTTTAACAAAAGTTTCTTCTTGCATCAAGTTATGTGGAGGCTTGGGGCTTTGTTTTCTTTAATTCCAAGTCTGTGGCTTAGGGGTTTGTAACTAATTAACTGGACTGAAACAGATTCAGTAGTGAACTACCAAACCTCAAGAGGAATCAGAAGTTCAGTTTAGATAAACATCCATAGCTCTGGATGCCAACCTGTATTTTTTTTTTTCCTTCATACTAGAACTCTCACAAGATCAGGTTTCAAGAAGTTTTAACAGAGACTGAATTTGGCTAAGTCTAAAATACCACTGTTTCTCACAGAACTTGCCAAAAAAGATGACTAGGAGAAAGCAGGAAAATCAAAATATAATAAGAAAAGCAAGATAAGTCACACTGAGTTTTAGAAGCATAAGAAGGAAATTTAGAGCAGGTACACAGTTTTACAAAGTTGGCATACCTTTGCATATACTGGAAAAACAGAAGCAAGTGCATGAAGTTGACTACATTGATATATCACTGCCCATAAACCCTGTAGCAGTGATATACGTGACTGTATACATGTTCCTGCCCAAAGTGTGGGATAAATACACAACAGCATGATCCGCATTTATGTCAAAACATTATGTCAAACACCTTCACAGCAAATGACGTTGTAATTAATGGCAGAGCAATAACATGCACGCAGTGAGTGGCAATTCAACTGTGTGCAACCGTGAGCTCTCAGCCCAGCATTTCCATCTACAGAATATAAGCCAGTGCTCAAAACCATAATGGATGTAGCGTTTGGGTGTAAGAACTGTATATAGTTACACAGGATATGAAATAAATTATATTATCTCTTATTCCGAGAGACTGTCTCAAACAGCAGATAACTTGAGCTTTGATTCAAATACTCCAGCACCACTCTTGAGCGCCTTCACCATCAGGGATCAATTCAGGAGCCCACAGGCGTTTATAAGACAAGAACTGCCAGCAGTGGTAAGACCAAGGGAGGTTTTTACAGGTAAACAATATATGATAAGATACATATGGCATCCATCTATCTATGCCAGATACAACTGAGACCACTCAGCCTTCTGCCTCCATACTGGCCACTTCCCCTTACAGCTCTTTACATCCTTGCCACGGGTTTTTGTGACACTGGCTGCTGTTTCATGAGCCACATCTAGCTAATCTCACACAAGTTTTTTAGTTGCTTCTTAAGAATCAAGAAAAAAAAAAAATCAGACCTCCTGTCAGCATGACTGCATTTGTTTTTACTTTCTTGAAACATGGCAATATTTGTTAGCTCTTTCACTGGAGCTAACTGAATACATGTTAGGAACAAGCAACTCATAAGCTCCTGTCTCTGTCAAATCTCTTGGAACCGCATCCTAACATTATTACCACTTTTGGAGCACTAGTCGTTTTCACTGGATACATCTCATTTTCTCTGGGATACCACACAGCCAGCGCTGACCTGGCCCACAACATCTCCGTTTTAAATTCAGGCAGGAAATTTGGGACTTGCAGCACGAGAAGGCCACTGCAGGAAGCAGAAAGCACATACAAAATTAAGAGTCTACTCCCCAGAAAGTTTAGCATAATTCTTTCAAAGGCTCCAAGGACACCAGAGGGGAGGAGATGTTTATCTAGGAAAAGTTTCAGTCAAAACTTAAAGCTGAAGTCGATTGCTCTTCAGTTATTTCAAACCTAGTACAAAGGCTGAGAGGTGAACATGTCAGGCATGCAGAACAAAGCAGCAGAACATCCTTCCTCCTAATGCAGAGCTTTCCTCGTGCGTTTCCCACCATGCAATTCCAAATCACGTACTTTTATCGTGCAGGTAAAACCCTGCTGACGCAGTTTAGCGGCATCAGTTCCACCTCCTGGGAACAAGTCCTGACATCCAACATGTGGATGCAGTTGCCTATTGCCTTTCGGCTGGGAAGAGCAACAGGGCATCCCAACAGTAATGAAAGGTGGAACAGAAAAACCACTTATAAGCTATTTGTTACACACCTAAATGTGTTTTCGGTTGTCCCAAGACATACAAGTCCCAAGTGGAAGGCAAGATTTGTGCAGTACTATGTAGTAACAGAGGATGAGATGTGGCCAAAATGCATCTTTTTACCTTTGGGTTTCCCACAGCAGTAACCTGTGAACACTTAACTGAGAAGACCTTATTTCAGGCTTACAAGCTGGCTGCAAGCCCGTAACTTTTCAATTAAAGCAGATTTTTTTTTTAACTAGCAATTGCCAATAATTCACAGGAATAAGATTCATCCTCTCTGGAATCACCTTACAGCTGTACAGAAGATGCTGAGAACCACAGGCCTCATTCACAAAGCTTAAGCCAAGGTCACGGTAAGATATACCGAAGTTTTCAGCAGCAGAGGTCTCAATGACGAATGATTGCTGGTGCTCTCTCACAAAGCTGATGCCCCTGCCTGTTTCTGCAGGTGCAAACCCTGCCCAGAAGGTCCGCGGACTTCTCCTGCGGCTTGAGCAAGGCATGGAACCAAAGGCTTTCTCTGGGCACTGAGGGCCAGCAGAACCCAGGTGCTAAAGTAAAGCAACAGCCGTGCATAAACAAAACCACACCTGTTAAAGCAATGCAGGCAGCAGAGGAGAAAAGGTAAGGGCGGTGCGATTTAAAGAGCTCGGGGTAGTTTCACATGACCCTCCAGAATCTGTTTGTGTCCGTTGTGCACAAACAGTGGCACTTGGCCAGCTGCAGCAGAGATCAGACAGACACTGGAACAAGGTTAAAAGAAGAAAGGGGGAAAAAAAAAGTTATACAATTGCTCCGTGCCAGCGGCCTCATTGTGCTGGGGCTCAGGGCCGTGGCCGATGCCCTCAGCAAGGTGGGCACCTGCTTTGGTCCATCAGGACCCCCCCGCCGCCGCTGAAACCGGGCTCCCGGTAAGTCATGTGTTTGCTCCGCGTTTTAATCCCCAGCTTTCCCTCCTCTTCCAATAAATGCTCTCAATATGAAATTAAAGCATGTTACTTAACTTACTGTACCATCCAGCTATTATAGTATTTTTAGAAGCTAGCTGAGCATTAGCCCTCCCTGACTTGTTTGCATGTACTATTTTCTCTGTCAGCCAGCATCTGCGACCAAGGATGATTTAATCGAGTGACTAGCAAGAGTGCTAGAAGGATCTGAAGCAGTGTTAATTTCTTACAGTCCGTTAAAGCATTTGCATTTCATATAGCCAAACACACCGTCATTACAGGTTAGATTTCAGTGTCCTTTTGCAAACCTGCATTGCATGACGCAAAGTGCAACACGCTTGCATCGCATTAAGAGCCAAAGTCCGCTCATAGACAGCATTATCTCTACATATCAGTAACCAGGACAATCTGGATTTATTTTTCAATCTATAACCAAGCCTTTCAAGTTGCACTCCTTCAACTATGACATACAATGTTCGCTGCTGTTTGTGCTAGCACGATAAGCATTTCAGTTATCAAAGAAAACATTAAACCTGGTGCTCTAATCAGAGAATCAGACAGCCATATACTACAGCAGCTCTGCTGTCTGCACGTGCTCTTTAATCACTTCTTCAGCTCCAAGTGCTACAGTTCCCACCTGCAGTTTAGCTCGGAAGAGTATTTATCAGTAGGAGACAGCATTATTAGGCTGACCAGCACGTTGCTCCTACTCTACTGCTGCTTCTCTCACCCTGGTCCCTTCAGCAAAGGTTATCCCAGCAGTCATTTAGGATAATCTTACAGGTAAATAGGGCTTAGAGGAGGGAGGAAGCAGATCCAAAAGTACAAATAATAAAGGATCGTCTACACTTCCCTTCTTTCTTTCTTTCTTTGCAAACAAAGGGACCCGCCATGAGCAGAGACAGAGCAGCTTTCTCTAGGGGTCTGGAAATCCCCTTCTACTGAAGGCTTCAACTTTTTCCAACTTCAGCACTCGCTGGAAGTTTACGAGATGAAGGAAGGCTACAAGTGGCAGCACAGCTTCTCGGAAGCTCCTGGGAGCACGGCCAGACCGAGGACGTCCAGACCACCAAGACGACAGTCCCTGGTTTTGGATTTACTGTAGCTGTCTGCAAACCCACACAGCCATGCCCCTGAACAAAAGGTTCAATTGAGCAAGAGTCACGCGTACTCATGCCAGCAGTCCCACAGCGACAAATTAAGATCATGACATACTTCTGATGTTTGTACACCGTCCAGCACAACAGAAAGTCAAGTCAGACGTGCCGATGGGCCCCGCTGCGGTTTAGGAGACTATCGAGGCAGATACGCCTCAGTTTGCACAGAGGCACTCCTGCCGTGCCAGGAGCTCGCTGCCGACCTGCTGGTGCTACTTTATCACACCGAGGGAGGTGTCCGAAAACTAGCCGAGCATAAAGAGAAAAGCAGCCAAGTCATTACTTGAGCCACCTTAGCTTTACTCTGGTCAGGCAACTTGTGTAAAGCAAAATGAAGTACCTGCTGCTAGCGCAGACCGAGGAAACTATCGCGAAGTGTTCACGTGTAATGGTTTCCAAAAAAAGCAATGATTAAAATTCACTGACGAGGTGTCCACCAGGGGCTGTGAAAGACTGGACACAGCTCCAGGCTCCAGAAGCAGGAAGTAAATACGTTGAGAAGTTACACACTCTCTTTGTAGCTGCAACTTGTTGCTCTCAGACGAAGGACACAAGAGGTAGATGAACATTTCTTTATCTGACCCAGTACTGCCATTCTTTTAACATGCTTCTGGAGTTTCCTTAGGCAATAAACAGATTAGGCAGCACTTCTTCTGAGGGCTGCTTCATATGACCCTTCGTTTCCCAAACAAAAGACTATTTGCATTTATGTAAAGTAACCTTCTGCATTGTCTTCTAAGCTATGCTGCTTCTTTATACCATCATTTTGCAGCTTTGGTTTACTCAAGGCATCAAATGTACAAGGAGGAGAACAGACTCAGTTATGGTAAGCGCCAAGTAGGCGGCTATCAATTTAAGTAAACTTTCCTATAGCTTACTGGTACCCACAGCCATCCACAGAATTTCTGTTCTGTCACTCAATTTTACTCCTAGCCCTGTGAAGGCAAACACATAGGCTATTACAGGAGGAAATCCACCTGACAGATCCAGACCAATGTTCAAGCTCTAATCCATACTTCAGAGTCTTGATCAATTAGTAATGCATATGACACTCCTTTCTTAAAAGATTTAAGTCACTGGCCTTCTTAGTGGCTAAATACAGGAGCACAGTCCCCTACCAGATAGCTGTTTGGTACAACGCGTTTTCAGCCTGCTAAGACCCCAGAGCTTGAGGAAATTTGTCCCAAGTACAGTCATGAGGGAAGAGCACGTCTCTTGGGTTTGTCCAAAGTCCCTGCTTTGCAAATGATTTCAAGTTTATTCAAACACAGTTCATATTTTTTATTGTCTTCCACAGCTCCAATCACATCTTCCCTGGGCCAGCACTTAACATGTCACAGAAATAAAGAAAAAACAGGCTTTGCACACCAGGCAAAAAACTTTGAAGCGCATTCTCAGGCAACCCACATATTACATAATTAAAGACCTGTAACTAGGTTTCCTGCCTCTTAACTATAGTCATTTGACTAGGTAAGAGCCAAGTGAAAGGCTCAGTAAGTCAACAGAGTAACCGTGAACCTAGAATTTTAGCATTCCCATTGCTAAGAGAGCTTGTACAAACAAGGGCTTAAAATAAAGCCACTTAGCTTTGTCAAAAGTCGGTCTCTCTCTCCTGAAGTAGCAAAGCCACTAACTGCAGGAATCCTTCTGATTTTACAGTACTGGCTATCAAGACCGAGAGCGATAACCCTAGAGACCAGGAACAAACAAACCCAGTTTGGGATTACGGGAGTAGCAAAGGCAGCAGCACGATCCTCCCAACACACCACAGTATGTGTGATCCTCAGTGCTGCAAATCACCAAACCATGCGATAACCTGACAGGGCGCACAGACCCACCGCTATCCACACATTCGTACAATCCTCAGCAGCCCACCACGCGACATACACGACAGCCACAAGAAACACAACATACCGGGAATTAGCAAAGAAAGGAGGAAAATGAGAGAGACTGACAGACAAGACAGACCTGCGTCCGTGGTCTGTGTCTCTGCAGCAGCAGGGAATTTGTTAAATGAATCACAGGAATTATATTACATCCCATGATACAGGGGAAGGCAGAAAGCCTTGCCAGTTTGACCTTGGAGGAGGAACTTCTCTCCCGACCCCCGTCTGGGTTTCAGTAACCCACTGGCCAGAAAGTCCTTCAATTCAGCAAAAAAACGGGGGTTTGGACCCTGTTGTCAACACCAAAACCCCATAGTGTGTACCCCAAGTCAGTGAAGTGTTTCTTCTCCTACACCAAGGGGGGGGAAAAAAAAAAAGCTTTCTTAAATACATGGACTGATATGGTTATACAATATACTGCTATAGCTGAGCCGGAAAGTTCTTTTTCTGAAGGTGTTTCACATTTATTTTAAGGAGTATTACCAGTTATGTGATTGTCATTATCTGTATGGCAACTGCTATCTATTGCAATACTGCACTGCAACTCCAGGGCAGTATTGTTTCACACCAAAACATGCTATTAGCTACTAGCCAGCTTCTTTCTTTCAAAAAAAGTGGCTCTTTGGCCCCTCAGGAAATAAATAAATCTAATCTGGCAGGAGCTGGACCATGATTAGCAACCTCCAACAGTATCTGGTAGCAGCAGTTTATTCATAAAAGGCTTTTCTCCAGTAAGGCAGGAGTGAGCATACCACGTTAGCCGACAGCTTCAGCAATACACTTTTACAGCACACGTACACGCTAGCATTACAGATTGAGCTTCTCTAGGCTGGTCTTAGCAAAATTGGCGTTAGCAGGGTTTTCAACACTACTGAAACCAGAATTTGGCAAGAACTACGTCAAATTAAATTTCTCTCACTAGATCCAGTCCTCTCTTCGTAGAAACTAACCGCTTCTGCAAGAATTTAGCTGTCTCCCAGTACTCTGCACAGAGAAAATGGATAGTGTATTGCACAGTGTGCACTTTTTGGACCAGACTGCCATTTATTATGGTAGAAGCAAATTCAATGCATCATGGTTGCTGTCTTTTAATCAGCTAGCAAGGAGGGAATCCAACTGACAGGCTTAGAAATGCTAAAAGCTTTGTTCTATTTTTAATGAGACTAAAACCACTGTGGCTGTTAGAGACAGTTTACATAGTTTACAGCTAAAATCAAGTCTTGAAATATAGAAAAAACCCAAACGCACAAGGTTCTTGGTGAAAACAATCACTTCTTAGAGCTGTCTTCAGCTAGAAAGCACTTACTTACTGATGAAAAATGAAGCAGTTCCTTTCTGATCAAGTAACTTTTGCCTCTTTTTTAAAAACATAAACTAATCCTTTTCATTCCTAACAAAACACCACTGAATAAATGAAGTTTATAGTAGCAAATTCTTCACAGTAGAAAATTACACGCTTATATGGAAATTCTGTTTCTTCTGCTGGTGCCCATAGATCCTGATAATGTATCTTTAGCTTGTACTTAATTGTAAGTTAGCCTTACCTCCAAAGCAAGTCACTCTCACTGGCAAGGGACTGCCACTGACAAAGCTACCAAAACCCTAATTTACTGCATGTTCCAAGCTCTTTGGTTTTGGTCAATACTGACTGCATCAATAAAGTCCCTGAAAAACCTGTTTTCTATGAGAGAGAATTGTATTTACCAACAGGAATTAAACAGAAAAAAATTATTTTCTTACCCTGAGAAAGTATAAACTAAAGTAATATGTCATATTCCTCCTCTTTTAAAGAGGTTTTTCAGTGAGATTTTGCATCCTTCTCTTATCAAAGAGCTGATACTTAATAGATTACACTACTCAATTTGAGTTAAAAGCACAGCAAGGCTCTAATGAACTTAGCAATCCATAGGTGTTAACTACCATACTAGATGGCGCTCACACAATCTAAGGGACTAATGCAACCCATAATGATGTGTTGTTGCTCATAAAACCTTTATCCTATTCTAGAATCCTTACCAGGGTCACTTTCTACGTTTTGTCCAAGTTTCTGAAGTGCACAGTCAGGCTATATTCCTTCCTCACCAGAAAGATTAAAAGAAATATAAGGTGAATATTTGTACCCAGGTGCGATGGAAAATTTCAGCATTTCACGCACCTGCTAACACACCTGTCCATTCTGAGAAAGCACCTTCAAAATTTTCTTTTAGCTTGCACTAGAAAAATAAAAAGTCTTCACATGTTCTTCATGCTCTTTGGGGGGAAGTCGTAACACGCAGAAAGCAGGTACAGGATATTTGATCCTTTCCAACCCACTGCCCTCCCCACGCTCAGACCTGTGAAATACAAGGTAGCTCGTCTGTTCTACTTGGCATCAAATACACTAGAGCTCCAGTTACAGCAGAGCTGCTGGCCAGCTGCTCCCAAGAGCACTGGCTTTGGGAGTCGGGTTTTGACAGCACCCCTGCACCAAGCGGACGGGGGACATTCTGCAAAGGGCCTCGGACAGTCTGTCCCCGCCCCGCATTAACCTTGGAAGGCTCGGTGCTTGAAAGGATGAAGGATGACCTGGTGGACTCCGGGATCTGGCACTGCAGCAACATGTTGTTTGTGTGTCTCGGGCCAGGGGAGGGAGGAGGGAACAGAGGATGCGACCTCGGTTGCAGGAACCTCTATTTCTGTACAAGCACGTTCTCTTTAAGAATAGATATTCAAATCTCTACACTTTGGGAAGCAGCAACCACAGGCAGAAAACCTAAATTACATTCAAGTCTATGCAACCTTATAGCTATGCAGCCCTGAAAACTCAAGACTGATGAAACTCTAACAAAGGAATGAAAGTAGCACGAAACACAGAGCAAAGGAATTTATCCCATCTGAATGTGGGTCTGCTTTCTTAAAGGCAATAGTGCTATCCCCTTTTGTCTTCCTGACGGTTCAGGTTCAAACTGAGGGTTTGAACGGCCGATAGGTGAAGATGATTCTTCACAGCCCTTGACAGAGCTGATAAAATGACAAACCTTCTGTGGGGAAAGAGCCACTGTGCTCACACAGACCATTAAAATTCAGCAGACGCCAGTGAGCAAAGTAACTCTTAGATTGCTAATGAAATTGTTCTTCAGGTCTTTAAACTGAAAATCTGATGAATTTCAAGTGTCATGTTGAACAACTTCATACAAGACTACTTTGCTATCCTTACTTGCTTCAGCTATCAGCGATACAGACCTTATCTCTCCACTTTCTAGCCAACTTGCTCAATTGCTGCAATTTAGGGTGTGCTTGATACCCCTCCCCTCCTTCCCTGAAAAGCGATCCTTGGCACTAGATAAGTAATTAACTGCGTCTAGAAATGGCTATCCCGTCTGATCAAACCTATGATCCTAAATATTTAAACGACCACACACCTTCCCGCTTAGGTGAAGGACCGCTTACCTGTTACATGGAGCAATCTGCCCCAGAAATAATTACCCAACTCAGACAAGGATAGCTGTAGTGCAGGTGACTTGCCTTCAGCTAGATACAGAAATAACTCTATTTACACATCTCCAGAACAGCAAGCCTTACCAAAAAGAAGATATCTAAGAATCTCAGACATGGGACAAAGATTTATACACCTCAGTTGACAGCTCCATAACCTATTAAAAAAACCCTACAGAAATCACAGACACATCTCTAAAGAACAGCAATCATGCCTTTTCATGATTAACAACCCAGCAACAGATCTTGTATTGGAACAGACCATTGCGCTCTCCCCTAACCAAACGGCAGGGTTCCACTCTCTCAGAGCAAATCAGTAATGTGATTTATGCAGAGAAAATGATGGTGTAAGAAATAGTCTACAATATACGGGTACTTAAAAAAATAAAGTTCTTCTGTACTACTTACATTGCAGTAATAGGTTACTTTGCAAGCCCTCAGGGAAAAAACCAAACACCAACTATTATCAATAAACCAAGATGCCTATATTTCTGCATTTCTTTCTTTAATCATGTTTGAATCTCATTTGACCTTCAGTTTTAAGAAAGTCACATCACTACACCTTTCACACTGATGTTCAAAAGTTTTCCTTAAAAAAAAAAATTTAAAAAAATTGTCAACAGTGATAATCTATTAGACTTCACAGAGTCACTGTCCCCAAGTGTTAGCACCGGTTGGATAATAGATTTCTAATACAAACTATGCTATAGTGCTGCTTACATACAAATTGTCAATTCACAACAGTTGGAAAGAAAACACAACAAAAATTAAGCTAAGACTAACAACAGGGGTTGTCCTGGATATTTCAGTGTGCCAATGTCTTATCCCCATTTCTCAAAATGAAAGAAACTTGCAGTATTTTCTACATTTTCAGAGTTCTTATCAGAATACAGAAAAGAAGTAACTAGTTTGACTATACTAAAATCCAAGAAGCTCAAAGGTACTTTGTAGCCTGAGAACTTCTCTCAATGGTCTGGATACTTTACCTATCTCTGTCTGATTTTAAAAAATCTAGGTACAATATAAAATGTGCTTAATTACTAGCTACATTTGTTCCAGTATTAATATATATGGTTTTATCTCTCTCTCTAAATGTGATGGCTGCCATGTTTTCCCCTCCTTGAGGAAAGTGAGTTAATTGCAGGTAGCTCTACCAGTCATCCTGCATCAAGAAGATGGCTTTATCAGAAAATCTTTATTGACTTAACATTCTCTAAAGGAAGAAAATTTGCAAAAGCTCAGCAATTTGCATTTAAATAGTAACAGGTTACATGTAAAGTTGAAAGCTGTCCCAGGAAAACCCAATACAAAGTGTAAATCTTCAGGTTTTGCACAAACTGGCGCTTGGAAAAAAACCTGCTTGCTAAAAGCAAGCATGTCAACCACCTCTTCGTGATTGGAAGGTTTTTGTTTTGGTTTGTTTTATAACTAGTTGTTCACAGCATGTGTCGAGTGACCACTTATTTTGTACAGCTTCTCCCCACTTTTTGCCAACGCCTACTGGACACATCCAACAGAATTACCCACAGCACATCAGAGCAGACACTGCAATGCTTCAATGTGGGTAGCAGCAGCAGCTACTTTAATTCTCCACATATCCTCTGAATATTGGGGTACGTTAATGCCTCAACAGATCAGGGAGTTTTCATAACTACCAGTATGCTAAGAGAGGAAAGGTCTGTTGTGCCAAAAATTGCCAAGGTGGCACATGAAACAAAACAAGCAAACTACCCCAAACAAGACCTGCCCAGGTACGGGGTCTCCAAACAGGGAGACATTTCAACAGAGATGGCAAAGCTGGTCAGCCAGAAGAAAAGTTCAAGAAATCCCACAGTTATAATACTGCCCCATGCACAACATTTGATCGTGCTGGCTTTAGCAATCTGAAATGCTACAGCTACTAACCACAAGAACGTTTCTGAAAATGGATTTCTACTGTTCACTCCGAGGAAGATCGGATGCAATCAGATGAACTGCTGTTCAATCAGTGTTAAAGCAGCTTTAAAACACCTTTCTTTTGTCTTCCTTGAAACCACTGCTGAAGATGGGGGGTGGGGGGAATGCGATTTATTTACTTTGCAGTTCAAGGGGCTAGCAGCTTGCACCTGAGCAGCTACCGTGCTTCAGCTGAGATGGTGATTAACTCCAGGCTTCAGGGTGGTAACTTTTACCGCACAATCAGTATTTATTATACTGCTTCCTCTAGTTTTGAGCTATTCTTTCTAACCCAAAAATGCAGATCTGTGGAATAGAGGTAGTGGAAAAGATTCCTGCCGAGATTAAAGTCAAACCAGAGATCAAATAAAATACCGAATCGTGAGATGAGGAAGAAAGGAGAAAAACTTTGAACTAGGCTTCAGAAGCAAGCTGTGCGTGAGAGGAACAAGACACCTTCTGGATACAGTTGAACTGAAGACCATTACATCTAGCTAACACAAGAAAATTAACTGTGGCAAATTACCTGGAGTTCATTAGCACACCACCACAATACTGACAGCATGTGTGTAATCTTGCATCCTAGTAACACATGTTCCAGAAGACACTAGTGGGACAGTCGATGAGAAGTTTCTGGTCTTGTGGGTTTGGGTTTATTTTAATCTCCAGGGCAAGTCATGCTCTAAAAGATATGCTGTCAGAAAACTATTTTTCCAACCTGCTCTCATCCAGCATAGCAGTTATGGTTTGCGACTAAACCATCCAGCCAATTCATATTCAACAGCCAGCAGTTTGTCATAATTTTGAGGACATAAAGGACTCCAGAAAAAAAAAACATTGCAAGAAATGCCTTTTTCAGAACATCTTTGGCACACTTAGTTAACCATTTGCTCATGTCAGGAAAAAAAAAAAAAAAACAAACCACCATATTTCATACAGAAGTTTCATCAGCACGCATGTAGGAAGGCATTCTTCCCAAACCTGCAACACACTGCCTTACACTTCTGTATGGTCAGAAGTAGAGAAATGGGCACTCTGAAGTCTTAATTTGCCTTCACCTTAGAGAAGGGGCTCTACGAGTGCCTCCAGCTACAAAAGGCTTAAGGCGACTACCTCAAATGTTGACACTAATATTTGGTTTGAAAAATTCTGAATCTGTCATGAATTTGAAGGAAAAAATCTCACATAAATTGAGTGTGCATGTGTGGGTGGGTAAACGTGCTGTAAGTTGCTTTAATAAATGGGTAATCTGCTACATTCAGGAGACTAGCTGAAGTGATCTAACAAGTACAAACAACACGAGACACCGAAGAATGTCTATGTAACATACAATCCTAGAGTTACCTGCTTCAGAAATCTTTCTAACAGGCCAGGACAAGGGGTCATGGCGGTGCGACCACAGCAACCGCTCCGGCCTTGCCAAGGGGTTCTGCTTCCCTGCTGGTGCAGGAAGGATAAGCCCAAGAGAGGGGCTCTGGAAGAAGAAGGATATGCAGCGCGGGAACGGGGTAAAAGAACATGGAAGGACTGTGCAGGACTAAAGGGCTTCACTCAACCGGGTGGCAGAAGACCGAGAGCCCATAGAGGCCAATTAGGAAAGAGACCCCATGGCGGTGGACCAGCCACGGGTACAGTCACTGCCTCCTGACATCGTCGCTGCCAAGACGTCCTCCAGAAAGAGGCAGTGATCTCCTTCCAGGAGGGCCAAAATGTCTTCTCCCAAGTTCCCCCAGGCACGACTCTCCATCAGCCTGCGGACAACCACTCAAGGAAACCCTGGGCAGCTCAGGGCTCTGCCAGAGGGGTGGAAGAGCCAGAAAACCCACAGGCAGGAAAGGGAGAGGTTAGCCTTGCCAGGGTAGGCACAGTCTCTTTACAACCAATTCAACAGTTCATCCATTTCAAGCTTGTGTCAGCCCTTACTTCCCGATCCGCCGCTGCCTCTTCATGCTCTGGGCATGGAAGGCGGCATCTCTTCTGCAATGGGCCCCCAGTGGAGAGGAAAGGGCAACATCTGTCCAGGACTCCAGTGCCTCATGCCTATCCCCACCAAAAGACTTGGAGCCAGGGGCACTTGTGACCAAAGGACAGCAGCACCAGTCAGACCCGAGGGTGGATGTTCACAAGGCACTTAGCGAGGGGGAGCTTCTCCACGCTGCCTCAAGGATGGTTCTGGGGAAGATATAGCTGGCAGTAGGTCTCCTCAGAGAGGGCAGCATGGGAAAACAGCCCACCGGGATGTAAACCTTAGGAGAGAGAGTGAACACCAGGGAAGACAGGAGGAGGAGGAGGGTACCATGACAGGAGACTGAGTACCAACAGCTTGGCTGGGAAGCCACGAAGGACAGAAGTGGGCCAGGAGACACCTGGGCTTCTGGCTAGCACCACTAGGTTCTCCTTGGTTTCTGTCACACTGGCAAGTCCCTCGTTTTCCACATCAATGCTTGTTTCCAAAAGAGGCACCCATCATCTTGGGGAAGATGAAAGCTCAGAGTACCTGTCTTGCCTAGGCCAAACAAATCCATTTTTGCAGCCAAGTGCATGGGATGGGGAGAAACTGGAGATCAGCTAAATCACATTTCTGACCCACTCACAAGCAAACAGTGCAGTTCCAGCTGGATGCTACAAAGATTTCTGGAGTGGGTTGAAGATAACTTCACATCACAAGTCATCAGTGAGCCAACCGGGGAAGCACTCTGCTTGACCGACAAGCTAGCAAAGTCAACTCACAAACAAAGAAGAACCAGTTGGGGAGGTAGAGGTTGATGGCAGCCTGATGCCATGCTGAGATGAAGGTAACAAGAGTAAGCAAAGGGAGCAAGACTACTAGCAGAATTACAGTCCTGGACTGTGGTAAAGCAGATTTTGGGCTTGCTCAAGGATCTGCTTGTCAGGTTCCCATAGGAGACTGCTCTGAAGGACCATGAGGCCCAGGACAACAAGCTGATCTCCCAGGACAGCCTCCTCAAAGCTCAAAAATGCTCCATTTTGTCATACAGAAAGTCACAGGGGAACAGCAGAAAGCCAGGGTGAATTGACAGGCAACTCCTGCCTCAGTTCAAATGCTGAAGTGCAAAGAAGGTCAAAAAAGGAAGAGGTTACGCGGAAAGAATACGGAGATACTGCCCAAGCAGAAGAGCTGGAGCAAGCAAAGGATGCCAAGAAAAAATAAGGAATGCTTATGCTTCTACAGGTAACCAAGGGCAAAAGGATGGCTAATATTAGTCTAGTTAGTGCTCAATTGTGCACGGGACCCAGCAGCTAAGGACACAAGAGATCAATGATTTCTTCACCTAATTTTTCCTAGTAAAGCTTGTCCTCACATCTCCCAGTGCTTTGAGCATAGTGTCGGCATCTGGGGGACTGAACCATTACTCACAGCAAAGGAAGGCTACGGATCACACAAGCTAACTGGACCAACTCCCTGGGACCAGATGGGACTCGTTAGAAGGTGCTAAGGAAGCTGTCCAATACCACTGCGAGGCTACTCCCTCTTATCTTCAAAAAGTCAGTCACTAATCAGAGGAAAATCCTGATGACCGCAGAGGCAAAAATCACATTGATCTTCAAAATGGGCAAGGATGACGATATGAGGAACCATAAGCTGGTCAGCCTTGCCCAGTTTCTGGCAAGATTATGGAGCGAGTCCTCCTGAAGTCATTGCCAGGCACACGAAGGATAAAAAGGCAACTGGTAGATCTATGCTGGCTGTTCCAAAGAACAAGTCATACCTGAAATTTCAGTTCACAATTTTATACTGTTTATATTAAAGGTCTTATCTCTCAAGAAACCAAAACAGATCATGGATCATTGTGCTGCCTTTTGATTTCCTCATACCGTTGCACATGCTAGGTTCTTCAAAGATATAGTTACTATTTTACAATATTGGACAATCTTATGGGATTTTAGAATATCTAATTATTTTCATTAGAAAAGTAGGCACCTCATTCATAGTCCCCACAGCCCAAAGCAACCTCCCTCAGATATAGCTGAAGACTGTAGAAAAGTTAACTGCTAACTTGAGAAGGACCTACTGCAGCAGCATAAAATTCATCAAAAATACCTCTTTGCCTCCACTGAAGTATCAGTTTTACAAAAACCCACGTGAGCTGAAATAATGGTCTGTCACTCTCCTACACTAATAGCTTCAGGAACTTCTTCAAGAAAGGTGCCAACACCACTTTGTCAGAAACCCCCTCCTGAACTGTGCAGAAGTATTCAGTATTCTGGGGAACTTGCCAGCATGACAGTATTTACTGTATGACTAATATGCATTAATGAAGCACAAATGGACAACTATTTACTTGTGCTAATAACTAAAGCGCTTTATTAGAGCTAAGGCCTCTAGCATGAAGGATTGCCAGGTTCCCCCACTTGCCAAAATTATGTCAAAAAATGGAGCCAGTGTGTAAGACATCAAGAGCTACAGCCAGTGTGTAGCAGAGTCTTAAGTCATTGTTTAACATTCAGCTTGCAAAGGACAAGCATGCTCCAAAACCACTGGCTGTTTCCGAAGGCTTGTCTTTTCATTGTAGAGGCTAGAATTTCAAATATGCACACTGGTTTTAGCAGTACGCAAGCCAAAGCTATCTTAAAATAGCAGTAAAGCCTGAGAGCTTTGCTGGGCATTTGTGTTCTACCTTTGATTGCTTGTTGTTCTTTCAAAACCAGAAAGAAAAACACTGTATCTTAATGCCTCGATTAAAATATCAATACTATCTAGCATAAAAGCCCATTAATACCAATAATCTGGCCTTTTCTACATGAAGGATTCCTGAAAGCTAATCAATTTGGTAAAACTCCATCCTGAAAAAGCAAAGCCAATACTTCAAGAACAAAGTCCTTGTTCTACGCCGCGCTCTCCATCCCACATCTCCATGAAGGGAACGTACCTGTGATGCTAGGAATGCAAGACACACCTGAAAAGTAGCAGAGTTTTGCGGGAACCTAGGGAGAACTTCTAAAAGTATTTCAGACTGCATTGTATTAGAAATGGAAAGAAAAATTCGTAGAGGATGCAAAGGAAGCAGGTGAAGATCCTTTTCAGTCATAGCTAGTGCTAGGTGGACTCGATGTATTTATCCCTAGCTTTACAAACTAAGTGGCACATCCACCACCGAAGTCATAGTGAATTTAGGCTATCTGTTCTTGTTTGAATCAGCAGCTTCAGTGCAGGACTCAGCTGCAGCATTACAACTAGATGGTCTGCAAGTGTAGAAACAAAATGGTCCCTGCCATGAGACATCACATTAACAATGAAGTTTGGAAACTGTACCCACCATTTCTTTTTAGAAACAGAAAAATTCTCCTCTGAGTTGATCACACTTAAACAGCTTCATGCAGAATCACAGGATTTTGGTTGTGGGGTTGTTTTGGGGGGTTTCTTTTCCCCTCCTTTTTTAACTTAAAAAAAGAAATCATAAGTGCTTATAAAATACTGTCCTTCCTTTGATCACAGTCTCCCTTTAGACTGTGTAAGGCAAGAAAATCTGTTGGGCATAACCTTCAGCAAAATCTGTATCTAGATATATTTCTTGGAAATACTTAAGTATAAGACAGCATTATATTGCTGGTCTTTTCCAAGGACAGAAAAGGACTATCTGAGCCAACTGGCATGGACAGCAACACTAAGAATTATCTGAGCCACAGCACTTTCTTGAAAAGTGACAGCTCCAAATGCACAGCAATCTTATCTTCCTCTTAAAAAACAAAATAATCTTCTCCAGTGGTTATTATTTACTCATATGCAGAGCACAGAACATCTGTAGGAGGACAGTTCATTAACCTCCCCCCCAACCTATCACTAATGTAATTCCAGTTGACTATAACAAAGCCAATTTAAAAAAAAAAAAACCCAACAAAAAAACCAACTTCCATTCTCCTACGTTTCAAGTTTCTATTCTTTTATATTTACACAGACATTTGAAGTATGAAGCTGTCTTAGGACTGGTACATCAACTTCTCTCTTCTGTTAAGCGAGAGCTGTTACTAACATGAAAACACTCGTACTGGTAGTTCTCCAAAATAACCAGTTGGTAAACAGCTTGTTAAATATTTACTCATTTGGAAAAGATCCCATTCATAAGAAAAAAATATACAGGATTTCATTTGGTGCTATAGTCTGCTAAGTTGATTGTTACCATTACTTCAGAATGGTCTCATGAAGTTTTGTGAGAAAACACCAGAAGACGGCCTGTTTTTATCAACGTGGGTGTTTTTACAGTCTGGAAGTGGCATCTTCAAAGTCGCACGCAAGTGAGAACCTGAAGAGGTCCACTGCTTTTGATTTTCACAGGATCACCAAATGATCGAGGTTGGAAGGGATCTCTGGAGGTCACCCGGTCCACCCCCTGCTCAAGCACAGCCACCCGGAGCCGGCTGCCCGGGACCACGTCCAGATGCCATTGGACAATCTCCAAGGATGGAGATTCTACCACCTCTGGGCAACCTGTGCCGGTGCTCAGTCACTCCTCGTGGTGAAGGAGTGTTGCCTGATGTTCGGAGGGAACCTCCTGCGTTCCAGTTTGTGCCCATCGCCTCCAGTCCTGCCGCTGGGCACCACTGAAAAGAGCCTGGCTCCGTCCTCTTTGCACCCTCCTTTCAGGTACTTATGTACATTCACAAGATGCCCCCTCAGCCTTCTCTTAAGTAAAAAAAGTAGTGAAGTGTAGATCTAAACATGTATGAAAACTAGAACTAAATCAAGGGACAAATTTAAGAGAATGCTTGTATGTAATAATGATATAACAACATTAAAAGATAGGTTCAGTCTACTGTTCAAGCATGAGCATGAAACAGGAAGATGCAAAATTAAGCTGCTTTACATGCAATTTCCCCACTTGATTTGCACCACCTACATTGTTTCCTCACCACTGTTAGTAGGAACGTAAGTAGTAAAGGGTATGATTGACCATAAGAGTGCTTTGAGTCTTTTTTTGGTGGGTTGAAAAATCTTACATAATTGAGAAATGTGGACCTAGCCACTTGAAATTTCTTGCTCACATTCACCTTCAAAAAACACTTCATGTTTTGCCAACCAACTTCTGTGCAGATTAGAATACAAAAGTGGAAGTGCAAACAGTTAAGTACAGACTTTCATTTGGAATTGTAGAAACGTAAACTGGTACAGCAAAAAAAGTAATTGATGGGTATTTCTTGTAAGAAGGGAAACCGTAATCAATTGTATAAAAGCTTAGTGTGACATACAAATTTTTGACATTATTTTGCTTCATATACAATATCCTGATGACACTCAATAGCTGGGGCAAGGGCACTTCCAATGGCCTCTTTAAGAGGTAAGCAACACACTTTTATTTCAATGTTTGTGAAAACAACTGCTTGTGACAATTTTTTTAAACAGATTTATTTCCAAGAAAAATAGACAGAGGCTAGAAACCCAGCTCCAGTTGCTTTTCCACAAAAACTACCAAGCAGCATCAGCTCTATCTGTAAAAAACATTTGCGGGCTGCACTCAGGGAGACAGATTTCATAACTTTATATTGGAGGCAACATGTCTTGAAAAAACATTCACTAATGTTCTCACTGCTTTGTACTTTTTGTCTGCTGCAGTCCGTCAACCCTCTACACCACATACATGTAAACTGTTAAGAGCATCATCAACAAAATATCTGTTGACTGACACCATATTTCACAAATCTGATGACTTTCTGCATTGACAGTAGCAACATTTCAGCTTCATTTCTTCATACAATATGTAGAAGCATGACGCAATGCAATAACGCCTCTGGCATTCTTTTACTCAGCTATGCCCAAGGACTTTAAAAGCTTGCTTGTGCACTCTGGTCCTTCCATATTGCCCTGTTAGCTGGAGAAACTTAGATTCCGGGCCAAATTCTATACAAGCAGCATCCTTGTACATTTAAGCTTAATGAGAATAAATTAAGCTGCCGACTATTTTGAATCTTAAAAATCACGTATTGGGTTTGCATGGCAAGGTTTTGGTAGCAGGGGGGTTACAGGGGTGGCTTCTGTGAGAAGCTGCTGGAAGTTTACCCCATGTCTGACAGAGCCAACGCCAGCCGGCTCTGGGGCAGACCTGCTGCCGGCCAAGGAAAAGCCCATCAGCAACAGTGATAGCACCTCTGGAATAACGTATTTAAGAAGGCGAAAAAAAGTTGCTGTGCAACAGCAGCTGGAAGAAAGGAGTGTGCTAAGGTTTGGTTTTACTTCTTGTTATCCTGTTTTGATTTGATTGGTAATAAATTAAATTAATTTCCCCAAGTTGGGTCGGTTTTGCCCGTGACGGTAATTGGTGAGCGATCTCTCCCTGTCCTTATCTCAACCCACGAGCCTTCCGTTCTGTTTCCTCTCCCCTGCCCAGCTGAGGAGGGCAGTGGTAGAGCGGCTTTGGTGGGCACCTGGCGTCCAGCCAGGGCCGACCCACTACAAATCATAAGAAAGATCTCCATAGTCTCGATAAACCACTGTCAATAGCTAAGTGAATGAAGATTTTCAGAGAGCGTCAGGCAGACGAGGACCAAAACATAGGTCTTGACAGCCCTTCCCTGTCTTTTCAGTCTACTTGGACACAAATTCTGCAATTGATTTTTTTTTTATGTTGTGTTTTTTTTAAGACAAAAGAGATTTTATTCACGCAAACATGGACAGCAGCATGTATACCTATATTAACACTGAGTATCAGACTGTTCAATTTTAAAGTGGGAGAAATAAGACTAATTCACATAGAAGGCTTCTGGATTTCATAAGGATGAGGATTATGGCACCCACCAAGGTAACTCTGAATTAGATATAAACAACATCTTTTTCTTTTTCTCCTGCTAAAACAGAAACCCTCTCTAACCACCCAAAGCAAACAACCCCCGAAAATGTAAAAAGCAAGTCTCCCGAAAACCCCCACACACCGAGACAAAGCACCCTAGGAAAACAAGTATAACCTCAATATGCCACGGACTTGGATCAGACTACCTCCAAACTTACTGTGGAAAACAAGGATCAAAGCTGCCATACTAAAACCTGGAGAACCTGTGCCTAACTATTCCTCCAGCTAAAGGCAAAGAAACGTGGCTGTTGTAGTAACAGCAGTACATCATCTTCACCGCCACAAATCTGACATCATAAAAGGAGGCTTTTTTTAGAGTAGCTAGCCTCTAACTGATTAATTCTCTTAGGTATTTACTTCCCTACTCTTGAAGAGCACAACGCTTCTCAAGTATGATGTGCAATATTCTGCTCTTTTATCTGGCCAAGAGGACCATTATCAATCCTGAAATCCACAGCTCTGTACACGTAAGAGAAAGCAATTTCCATTTTCTCTCTAGTTTGTGACCAAGTGCTTGCAGTGCATTTTATGCCAATTTAGACCATGAGTATGATGTGAACAAGTCCTTTCTCTAATAAGAATTCAGCTCTCTGAAAAAAACCTCTATTAATTTTTAAAGTCATGCCTGCATCTTGGTTATGAGAAATAAACAGAAGGCAGAAAATAGAAGATGAACAGAACATTCCCACATACCCAGAATTTTATCTTCAGAAACTAAGGCAAAAAACCCATCCTTTTGTTACTTATGTCACTGTGACTTGTACAATTCATGCATCAAAGGGTTAAAGAACTAAATCTTCCCCAAGAGTTCAAGTCACTGTGCACAAACACTGTTGTGACTACAGATTGCAAAAGAACGGAAACACAGTAAATCATCCCATTTTTTCTGAGAAATTCTGGGACTATGTTCTGAATTTCCAGGAACAGAAGACAAACACTGCCAATTCTCACTGCCGGATTTTTATTGAAGAGTTCGAGAATTTGGAAAGAGCTCCTGAAAGCCACTAAAAGGTAGTATTGATTTTTTTCCACAAAACTAGAGATTGTTTCTAGGAGAATGCACTCGGTGTGACTGGTTTATGTGCTAACTCCTGAGAAAGTTTAAAAAAAAAAAGTCTTAAACAAGACCCAAAGGCTTCTGAAAGCAGCAAACACTGCAAACAAACAAAGAGCCCAGTAAGAAAGTCAGAGATCTATACCTTGCCCATCTCCCCCAAAAAAGGAAGGGTAGAGGGGGGTTGGCAACAAGGCATCCTAGAGGATATTTTGTAGTGCATATTCACTTATCCAGGTTCTCACTTCTCTTGCTGTCTGCTTTGAACGTAATCCCAAACTCCAATGCATCAATATATCCTAAACGCTGAAGTTACAGCATTAAGGTCCCAACCTTGAGGACTTTGGAGGAATGTTCTCTATAGCCTTCCATTCATATTAAGTCAGAAAATGTACTGAAAAAAATAGAATACTGCTTCACACTCTAATCTAGAGCATATTTAGTTTAACCTTCTTTCAGCCCTTTACCAACACAATACTGGCACTGTAGCCAAATTTGAAAGACAAGTTGATGAAAGCTTCTAAGTCAGATTTAGTAGGGGTGGAAAAACAGATGTTCAGGGTTTTTTTAATGCGAACTTCACTTCTGACAGAAGGCACAGTAGTTGTGAATGGGCTTCCAAAGCTAGTCTTGAAACTGGTTACAAGCACTTAGGATAGATAACACCCAGTAAGCTATGACAAAAAATAATTAATTAAGATGCTGGGAGAGTGACTCCCTGTTAAGTCACCCATGTTGCTTTGACACTTGAGTCTGTTGACTGCCCCAGCCTAAAGCATATCATCTACAGGGTTTGCAAGAGCAAGGGGAAGTACCAAGGAAAATTCACATTCTTACTGCTTATGAACCACTAAAGTCATTATTTTCATGAGGAAGTTGCGCTCAAAAATGACTGCCTACAATGTCAAGTTTTCTTACATAGCTCTCCTCTCCCTCAGCTTCACATCGTGACTCAGATGATGCTCTAAATGAATTGGAAGCATAATTTCACAGTGCATCAAAATTATGAAGTCCAGGCACATCTATTCACATATTCTTTTAAAATCATAGATCCAAGTATAGTAACAGATTTTCAGGACATCCGATTTCTCATAGTCCATTCTATTTTTATAGCTGCAAAAGCAGTTATAAAGGAACTGTTATTTTTTCCTGTTATCAGGAAAAGCATTCAGGTACATTGAACTGACAACTTGGCATATACCAACATTAGTCTTTTAACTAATTTGAAGTTTCCTGTTGGGGAGAAAACTAAGTTGACATATTATGAAACAGATGTATAAATCCTATAGGAGGTGTCTTGGGGATTTTGTTGTTGTTTTTGTTTAGTTTTTTGCTTTTCTTTCAAATGAGCAGCATGACTGTAGTAATCACTACTAGTAATGTTTCTCTTGGGAGATAAAGGTTTCAATGTCATATGATACTCTGTTTAATTATTTGTGTATCTGCAGGGCCCAAAATCATAACTGAATCCTTAGGGGGGTAAGGACACTATGAAAACAAGAGAGAAAAAGGCAAAAAACAGGTCATGTCCTAAATAGCAAATTTGCAGTTCCATAAAAAATACAAAGCATGCATTACGCCAACCACAACTGCCTGGAGGAAAAAAAAAAAAACCAAAACCAAACCAACTTCTAAGCGCATTTTTGCCTAGCACCTTTGAATTGAGCTGAGGGTTTTTTTAATATATTTTTTGTAATATGCCATATTGGCTGCTTAGATACAGCATAATGACTCAACAAACATAAGATCTAACCAAGTGTAAAAATCTCTGCCTTTGTTCCTACAAATAGCATTCAGCAAACATTGATACTTTTTGGTGCAAGGCATTTCACTGGTATCGTAGCTTGCCTTTTTTTCTTTTGGAAACAAGTGCCTTCTCCCAAATATGAACTGGTTATTTTGAGGACAGATATCAAGTCTTAATCAGTATATATTAGTGACTCATTTTTTTCAGCAGCAGGGCTTGAACACAGGATGGTAACAGAGGCTCTGTTCCCAAACATTAGCAAAACCCAGAGAATTGCCAGACAGCTATTAGCAGTTTGATGAAAAGTTTGAATGCACAATCAGTCACTAGCACACAGCAATATGATGCTACAAGCTGACAGGAACATGCAGTTTCATAACTTACTATCCGATAAGGAAGATGTAAAAAGGAGTCTGGGCAGCCAGCTAAAGCCATTTGTTCCTTCAAATTTTCTTCAAATCACATCTACTGCTTCACAGGACCTGCAGAGTACAAACAAACTGTCAGAAACCATACTGAAGACATTTCATCAACTTATTATTGAAAACAGTTGGAGGGGGAAGATGGAGAAGAGCAAGATGAGGTGACGAGGATTTGCATCAACTTGGAGTAGCAAATCTGCACATTTGCTGTCTGTAGCCTAGAAAACACGTTCGACCTGATAGTTCATTCAAAAGCCCAACATCACTATTCTCAGGCTGGATGGCTTCTCCTTTATTTCCACAGTCCAGGCAAAAAAGGAAACCTCCCTTCACACCTAGACCCTAACCGTTTGAAGATTGGCTCTCACCAACTGAGGCTATGTTTTCAATTGTGGAAAGAAAACATTGACAACTGGGAGTTAATTAAGATGACAGCCACTTATCATCAAATCATTTAGTTGGAAAAGACCCATAAGATCATTGAGATCATTATGCAGCATTAGCCTTCAACACCTAGTTACACAACTTCTTCTTCCCTTCACCCTTTCCCGCCTGCCTTCTCTCATGGCTTTGTTCTCACGCAATATAGCAAATAGGGTGTCTCACGCAATATAGCAAATCTGCATTTCAGTCTTGCATTTCCTCTTCTAAGTGATTATTAGCAGCAACTTTGCAAGGTGAGTGTTTCTTTTAAGCATCACTTCCGTGACCAGACAGAGCTTGAAAAGAAATCTACTGCAAACATATTTAGAGGTGCATATGGCCAAAGAACTAAAAATGACAAAAGGGAAGGCAGTGTTAAGCCAATGTTAAGAAAGTGATTTTACCTGCTGCTTCATAACAAAGGAAACAAAACTAAACAAAAGCGTATAAATATATAAAGCACTGTTTGCTGGTCCCAGCATTTCTCCCAACCAGTGGTGTTCAGCTGGAGATATCCCTGCAGTGTAAGACAAGTGATGCCACCTTTGAGCAGATGACAAAAAAAAAAAAAAGGTGCCTGGGGGAGAGAGAGCAGACTGCAGAGCCAGACCTTTTACTCCCACCACAAGCGAGCTCCTGTCTTGTTCACTGTTAATTATCAATTATGTATTCAAAACAAAAGTCTGAGTTTTAAACAGGCTACCCACGGCTCTCTAGTAGGCATGAACTGTCACCAAACCAAAGCTCCCAGCAAGATTTATGGGACAGTTAAGTCATGGACAAGGGTAAAAGACATCTTGGAAAAACTGCTCCCAGAGGAGTTGCAGCCTATGGTCCATGTAAACCATGCACTCATCGGGGAAGCTTTATTTTATCTAGTTCCAGGATAAGTTTGGCTGAGGTATGGTAGCCTCCTCCTCTATCAGAAAGGCATGCAAACTCCTGGGAGCCTCCTTCCAGGAAGGAGTTACTGGGCTTCTGTAGTTTTCCTGAGGTAGCAACTTTCTGGGATCAATTCATATAGCCAATTACCTTGGGAGGAAACTGTTTTTGGCAACAGCAAGTTTGAAAGTCTATTTAACCCAATATGTATAAATCAAGTTGTTTATTCTAGATAGGTTTTTTCCATAGCATTTACTGAAGTTTAAAACCAAAATCTTACAGCATTCACATTGTGGGGGGAGGGGGCGAAGACCACCTCAAACATCTAACCATAGGCATGATACCCAACTTGTACTGTTGCTAGTCTTTAAACATCTAAGCAGTTGTCTACAGCCATCTAACTCCCACTCTACACCTAAAAGTTTGCAGCATATTTTTAAGACAGATCTGAAGATTTCATTTTCAGGGCAAGATTTGCCTCATTCACCCAGTTTGTTCTGAGAGAATTAAGCACAGATTTATGGAAACCTCTTATCTTGGCTGATGTATTAAAAAAAGAAAAAAAGTTTTTCACTTTGGGGAGTACAGTCTTCTTTAAGTGCACCTAAAGTGAAATTAGGCGAGCCACTGGAATAGATGTTCTGAAGTTGGTACAACGCATCAAGAACAAAGAGAACTGTATTATTAGCCTGTAAACCCACCAAAATTAAAAAAGTTTAGGTAAAGGGATAAGGGAAAAGAATTCAGCCTTACATTGCAACAGTTTTATGTTTATTATCACTTCAGTATTTAGAGAACAGGAAAAGGCATGACTACTCTAAATTCATCTGTAGGTTATCTAGGACTGACTATCAAAATACTGGTCTTTCTCTAGATGTTTCAGCAAAAGGCACCGATTCACTTATAGCAAGATAGATTAAATATGTTCCTAAACAATACCAGACCAATTTGTCTACTCTAGGGCGTGCTGCAGTTTATGCCACAGCCCCACTACACCAATGGAAGATCATAAATTACCTCGAACAATAGTTGGAGTCAAGACTGCATAATTTATCAAGACCCATTTGCTTCACTGCTACATTCTTGAGTATTCATTTGTTAACACCGCAGAAACAGAGGAAAGCAATAATCTCTAGATGATATCATTCCTGGTCAGTCACACATTAACACTGATTTAAGATCACATCTCTTTTGTCTGTCTAAAAGCAGTTTATCAAAGTAGTCCTACCCTAGGAATACAAAAAGCCTTTGCTCACCTTTAAGATCGAAGGCCCTGCTATACCACATCAACAAGTAATAAATTTTATAGGGACAGAAGTCTATACCAATTCATATGTTCAGCAGATAAAAAATTAGGATTTAAAAAGAAAAAATAAATCAGCTTTTCTTTGCTATTGTCTTTAAACATGGTTTTTAGTGTGTCAGTTCTCTTCAGAGACTGTAACTGCATACAGACTTACATGTTCTTTCCATGCAAGTTAAACAGCACAAATCGCAAAGAGATATTTAAGTGCCAAGTTACTGCCCTCTTCTGAAAAGCCTTAGGTGGGGGAGGGAAACTCCAAAGGATTGTAAATAGAAAACAAGCTCTGTAGTCAATCACTGTTACAAAACTCAGGACGTTCAGTGGCGAGAACAACTGTCATGCAGCATCGAGCCAGACAGCCTGTGCACATTCAAAACCAAGCGTCTTCATGTGCTTTTATTGGCTTAAGAGGTCTTCCTTGGACAGAGTCCCTGAAAGGAGGACAGGCACGATAAACCAAGTTTCAAAGGTCTTAAGATTTGTTTTCGGTATGATAGTCTCTAGCCTAAAGAATAGTCTATTGTGAGGCACAGGTTTGACGTCTCGATCTCTCAGAAGCGTTAAACCAACTCGCATCATCTAAACAAAGATTGATATTCATCCCACATGGAAAACGTCGCAGGTATGCACCCTGGAGGTTACTGCTGCTCCGAATCAGTTGTTTCTAGTCACAATCAAATTACCCACCTAAGCAGTAGATTAAGTTACCCATTAACTGCAAATTAAACCTGTCGCCAGGTATGCTTTTTGATTTATCACTGTCTCTCTGCATATTCCCAGCAGAGGAATCTCTGGTATCTCACCCAGCACTCTGGAAGCACACACAGCCTACGCACCTACAGATACTGCGGTAGGAAGATGGCAGGGGTATGGTCACTCTGCCAATTCAGGAAGTTTTCCAGGTTCTACATGTGCCATCTGTCAAAGTCTTTAAATTCAAGAGAAAAATAATTTTTAAAATGCAATCGCTTGCAGATTAGTTAGGAACAGGAGGAGGAAAAAAAAAAAAAGAAAAGATTTTAACCTGGCAGAGTTGCAAGACAAGCTCCAGAGCTATTGAAAACTGGAGTTATGCTCTTTTATGAAAGGTAACTTAAATTTGTTGAATACTGTTCCCTTTCAAGTCGTGGGCATTTCATCATTTTTCTTCTGTAATGTTCCGCTTTCTGTAACTGAACTACAATGGATGAACTACAAAGGAGGGGAAAAATGCTTCTGTATAGCCTTAAATTTTGGCCTACCTAAAGATCTTTCCTCAAGACCTCAGGTTTAACATACAGGTTAAAAATCTTTTCCTCTCTTTTACAGATCTTTTATTCTCTCAGACGTTCAGTGTCACAACTTCATTTCTCCCCACACTATTGCATGAGGCTTAGCAGACCAAACCTGGATTTTTATAAGAAATTAGAACACAGTCTTAAACCAACTAAGTTCATACAATATTCTCCCCTAAGTCACCTTCAGGACTCTCTGGGTCAACTCTACTGGACTTACAATTTAACACCTTGAAGAGCCAGGGAAAAAAGACCCTGTCTTGTTGGTCCACACAAAGAGCCACCTGCAAGATCTCAGCTGCCCACCCACCTGACTCCAGCCTCCCCACTACTTCAGAGCATCTAGGAAAGTGTTTTTGGTTTTTTTCTGCAGACATATATATATGTGTGTGTGTATATATCTCTATATCTCTCTCACTGAAGCATGGCTTCAAGATATGGTAGTTAAATGGATGCATCTAGCAACCCTCTACACCAACATAGGGCATGAGGACACATACATTTACACTTTCTTACTAGTCTACTCCGATTGCCATAGTTACAATGGAAATAAGACTTGGATACAAGCAGCATGAGGCATGCCGGTGAATTTTGTGTAGTTGCGAGACCTGACAGCTAACAGTGTCCCCAGCTGCATTTAAACCACGAGACCCAGACGTGCTTTTGTATGCAAGGACAAGATCCGCACAACTTCTCGCAAGGAGGAAGCCTGACCACGTGGGCTGGAAAGAAAGTGCCACCAGATCGCCTAGCTGGCCGGACCAAGGAGACTAGATCCTAAAGTACCCTTAGCAGCACACGCGTTTGCCACCAGACTCCATCACAGCTTAAGCAATCAGTATGTATACGGATTTCTAAGGCGGTTTCCGCTCTTTTGGTGGTGGTTTCAGGTAGAGACTGTGTCAGGTTATAGGACTGAGAATGCCCTCCACCCCCAAGGTGATCATTTGGTCAGCAGGACTCAAAGGTTCATTAGTGCAGGCTGCCAAACAAATACAGCCAAAACACTCTGACTTCAAACCAATACTGGCAGCTCCCGGCACAAGGAACAACACAGCATTGCTCTGTTAGGCACTCGGAGGACTGGATTCATCATCTCAAACTTTTTACTGTCCACTTCCCCATTTTACTTGCTCCAGACATGCTTGCTTCTCTCCCCAGCTCTGAACACCCCTCCCCACACCCAAAGTCTCCAGTTTTCCCATGCTGAAAACTAATACTTGGGTGACTTCCCTTCAAACAAGTTCTTTTGCCTCCAAAACACCTCCCCAGACACTCCAGAACACCATCACTCTCCAACTGCAAAAGACTCAATGACATGATAGTTGACATCCTGATGGCCTACTGAGATTAGCAGCACGTAATATTTAAGAATACTTGCAGAATTCCCAATTTCTTCCCACTTCCCCTGCACAAGTTGGTATGTGCACACACATTTTGTTACACATACATACCCAAAAGGCATTTGCAAGTCTATGATACAGAGCAACTGCCTAACTACAGTAATACTTGGAACATCTTTGAAAACAAAGCATTGTTCTAGTTAAAATTTCAAGTGAGTGTTGCGCACTAAAATGAAAAGCACTGTTCAAAATATAAATCATCAATCAAAAGCACTTCAGTTACGTCCAAACACTCCCACGATTCCATACTAAAAAATCTGGTCTTATAAAAAAAGGGAATATAATTCTCTGCCATTCTTAATTGCAAAGCTGTTAGTCTAAATATTACACCTTGTAAAGGAAGCCATTTGCCATTGTAATTTTGCCAGAAAGTGAAGAATCTTGGCAACAGCAATTCAGGCTTTTGAAAGCCAAAACAGATACATACTTCAGAAGAAGCACAGAAGAGCTGATGCCATCCCACTTCAAGTCTTGCCAAATAAAATTAAATATATGCAGTTCAGCATTTTTTGGTTTCCTGAAGCTGCCTAAAATTCTGAAAAAGGCTCCTCAGGACTCATAGCCTGTGAATTCATATTGACCTCCTGACAGGGCAGCTTCGCTGACAGCAAGGATAAAGTTCTGGGAGAAAAATAGTTACTTTGCACCTAGACCATTTAAGTAAGGATTTTTCCCCTTGTCCCTGAAGGAAGTATTCCAGTTTTAAAAACAAACATATAATGAACTTTGGAAATATTTATGAAACTCTGCAGTTTCACTATCTCCCTTGATGACTGAAAATCCTCTTCTACCTCTTAATAGCTAAATCCATAGCTTTGAAGCAGGAACTTTGACAACTTAACAGACTGTACCCAAGTCTAAACGAAAAGTTAATTAGACAGAAACTGAAATAAAGACCTATGTAGTACATAGCAGACAATCCCATCAGCAAGCTATGTGCAGAAGTAGGGCAGGTCCATAGATGCATGACAAGATGGGACAAGAGATACATAGTGAGGCAGCCCAAGGAGAACTGCAGCTGAAAATGCTGTGACTAATGGTCTCTAATTTTGTATATATACTTCCTCACTACATTGTTCACTTCCAGAGCACCAAAAAAATACTGCCTCTATCCTCTGTGTTGTCATTTTTTTGCCCGCCCCCCC
>NW_010972439.1:2854265-2883542 GCF_000737465.1 Haliaeetus leucocephalus | reverse complement strand
TTTTTTCTCCCCCGCCCCCCCCCCCCCCCCATTCTAGTCGCATTTCTCATAACACAGAATCCAAAGTTTTGTAATTTTGGGAAGCAGTCTAAATAATTATTTCCTTCTGTTATTTTAGGCTTTTTTTATCCAACCTGAAGACCTAGAGTGAAGTTATACAACAGCTAAGATGATTTAATAGCTTGTTACTGCCAAGAAGAGGACAGACATCCCACTCTTCACCAGCCCTTGCTCTGCTTTCTTCCTCCACTTCCTCCCAGGAACTTCATGGCACTCCCTCCTTCTCCCCCTTTTGTGCCATGTATGATCCTTAATAAGTTCAGCTTGCGTTAATTAACTCATTTGTTTTGCTGGGTTAGTTTTCTGCTAAGGAAGCAAGTGCAATAAACTAACGTCTCACAAGCAGCTCAGCTGGCACAATGTGAATGCCAGGAGAGCAGGAGCAAGAGGGGAAGGGAACAGGATCACCCCTTCCCGGTGGCAGAAAACTACTACATTGGCCAAGGCAACCTGTGAGCTTTCATTTTCTTTGTTTACTCCATTAGGAGCTGGCAAACCTTTCCTACTGCATGTCCCTGAGAATTACTGCTTTCCAGGCACCTCACAGAAGGTAAACATTTGGTTAAGTCTCCAAACAAAATGTAAAGTTGCATTTTCTAGAAGGCACTTACTTTCCCCTTGTGGTACCGACTCAGCTAAAGTCCGCTTTTGTTGCATACTTACCAAAACATCGCTTTTTGCATCCAACACTAATAAGCCTTTACGCTTTCCACCTGCCACTGCTGTGAATGGTCCTTCGCACTGCACAGGGGTGGAATTTGAAAGCCAGTGGCTCTAGACCCCCAACCCGGAGACTAAACTACACACAAGACGTTTTTCTACCCAACTCCTATACAAATAGAGCAAGTTCATCAGCCTTTGTACAATGCATTTTTGTTGAAGGAAGTCAGATTGTTACAGATTCTGGTTGAAACCACAGCTTAATCTATATGCCTATCCCTAAGCATTACCCTGGAAAGATTTACCCGGCTCACTCAACTTTCTTTTACTAAGGTGACAAGATGGTAGGATGCTCCCCACAGCTCTAACTTTTGCAGCCTCCTAACAACAAGAGTTAGAAGAGCAAATAGTTGAAACATACACACACACAGAGGAGTGACAGAGGTACTCTCAAACACACAGAGTAGCTATCTACAGCACCTATACCCTGTCCCCAACTTCTGTTCCCTTGTTTCTCTGCAACACTCCATTTTGGAGGAGAATCTTCCAGAGCATGCAGAAGCCTTTCCTCCCCTTCTGACTGATGCAAGAGACAAAGATATATATATATAAAAAGAAACAAAGAACAAAAGGCAATCTTTTATCGCATGACCTACTGATCAGTTTCTCAAGCATTTTAAGTCTGTTTCATCCAAATGGTCCATTCATCAACCAATACAGTTATTCACAGCCTGTTTTTCTTTGCTTGGATGCTTTTTACAAGGAAGTTTCCTTCTCTAAGATTTATGCAGGGGGCTCAGTAAAGCTTCTAACTGAACCTGCTAGTTTTTGTAACACAGTACTGGCTACAGAGCGCTGACCATAATACTGACCTCAAAACTAAAACCCATGCTCGTGCACAGAAAGCTATAAGCAGGTATCTATCAATACCATCCGCATCCCTCCTTAGGTCTCTCCTGCCATCCAAAGTTTTCAGGTGAGTTAAAATATTTTTTCTTGGATTTAAAAAAAAACATCATTGTGGAGCAAGGACATTAGACAGGTCTTTCATTTTGATGATTTACAAGGTTTAATACTGATAGTTAACAAAGTGTACGTGTCACTTGGTGTTCTCTTAGTACAAGATTGTTTTTGAACAGTTATTAACTAGGATTATTAAAAGCTTTTATTTAGACAGCAAGGTTCACGTTTTTAAAGCACATCGACAGAGGCTTTTACAGTTATCTATAATTTATGTTCGTGAACAAGCACTGTTTATTTACATTGTCTAATACTATATAAACGGTTGAAGGTGGAAGGCAAGTTTAGACATTTCAGTTCAAACAGCAGGCTACTTACTAAGATGGTATCTTTTTGAGATACCATAAGAGGTACACTTAAGCGCACAGGTTATTCTCAATATACCTCTTGTTCGCACGGTTAGAACACTGAAAAGAAAGGCTTTCTGCTTAGCCTCTGAAAAAATTACATGCTGCGAGCAGAGACGCATTCCCCAGTATCAACAGTATGTTAATTCACCCTCCAAAGAATTTTGCGGTGACATATTCCCAAATACAGTTTATTCTAAAGAATTCAGCTGTTCAAACAATTACGATAAAGACACCAAAAATCAGCTGAAATGCAGCAAAGGAGCAAGGAAGTAACAGTAGTAAGTCATAAAAATAAACAAGCAAACCCGTTTTACCTCTCCTGCACAGCAGGGTGGGAGTTACCACAGTATAGCTGGTAAGCGATAACTCATTAAAGCCATGAGTAACTCAACCATGTAAGCGAGCCCTGGCCTACACCAACCCCAAGGAAGCAGATGACAGCCAACCCTGCTTTGGTTGCAAAGAGCACAAGGAGGCAAGTCCAACAAATACTATGTGGCTCTCCAGACAAACAGAAAATCTCATCTATTCAAGAGGGATACAATAAAGAAGCGCAGCAAGTGCAGAGGATAACCCAAAGAAACCTAAAGCAATACATACACCCTTGACTGACTGGCACATAAAAATTGTGCCAGTCCAGCCTGGAGGAGGCCGTTGGGAGGCTGCACTCATTCACTCCTATGCAACGAAGCACCAGCAGTGCCAGAGCATGCTCAATTGCAAAAGACTACTTGCAGCTTTAAGATACTGATATCATAGATACCTTGTGTATTTTAACACTGCCTTACTAACAAATCACAACAATCTCTTGTTAGAGCAGAGAGACCATTTTGTACTCTCGGATGCATTTGCTGGTATTACGCAACACGCAAGCTCCAAAATCCACGGGGTGGCTTACAGTTAGCAGCAGGCAATCAGCGCTGCAGCAGCGCCTAACTGGCTTTCAGGACACAACTAGAATGTTACTGGTGCTCTATTCTTGAATTCTGAGGCTGGGAATTTAAAAAAAAACAACCAACAAACAAACAAAAAAAAACACAGAGAGAGACAGAGACAGAAAATGCAAAAGTCTTTCTTATCCCCTTTTGCTTTTCAGCCCTTGAAAAACAGCTTCGAGCTGACAACTCAAAAGCAAGTATTGCAAATATACCTCCCTGGGACAAACAGGGCATAGCTTTTCCGACTCAGTGTAAACAAAACAGAAAATAAACTCACAGAATAGGTTAATACCTTGTAGAAGGGTTAATGAGTTAATGTTCAACAGAAAGATGAAGTCTGGCCAACTGATCACATGTTCCTTGTGCATTAGTGTACATTTATTTACTGCTATTAACTTGCACCTGCAGAGAGAGGAAGAAAGAGAATATTCCTTCCTTTGATCCTGAAGGTCACAAGGTGACCAAAATCCCAGCTTAATGAAGACTCTGGTGAGGCTGCAAGTGTCACAGCTTCCATCGACCCTTTCAAAACACATGTTGAAAAGCACAGGAAAGAAAACTGAAGTAATACCACCCAGGCTTCATAGACTATGTCAACTTAATTAGAATGGTATTTTGGCAGCACCCAAAGATTACATATCGAAGGCTGGGTAGCAGGCCAAATACTTGACTTGACTAGAATATTTTGCCAAGCCACCTACATCAAGAGCTACTTCCCTGTTCTTTCAGGATGCCACGAAGGAAATGTGTTGTTTCAGGCCTTGTAAGACTATTTAACAGAGGCACAAAACAGTGAACGTCACCAGCACTGAAGGTTAACTAGACACGCGTTAAAGGAAAAACATCCCTAGTTAACCTTCAGACTACAGAGCCGCTGAAGGGGAACGTTTCTTCTCAAAGGGCGTAGGCTCCAGATGTTCCCAAAGTGCCCTCCCTATCTACTGATGTATTATCAGACCTAGACATCCGTGATCCAGAGCCACAAAACCAGCCGGAGGAATCCCTCCCCAGCACACAGCACCGTAACTTCAAACTCTCAGCGCCTCTGGACAAGACCGACGATCGTGCCGGACCAGTCCCGCAATATCCCCAGGCTTTTAGTCTCTCTACTGCAGAAGCGAATCCTGACAAAGCTTCGGCTTCTCCCAGCAACTTCTAGGGTTTAATTTCACTCTGTGTGTGTGTACATATATGTGTCATACGCACATGCTTACATATGCGTATGTGAACTCAATAAGCAGATGAAGCGCTTCTTTAGCAGCGGTACAGAATGCAAAAAAGAACTCCCTCAGCCGACATGGCAGAACTCAGCACTGTGAATGCTCCACCTCACAAAAAATAAAAATAATAAAAAAATCTGGCTTCGTTCTCTTCCCTGAATTTCCTTTGCTGTTTGACGCAGATTTTTTGCTCACGCTTTGCTCTTCCAAAAAGTTCTCCCCCTCCCAAAATACACTGCAGTGTAACAAAACAAAAGATTTATCAAAAAAGCAGTAGATAAGCTCTCTTGCAAAAGCCTCTCTGAGTATCAGAAATTGGATATTTCCAATTGCTACTGTTAATGATGAAATCAAAATTCAAGAGTGTCCTTTTTGTTCCTTTGTATTTTGCTCTATAAAAGCATTCACTCATCGTTAATAAAATCAGCTTGACAGATGCATCAGAAAACTCTCGATTTTCATTTCAGCCTCGCTAATTAGCGGTACTATTTTATTAAAATCCAGTTCTGCATGAAGAGATGGCTTCACGCAACTGCCTGCTTTACACAAATACTTACCACAGGCTTTCACGCTACCTTCTGTCACTGTAAGAGAGCGTGTATTTCCTTCACCTAAGCCTCTGATACTTACAGATCTCCAATATTCCTCCCCAACTCTTCAGAAGGGCAGCAGTACCACAGAATTTGCCACCAATGTCTGATACTCTCTCCTCTTTATGGCATTGTTGGTCTTAGGTAAATTACACTATGGCTTGGAAACCATGCCATTTGTTTTCTGCAACATCTTTGCCTACACATCTTTTCTAGTCCAATAACTCATAAAAGTCAACAGCCTAAAATAAGCAGCGCAATCTTCATGAGGACTCATTTAACTAAACGAGAACCTCTTCGCTATTACAAACCCAAAAAGCTTCCCTCCAACACACAGGACAGAAGCAGAAGTTCACTGAAGCTGGATACCTCTTAAGAGCCAGGTTCAAGAGGCTGCTCCACAGGGAAGAAGCATTCTTCTCTCCATGGCAGATGAAGATAGCCGTGGTTCCCAGAGAAGCTCCCAGTTGTAAACCTCCCCAGTGTTGTCTCCTGAACTACAGGCATACCCTCATACTCCGCTCCTGCTGAAGTGCAACACCACGTTGCCCAATACAGCACTCTGGTCAGTCTCAGTGGGACTACTCAGAACGGTGAAGCAAGCGGCAGGTATATAACACGGATATAATTTTTCCCATGACAGCAAGTAGCAGCACTGGCCAGAACAGATCTTGCAGCTAGAGTAAAGAAGCACGGGGTAGTAGAAAACCACTACCAATAGACGGGGAAGAAGAAATATTGAGCAAACCAAGGAACAACACACCTGAATTTCTCCCATGGTCTGAGGGATAGAAAAGCATGGCTGTTTTCTACCAGACTTTGATGATAGATCCCTAACAGTCTTTTGATACAGATCTCTGTCTAGCAGGTTAAGCCTTTTAAGGTTTAATGCCCCATGAGAAGTTTTTAAGCACAGAAAAAAGCCCCGGAAAGAGCAGAATCACTCCACTTTTTCACCAAGTCAGAACACAAACCATTCCCTCTGTAGAGGCCATGTGTGCCAAGAAAGACTAGGCTCCAGCTCCCAGCACTTGAGCAGCACTGAGGTTTTCATTCTCTGGAAGGAAGGTACAACACGTCTGCAGATCAAATGATCAGCAAAGTTAAGAAATTGCCCTGTATAGTCAGACAAAATTAAGTTAATATGCGATTCCGACTTACTGGAAAACTTCTTCCTCCCTAGTATCCAGTGACAGGATGTGTGGCAATGGTTCAAAGCTGTGTGAGGGGAGGTTCAGACTAGGTATTTGGAAACATTTCCTTTACCAAGAAGGTGGTCAAACGCTGGAACAGGCTTCCTAGAGAGGTGGTCGATGCCCCAAGTCTGCCAGTGTTTAAGAGGCATTTGGACAATGCCCTTAACCGTGTGCTTTAACCTTTGGTCAACCCTGAAGCAGTCAGGCAGTTGGACTAGATGGTCACTGTAGGTCCCTTCCAACTGAAATATTCTATTCCATTCATGGGAGAACATTTCTTTATACCAAAATGGCTTTATCTGCATGAATACTCCTAAAGTGAAGTTCAGGACATTCTCTTTAATTTGTAAATTTTTCCTGATATATTAGCAACAGGCTTTATAAGCGAGTTATTTCCAGTGCTGCCTCAATGCCCACGTCTAGAAATGTCCAACTCTGAACACACTGAGGTGTTCTCTTGCCATTAAATGTAAGGAGCTTACGGAAAAAAACACAAGTCAGTTGAGACACTGTAAATTACCCCTCAACAACCCTATTCTGTCTCAAAGCAAAAGTAAACAGTCAACAGCAGTTTAGGAAAACCCGTTTTATGTGACACCGACATGGACTGGGAAGTTCAGGGGGTCAGCTGCCGTGCCTGCGGTGAGGCACCAGCTACGTCCCACCGCTGCCGTGGCAAGGTTCACACTGCCCCAGACTTCACGCACAATTCCCACTCCTCATCCTGCAGCCTCATTTTCAGCACGTAGCTCTTGGCCAAACCACTACGGGCACCGACTGCGGGTCATTTGTCTTGGTCGGCGAGGGACTGGTTAACAGTATGGATTTCACAAGCCCACAATTACAAAACAGATATGAGCACGTACTCTGTTGGCAATTAGAGCTCCAGCTTTATTTTATTTATTCTAGTATAAGAGCAGATGTTGCAGTTGTTTGAAGGTTTTCACAACCTTAATTGTTGACCTTAGTTGCTGTTAATCTTTCCCATGAAGTGGAGACAGACAGACGCCGCCCGTATTTTGTGAAGAAGATCGTGTCCTGCAGGGTACAAGTAATAAAAGACAGTATTGTCTGCCTTCTCCCTCCTGTGTGAAATACAAGGGTATTGGGATTGGCCAGCAGCATGGAAGAAAAATGAACAAACAAATGACTCTGCTGTTTTGTTTATTTTTTTGGAGGATGCATCTGCTACATGGTTGTGCCACAACACCATGATTTCTTTCCCCTCCCTGGCAGCGGGTGAAGCTTCCAGGTGCCAGCTAAGGAAGCGCTGGATTTAGACTTCACGACACCTGAAACAGCTGATACAGAAAGCACCTTGTCCAGCCCATTGAGCATCGCTCAGGCTGTAGTATTAAGAAGCAAAGTGTTGAGTTTCACAGGGCAATATTAGGTTTCATAAACAAGTTCTCAGACCAGACAAGAAAGCAGCACTTCATTACGTGCTAGGAACGCTGCAAAAGATACACGAGAGCTTCCCAGATCTTTTCCTTTGCTAGTAGGAGGCTTTTCCTGAGACTTCTTGCTCGGGCGTGGAAATTTTGTATTCATCTTTTTGCTGCAGAACTTGGAGACTAAAGTTTTCTAACCAAGAAGTACATTCCTCTGACTTTGTTCTGCCAAGTGTACTTCAAGACGTTAACTCGGTGTCCCAGTAACTTGAGAACAGGCAACGCAGAGGAGGGACGCTGAAGTTAGAAATGAAACACAGGATGTACTGATGCTGCAACAGGCACTCCCTATAACCTAAGGCGAAAGCCCCAGAAGGCAGGATAGCGAAGATCAGTTTCATGTTTATGGTTACCTTCAAACAAATGCCCAGAGTGAACTTGGACATAAGGCTGAACCCAAAGACCAGAGTGGAACAGCATCTGCTATCAGTTCTACTGCAAAATACAGGAAATCACATCTTCCCCCACCTAGCCACCCTCCCGACCCCAAAACTCACCTCGGCTGCAAGCATCTTCAAGGTTTCTTGACAGGAAGAAAAGATAAGGACCATTTTTGTTTTAGTTCCTTAAGAGGTGTTATGTTCATTCATAAGAAAAATTAAATCAGTAAGCCAACCTCCAAAAGTTCACCAGGCATATATGCTAAAGAACTGCTGACAGACGACATTTTAAGAAGAGCATCAAAAGACTGTAATAAGTTGCTAGAACAGAAAGAATTCAGCCAAGATTTCTGAAGGAAAACATCAAACTGCCAAGCTATTAATTGCTGTATATACCCCGTGACACCTAAATGGATTTGGACATAGCATAAAAGACGGTAAGTTACACCAGTTTTCAGAAGTGAGTTCAAGGTAAATCCAGGCAATTGAAAAATCAGGGAGTGACTTCTTTACTGAAAGAACTAGTTAAAACCAGATAACATAGACATGAATAATAAATAAGATGGCATGAGAAAGAGTCAGTACAGCTTTTGCAGAAGTTATGACTCACACCTACTCAAGGTTTATGATACTGTATGGACAAAGACACATCTGGACATTATCTCTAACTAGGGACTCTTAAAAGCACCTGAGCTGCTGTAGGTTGCAGGAGTGGTTCCCCCTTAACACCCAGCTGAAGGATAAGAATTACAGGTAGGAAAAAACAAATAATTTTTTCCATACAAGGAGTCTCAAGAATGACTGTGGTGGCCATTCTTCTCAACAAATCCATAAGCTCTCTGAAACTGGACAAACAGGGAGGCGACACGAAGCTTGCTGGCAGTATGACGTGTGCAGAGCTGGAGCGTCACGCAAAGCACAGTGGAACAATCTCATGATCATGAGCAAACGGGCAAGCAAAAGGGCAACGCTGATTTAATTTCCACAAACTCAAGCCAACCTGCAAAAAGCAAAGTGACCCTGCCTGTGTGTACTGCTGAAGTAAGTGTCAGGAATCTGAAGTCTTGTTTGAAAATATCATCTTAGGAAAAGGGGGGGGGACGGGACGGACAGACAGGGGAAGGCAGACGGTACCTCACAAGGATACACAGTATTAAGAATTAAGGAACTGCTGCAAGCAAAGCAGAATCATGACAATTCATTAAACCCAGGACACATGCACTTTTTCAAAACTGTGGGCTGTTATGACACTGAAAGGGTAAGATAGAATTAGAGAGAGAGTAGAGAAGATGGATTCCTAAAGCAGAAGCGAGACAGACCGGGATCATTCAGCATGGAGAAGAGAGACAGCTGAAGGAGAAGACAACAGACATCTAGTCCATTATGGAGCACATTCATGAAGTGCCCAGAGCATGACCATTCCCTCTCAAAAGAAAGGGGTAGGTATGAGATCTGAAGTGGGTAGGTAACATGAAAATCATTTCCATGGGGTGACTGGACCTATCAATGTGTCAAAATAATAATTTAGGCGAAGCACTGCAGAAAGCTCATCAAGGGATAGCAACTATAGTAATGGAGATGCACACTCCAGAGAACTGCAGCACAGCTCACCATGAAGCAGAAGGGCCTAAAAGCAGAGGAGAAGCTCCTTGCAGGCTTTCTACCTAAGCAACTGCTACCGACAGCCCAGAGACATGTAAAACTATTCTTGGTCAACCTGCAGTCCGATTCATTACAGCTACACCTAGAGAGGAACAGCCAAAACCACGCTCACTCTTAGGCAGATTATTGCCCTTCTTCCCCCAAAGAGCCCTGTACCAACTCCACTTTCAAACAGAGAAACTGAGACAGCTGAAAAGGATTTGGAGGTCACCCAGCAGACCCCAGGCACAGGCACCAGCAGAAGGCTGGTTTCTAAGCCACGAGCACTGCGTTCAGGACATCGCTATTCCCAGTTGCTGGCCCCAGGTCCCTCTGCTCCAGGTAACGTCCCCCACCAGAGACAGGAGACTACTTGCCCCTCAGCTAGGCTCATTAACAGCCCTTTCCTATGAACTAAGTTCACAATTAATATTAACATAATTAATATTTTTTTTAAAATGAATATTCCTGGCTTTGAATTGTGGGCACTAGACGTTAACCTAACGGGGATGGTGAAGGAGAGCTGGAGGGACAGCCACATCACAGAGGACCAGAAGCACAATCTCAGCACAGCCACGCTCCAGAAAACACTGCATCAATTTAACAGATTTGCACCTTTAACAATTTGGCACAGACCTAAAAACTACAGTTGCTAGGCATCCTCCATGTAACATTTACTTTTAACAGCAAGTCCCGCAGGCTGCTGCAGTATGCAGAAGGTAGAATACATGTAGCTTGCGAGTTGACAAGCACATGCCTAAATGCTGGCTTTCTACAACACAAAACATGAAGCGCTTCGCCAGGGTGCCTCTCCCACTACTTCCATGGGAATTTACTACATCCAGGATGCAATACCTTTCAGCACTGAATACGAAAGGAGCCGTTTTCCTAATAGGCACCTAGGAAGTCTCCTCCTTCGCATTTCAGGCCAGGACAAGAGCAAATCGAAATCTAACATTTTAAAGAACATGAAGCTTCCTGCACAAACGTGAAGAAGTCCTCTCGAAATCACGACGTAAGCCCAACACCATACTGAAAGCTGTTAAGAGACCACAGCTGAACAAGGCCTCGAACATCTCTTAGCTTCTTTTTTGAATAAAACACAAAGTTACTTTCAAAATAGCATGAGAGTCACAATACCAAAAAGATTCTGGCTTTTTCATGTTCTCAAAATAGCGTGCTAGAAAGACGTCTACAAAAATAGAAGTTTTAGGTGCATTTAGCTTTCATGTCAAGCATCAGCACAAGCCTATCCAAAGCAGCACTTGCTCAAGGCTCCATAAAGCGTTCCCTCACCCACAGCCCCACTGAGATGGGCGGCAGAGAACTGGGACCAAATGCAGCCAATCACTAAAACACCCCCCAAGACCAGAGGATTTGGATGCTGGAGCGTGCTTGCTCCTTCCCCACCGCCCCGCATGCCCTGCGCACGGAGAAATTCAGATTCCTCTAACCTGCTTCACTGAAATTGGGGCGACCTAATAGGAAGTGGGAGCGAGCAGCATCACCAAAAATAAAACCATAGGAGAGAAACTACTGAAGTGTGAAGTAATGCTTTGTTACAGGCGCTTGAACGTGCAAATTATTTTCACTGCGCTTCTTGACGTAGGAAAGCAAGCAGCAGCAGCACATTTCGGGAGCCATACTCCCTTCTCCTCCAACCCCAGTCAGCAAACCAGGGGTAAAGTGATTGCCTTCAAACCAGCCCCTCTGCTTCTCGGCTGCCCAGATTCACCCTTGCTGCCCGTCCGCAGGGCAGGACGAAGCTTGCTGACTGCGACGGGGAGGGCACCGCACCGCTCCTTGCCTCCCGCTCCCTGCCTTCTAGGAATTTCCCAAGCCACTGCTGGAGGATCAGGAGCTGTAATGCTATTAAACACTTCAATATCAAAATCTGAACTAAAGCACATGAAGTCTGCCTTAAGAGGAGGATTTTTTTTTTTTTTTAAAAACCTCTGAAAAAGCATCTAAGGAACACAGCGAGGAAGCAGCATCAAAACTGGCAACACAGCGAGCAAAACAGCCGAGTCTACTTGCACATTGCAGCCTGCCTGCTACTCCAGATTACTGATTGCAGAGCAGCAAGTTATTCTCTCCCTAATTGGGTCCCAGTCTAAAATAGTCCCGTTATTTTTAGTATAGTACTTAAGTATCTGAACTGTGCCCTGTACTGCCAAAGCTGGCATGCGTCCCTGGCCATACCAGGAATTCCGATATTAAACAAGAACACACACGCCACATATCCAGGCCGACTTTTGTTCTTCTGCATTGTCTTTAGTGGGTGACTTTAAAGACTTTAAACACTAACAGCCAGCCAAAAGTGGCACAGGCTTACATGCTAATTCTGCATTTAAAGCCTCTCTACCAGCTACTGTGCAACACGAGAATCGGCCCAGGAAGGAAAGAGCAAGGGTTGCGATACCACTGATTAAAGAAAGAGACAGCCTGCTTTTAGCAAGGTGGGGCATGGATAGAGGAGAAGAATGGGGTTATTTCACCTCTGTTTTGCTTGTTATGAGTCCATACAAGGTCTGGGGAACTGGAGGAGAGGAGAAATCCAAAGTGCTGTAACTCATCCCTCTTCCGTCCCCTTCCACACTGCACATACACTATGGATAAATTTAAACTAGTCAAGAAACAAAAGGCCTGTGTTAAATATGTTTATACACACACACAGAAGGAGGATTATGTAAGCTCTGTCTCACAAACAATATGCTGCTTCTGCGGAAGAAATGAGATGATCAAAGCAAGACTTGTGCATCTTTCCAAGTCAGTCTTCCCACCTTCCATCAAAGGGGTGACAACCGTCCTGCAGCACGCTAATTCTGGAGCACAGAGAGCAGAACAAAATCTGAAGTAGCCACAGGCTGCTCCAACAAAGCCTACCTGCCTCCACGAGCTTACTGCCTCTTACCTTGGGCTTTCCTCATAAGCTCGTCTTTGTTAGACCAGGAAGAACAAGTTCCCCGTGAGGAATTCACTCTGCCCTTTTACCAAGTACTTTGCAGAAAGGAAGTCAACTCTACGAGAGAGCTCTCAAGGCAAGATCCTAACCTGAAAGTCGGCTGCCAGCCAACAAAAATTTCTTAGTGTCTATTACCACTAGACCATCTGTTCTTGAAACTGTACGTTCCTTTTCAGAGGGGTTCTTATTTTGTGAACAGTATTAGCATTGTTCGCTGTCTCCGCTCTGTGAACATCCCCTTATCCAACACGCTTCTAGAGCTGGTGGTGACACAGGACCAAGCCTCTAGTTTATCATATCATTATCTAGCCATTTTGGGTTCATTGGTATACTTCAGTACTTTTTATTTTAAACTATTTTAGTCTCGGAGAGCAGCAGAAGCACCATATATAAAACCTCACATGGCTTCTGAATTATGGCAGAGCTGATCAGGGGCACCAACTAAATGATGTTCTCAAACCCAAATCTGACAAAACCAGCTGAGGTGAAGATTTGGCCTTTTGGCATTTGCCCATTAACTGTTTCAATGGGTTGATTCTGGATGAAAGAACTTGCCTTTGTATTTGAAGAGAGCTTTCTGCCACTGACTGTTCGTTCTCTCTCATCTCCAGTTTTTAATTGGCTTCCAGTTAATCCTCAGACCCAAGATGTTTTAAGTTTTGCTGTTGCCCATACATGACCAAAAGCAAGCAACAGTTAGTTATTCTCCCTCGCTAGCTAAAGAGGTCAAGCAAAGTCCATTCATCTGCACTCCACTAAAAAAGCAATTGCCCGAAGACAATTATTGCAGTACCAAAATAAGTGAAGGTGAAGCAAGAGGCATCAAAAATATCAAAAACTCATTCTATAATTCCACATCGATAAAATAATCATTAAGGGAAAGGTCAGTCCACTCATCACTTTCTCCAGAAAGCTACAGGTAACAAGGCCAAAACAAAACAAAAAAAGCCCTAATACTAGTCAAGATAGGACAGAGGAGAGGAAAAAAAAATTAGATTGAATCAATAAAAATTAGATGAATCAACTTTCTCTCAAATTAGCTGTTTTTTGTGAAATTCAGTCACGAACATGTTGAAGAGTTTGGGTTTCTCCTAAAGCTTCAAACCATTAGCAGTTATTTTTGAGAGTTCATAGCAGATTGACAAGGTAACAGAGGCTGGAGAATGGCACACAGTGATATCCTGCAGAAGTGGGAAGGGAAAGGAGTGGAAAGAAAATGCAAAGAATGACAGTTGTTGCTTATTTGCATGTGGACTGCTGTTAAACCCATCTGCTAGCACCAAGAAAAGAGAGGAGAAAAAAAACATTGAACTCAACAAAAACTGATTGTTCATGAGTAAGCCAGGTTAAACCAACTCAACTTCCTACTATGGCAGAATAATACATTTTAGGAACATTGAAGCAGTAGACACTGAATCTTGACATTAGCAAAACCATGTCAAAAGATTCAAACCACATTCTTATGAAAAGTTACAAAAACTTTGTCATACAGTTATCAATGCAAACAGTCATCTTACAGCAGATGTGAAAGTGACTGGATAACTGCACTGTCTTATCATTTGCTCGGAATCCAAAAAATGGAAAGACTCACAAAATAGCCTGACATACCGAATAACCTCTGGCAGAGATCTGCCCTGGTCCCCCACTATTCTAATACTAATGCTCTAGATAATGAAGGAGAAAATGACACACATTAAACTTGGGGAAGCTGCTAACTTAAAGCTGCCAGCTTGCTGGAAGACTGAATTCAAAGCAAGTTTTAGAAACTGGAGAATTCTTTGTTGAGAAAGAGGCAAATACCATATAGGAATGTATAGATGAACATATGTGAGAATCGTGAAGCAACAGTTCTGTTCCACTCATGGCTGATAAAGCTTCCAGCATGACGCTGTATCCAGTTTTCAGCAAATTTCAGAAAAGATCAGCTGGAAAGAATCCAAGCAAAAGCAATAGGAACATCACAGAATTAGAAAAACATGACATCTGGGAGGAAAAAAGAAAAAACAGGATGAACTGGAGCTCAGCCAAAAGAAGAGAAAGTAAGGGTCACGATGGTAACTTTCAAATACATGAAAGCCTGCTACGAGGGAAGAGTGAAGAATCTGTTCTCCATGCCCACAACTTTCAGAAGAAGAAACAGAAAGGTTTAAAAAGCAACAAAGAAGATTTAGGAAAACATTACTGGGTGGAGTGGCAGAGAGGGTGTGGTGTGAGGGCACTGGGGAAAAAGGAAAGCAAAACACCAAGTCAAAATTGCTAAAAGGAAAAAAAAACCAATGAGTCAACAGACAGACTGTCTGGGGAGTACATGGACTTTCTCCATCACTGTCACCAAACTGCTGTCAAAAACACAACTATACTCCAGCTTCTCATTGACTAGTTGACCTCTCTGAAGTCTCCTCTCCAGATCTAGGGCTGTGCTACAAGAAAATAACACACATGCCTTATCTCATCTCTTTCTTATAAGGACATTACCCAAAGCGACAATACCAACAAGCTACATGCCGACTGTAACCTTCAGAGCTGAAATGTCTTAAAAAAAACAAAACAAAACAAAAAACATCCAACACCTAAACCAACCCACTGCAAACCTTACGTGTTAAAATATCTTTTTAAAAAAGTCTAACCCACGTACTTGCCTCTGTTGATACAAGGATCCAACTATGTCCTAACGCTACAAACTAGAACCTGACAACAGAGAGGCACGTGGCCAACACCCCGTGGGGAGCAGCGCTGGGAATTTTGCTCTCCAGTCTCACTCTGGAGGACAAATAGCAGAAACAACACTTTGACTCTAATGTCTTGAATATTCTTTTGTGCTTAGCCACAATCTATGAGCTGTAGATGAAAATCTTAAGGTCTTGCTGGCTGTCAGGTTTTTGAAGGGTACAAGGAATGGAGAAATTTCCTCTTCCAGAAGAGCATGGAAGAGGATCATCTATACATGGTTACCCCAGCACAACTAACTGAAGTAGGTACTGTAAGGTGCAACTCCATCATTCTGTAGCTTGGCATTAACGCTTACTCAGTAGCAAGCATCTCTGGAGGTTTGGGGGAAAACAACCCCAAAACCTCAATCCCTTCAATATTTTTTTTTTAGCTCATGGATTGTGAGCATTGAGCTGTACCCACCAGCATATTCCAAACTGGATTTGTTGTCACTATGTAAAACCTCTGGGAGTATTTACAGGAAACGAACTCCGATTAGACATAACTGCAAGCATTATCATTTTATTCAGCCAATTTTCTCTCTCCAGTTCACCTCCCCACATGCCACAGTTTAGTCTCCACCATTTGCATCAATGGAAGTAGCTGGGGACAGGCATTTCACAAGTCTCCCAAATCCACTACTCCTGGGTACAAGATTTATTTTAGCCTTTAACTATGCAACTGAAAGATATTTAAGCATGCCACAGAGGCTTAAAGGAGGCTCTAGAATTGCATTTGCTTTATATCGTACAGTGTCAAAAGGACAGTCATTTGCCATCTTTTCTTGAGTATCCCAGAGTAAGATGCTGATGCAGGGATAAATATTTATAAGGCTAGTTCATGCAGTTTTCCTTAAATCCGACTAGATCTAACCCCCTCTTGTTTTAAGAAGCAGGAATTATATGTGAATATCACAGCAACAGCAAGGAGGATCTAAGAGTTAAGATCAGGTTCCCATGCACAGGAGGGGCCCGCTGTGGATTTACAGGATTAGCACCAGTGCCCTTCCCTCCCTGTCCGCTCCCCACTTTGCATCTTTACAACTGCAGATACTGGGACCTTGGGCATACGAGGCTGACAGTCCACGAAGGCAAAGCACTAGTCACTCCTAAGGAATGAGAGGGCTGGGAAATGAAAAAGAAGGGAAAATAAATGAAATCAATAGGCGTAGACATTTTAAGTCAAGATAGTTGAGCAGGCATTGCCATTTCATGGAGTTCAGACGTGACACTGTTTGCATTCAGAGCAGAAGCATTTTTGATCAGGCACCTCACCGCGCAGTAAACCCTGGAATCCCCGGCTGTCCAAATGGCCACCAGACCACAGGACACAGCAAATAAACATCTACTCAAAAGTAACACTTGTGGTTTAGACCAGGACTGAAGTCAGGCCAAGTTTTAGACGCGAATTAGCTACCTGTATCACAAGTGGGATGTTTACTATGCATTGTGGTATAAATACTTGTCCTCTCACGATTTTTTTCTTCCTAACACTTCCTCCACCTTTGAAGAGGCAATCATCATCTCTGAGAATTTAATTTCCACAAGCTGTGACGTGGAAGCAAACGCAGAACAATACAGCCATCACATGGGCAAAACACGGGCCCCAGAAACAGCAGGTTTTTCCCATACAGACACCCAACAGCAGGTCCCAGAACGTGTTAGCGTTACTCCGAACAGATAACCATATCAGTAACGTTTTCAGAGCCGTGATCTAGCCATGCTGTGAGCCAAGACACTCCCCCACCCACCACACCTTCTTCACCTGAGGGGTGGGGGAGCAGCCTGCTTTGCCTTTTCCCTCCATCACACTAGAAATACCTACATGGATATGGAAATCAGTTTGATTCCTTCTCCTCTCACATTGCTGAGAAGTGGGTGCATTGGGAGGGAGGGGAAAAATAATCAAGTCAATTAAAAAGTTGAGAGTTGTGTCAATATTGCCCTTGTTTGTGCCTTCTCTTCTCGGCTCTCACTACATCTCCCAAACTCTCTCCTTTAAAGTAGCTTTCCCTCTCCCATTCCCTTCCACTGCTGGAAAACACACATATGAGCAGAGCAGTCACTTAGGCAATGTCAATCAAATCCTCAAAAATAGACTGGAGTGTTTTCTCATCTTTCTTTTACAGTAGGTATCACAATAATAAAAACAACCCAACAAAACAAAAGCCATTTTTAGTTGGTGTTTATTTACATCCAAAATCCAGGGAAAACTGACATTCTTAGTTAAATCTTAGGTCTTTAGTCTGCATTCAGTTTTTGCTCCCTAACAATGGGATGGCTCAGTCCTTTCTTACAGGATGCAAAAGGGCAGGGAGACTTGCTCCCTGGTGGAAGATGACATCATAATTCAAAGCTTTATAGGTTAGGTCAGTTTTAAGATATAGCTACTTTGGGCTGCTCTGCTTTGGTTTATACAGATCCTGTTATTTCTTAATTGACCAGACAAATCTTTAGCGAGATTACAGCTGTGCTGCAAAATCATCTTCACTGATAAAAAAAACCCAAAACATTTGCAATCCAGGCTGCACTAAGGCAACAAGGTTGTAAACAGACTCTTCTAACAAAAGTGGCAGAAAGTCATTAAGATTCATTTAAGCTACCTAAAGTATTTGGTTAATCTTAAACTACTAATGGATTTCAGAGGCAGCATCTTGCGTGAAAAGCCACTTTTAATGCAGTCCTTTCAGTCCACTGGTTTTCTAGGGACCTCATTCGACATGCCTAGGGTGGCAGGTAGCACCAGTTACCCCGTAACAGCAGTACTTCTAAAAGGATCCCAAAAGACCGGAGGAAGACACAGCCTGGAGCTCTCTCCTCCCAGCCCCTCAGCTCTGCATACAGCCACGGCCCTGCACAGCTTCCACGGCCCCGCGTGGAACTACAGCTCCCATCGCACACGCGGGCGCACGCCAGCCCCGCACGCATCGCGCCGCTGAAAGGCTTCGTCGTGAGGTCCCGGGGGTACCAGCGAAGCGTCGAATTCGCGTGGGACGTGGCACGCACTGAACTACGGAGGAGATACACCCTTCCCAGACACCACAAAGGGGCTGTATAATACAGTAAATATAGTCAGAGTACACCAAACCAATAAATTTCAATTGAAACCATGCTGACGATGCCCTACCCTGACCTACAGAAGGACGTTTGTCACCCTGACCTTGAGAAGCAATACATTCTTCCTTTCACCTTTTCCCTCATCGTCCCACGCCACGTAAATAGTCGGCTTTATCTATGGTATAGGCCATATAGGTGATCCAAACTATAGCATACCACTGAACAACATCAATGCTCATCAAAGACCCTTCACGAGCAAGTCTTTAACATCCACAAGATATTCCAGAAACTCTGTACCACAGACACGGTCTCTACCATGAAAACCTACTTTAACTCACCGTGTCGGTACAGCACATTAAGGCAGTGCAAAGAACAAGTGGCAAACTGGTCCTGCTGCCACGTTGTCTCCCTCTTGGCAGACCTTTTCAAGACGCTGCTGCTTCTACTTTACCATACTGGTGCTCACCACCAACTCCAGCTCCCTGTACTCAAGTCACCGCTGGGGACTTCTGGCAGTTGTCGCAACCGTGAGATGCATACACCCCACTCACCCCCGAGAGAGAAATGGGGTATTTGGGAAGCTGGGAGGGGAGACCGGGTAGCCACAGGGCTGGTGGAAGCAGGAGATGATGTTGCTGATGAGCAAGCTGCAGGGAGGCAGCCCTGGCCACCGGACAGGAGGGGGAACAGAGAAAGCCACTTTGGGAACCTCCAGCCTTTCTGCGCAGCAAGCCAGGATTTAGGAGAGTTTGCAAGCTCCTCGCACAAAGCACTCGCTTCTTTGCTTGGCTTCACAGAGTTATAATTGCAGAATTAGAGGATACTGGCAGGAAGAGGTGAACTAAGACCAGCTCTGGATGGATGAAAGCATCACTGCCCACACAGTGTGATGATTTATGGCTCAACCATAGGTTTAGGCAAAAATTCACTCTGACCACACAGCTTGAACGTAGATCCGCACTCAAACATTGACTTTAGACAAGCCGCAGTTGCGCACAGGAAGAAAGCTTCAGTCCCCACACACTTTAAAAAATAAATAAAAAATTTAAAATAAAAAAATAAGTAGTCCCATGGATGCTTCTCTGGCTGGATGAATCTTCTCTGAATTACTGCCAAAATCAGTACAGATACAACATGGCTGAAGTCAAGCATACAGTTGGCCAGATACCCTGAGAAGAGGAAGAAATTTGGTATTTGTATGCAACCATGTTAGCATGCCCATAAAATTACTTCTTTCTCACTTATCACTTCCTTGATCTCAGCAGCCCAAAAACCTAATACAGGTATGCAAAGCAACTGAAGCATTATGAGTAGCGTTTGTTATAAAACCTGAACTTCATTCAGCAGCTGGTATAGAGTGCTTGAAGTAAAACACAGGGTATGGGGAGAACTTTCAATACGCGTTTTGTCACTCTCCAAATGACTTTGCAAAAGACAGAAACTGGTTTTAGACAGAGGCAGACCCCTGTAATGAAGGCTCAGAAAAGGTCTTTTCCTCAGTCCATCCAAGAGTTCACGTATAAGGGACCTGGTACCCAGCCAGAAAGACTGAGCTAGTCAATTAGCTCAATCTTTTTTGTGTTAGAATTATGGAAAAAAACAACCAGAAGTGTTTCTGAAGAGAAATGCCAGTCATTGCTATGCAATCCAGAACCCAAGAACTCAAACTCCAGGTCTTCCCAAGCTCTGCTTGGCAAAACGAAGGAAAGCCACGACATGTCACTTTGCCCCCCAAATGATTCCACATCTACCACAGGCAAGAATAATAACTGAAATTACTAAAGAACTTCTTTTGGTTTCCAGTTTGCAGGGTGGTTTGTTTGTTTGTTCCCCCCCCAGGCTAAAGCATACTAGCTTTAGCAAGGCTGAGAAATTTGCAGCTCTGTCCAAGGCAGCTCCTCAAGAGTCACAGGAGTTTATGGGCGAGATCTGCCCAACAGCCACCAAGACCATTTCCTAGTAGACACAAAAGCAGTCACCTCCAATGCCTTTATTTGACTTTGGCTATAGAAACCCCTCTTCGTCAGAGCGGTGTGGCTGAACCAGCTCGTAGGCAGCTCTGGGACCGTGAGACTGGGAACAGCTGAGACGTTCCCGGAAAAAAACATTTCAGCGGGTAACTGGCCTGAAACAAGTATGTTTTACAACGTTTCAGGGCAAGTCAACCAAATCTCCAGTGTTCCTCATAGCACTGTCATAACTTTGAACAGCTATTATGCTCGATATTTCTCATAATATGAATAATGATGGATTTATTACCAGTTACTTCCTCAGTTGCTCTGATTTATGACGATCGTATAATAAGATACAGCTACACATACCTTACATAATCTTCTGAAACTGTCAAGGTGCTATTTTTATCTTTAAATGTACAAGAGCAATAGTAACATTTTTGTTACGGCTGAGTTGCTCAATAAAAAACCCCACCCACCACTGACACGTTTCATATTCATTTTAAGAAAACAACCCAACAACACATGTCCATTTTCTTAAAAAAAAAAATTTAAAAAACCCATTAATAAGGACACCATTGCTGAGATTCACACTTCAGGGCAGCATATGGATCAGGCACAAGGTTAACACACGTTCTTTTCCCCAATCCCCCCACCCGTTGTGGAAAACTCCCTTCAACGGGTAAACCTGGCAAATATAGGCAGGCTCTGGAGATGCTCTGCAAAGCCAGGTCTAGTCTTTAGCTTGTTTGCTTGTGTAGCTCCATAATACTTGTTGGAATTCACAGAGAAAAAAATCCATGCTGGGTCTTCAGAAAAATCAGTAGGCTTCCCCAGCCAAGCTGGCCCAGCAGTTTGCTACCACTGAAAGGAGAGGGGACCCATTCTTTTCTTTCCCATTTCTTTCTCCTCCTTTCCCTGGAAGGGCACCTGACCTCAGGTGCCCCATCACATGCTTCCGAGAGCTGATCCCATCCTCTAACCCAGAAGAAAACCAATCCCAGAAAAACAAGTATGCAGGACAGCTTTCTACCCGGTTAGAGAGTCAGCCACGAACATGTGTGGTGAACAACCAAGTTGGCCCGAGGTAAGAGATTCAAACGCTCTGACAAAAATGACACCTTTCAGTAGCAGTAAGCTCTTAGCATGGCCCACATTTTTGAGAAATGAAGACCTGCCTCTCTTCCAGGGGAAAAGCCTCTTCGCATTGCAGATTTTTCATAACAGAAATTCGTATTTTAGCACTCTAAAAAAGGAAAAAGTGACTTGTATCATGACTGATGGCTGTACACTAGCTGTCTCCCAGAAAATCCACTGAGCACTGCCAAATTGACCTGATAGGCTGCTTCACATCACCTAAAGAAATGTCACCTGAGCTCATCTGAATTTTAAATGAGAGACCTGGGGAACAGCCCTCATAAGGAAGAGTTGGACATGAAGGGCCCAAGAAGTTCTCAGAGACAAACACAAGCAAAACTAAAAGTCAGGCTGTTACAGCACAGGACTCCACTCACTTCGCTTTTCGAAATCACCCATTTTCCAAACACCCGTGAGAACCTCTCCTGATCCTGGGAAAAACAGTTGAACTGTTTGCAAGTAAACCAGGACAAATTATACATTTGCCAAAATTAGCTAAGGCTAAGACTAGCAAGACATCTTGCAATGCCATTCTCCTACTGAAGGCTGTATCAGCAGTACTGTTTTCCAAAGGACACTCGGGGAGGTAGGGTACCCAACAAGAACTCAAGCAGGTGTTGGAAGTGTCATCACACACCTAAACTCACCCCGTCATGCACAGCATCAGCTGCAACAGTCTTTGCATACTCCTCTGACTTTCTATGTGTTAGCAATGTAATCCACCTTTGCTAGCAAGGAACTCCACAGAGATTTTTCCTGACCTTTTCAGCATCAGCTCTAGAACAAAAAATGTATGCCAAATGCAAAACAAGCCTGAGCGCACATCAGAGATGCCAGCAACCCAAATAGCAATTGCTCTGCACTCCTACGGCTCATCTCATAGCCTTCTTGCTCAATTCTCCTGAAGGCTTTTATAAAAAAATACAAACAAAAAAACCAAACAAACCCCAAAGCCTCTTCTGAAACCTCTCAAATGTTAAGTGTCATGACTATAGGTAATGGTATAATAGCCTAGCAGTAAATAATATCAAAAGCTATCAGTTCATGAAAATCATGTATAATCCGTCACACTCTATTTTGATCATTTCTAGAAGCACAATAATGGGATATTTTGATTGCTTTCCCCTTACAGGGCCTTCATTAAGAACCATCATTTAAAAATAAAAACTAAAACTAGGTTAGGTGCCCAGCAGCCAGGGAGGAAAAACAAGAAAAACCAAAAAAAACCCAAACCCCCCCCCCCCCCCCCACACACACACTTTTGGCCTCAACTTTTTGGACTTCAGGATTCCTGGAATGAAATATTTCATCACAAAACAAAACAGAAGAAGACAATGTTAAAGCTGGTGAGCTTTTATGTTAAGTGTTAAAAATGCATGCATTCTGTGTCTAGAGTATAGATGCTGATGGCAAATCTGCCTCTAGCATAAGATTTAGCGGCAAGTAGTACTTTGTCCTCACAATCGCTGCACGGATATCCTTCTCTTGGAAATTGTTTATTACATTCCTTGCTGTGACTATGTACAGTAACTGGAACATCACAGAACTGGATAGGAAAAGCAAAAGCAACCTGACCCACCGAGAAAGCGTCTGCCAGCACTTGAGCCATTGTTCTGCAAAATATCAAGGCTTGAATTCTGACATAATCCCCTGACATCTCGGGTGATGTCAGCACGAGCAGCCATTAGAATGAAGAATGATCACCCACAAGACATTAATTCAAGAAGAATCAATGGCCTTGCAATACATATTTCTCCCTTAACATTCTCCTAAATGGACTTTAATACATTTGAGCCAGACGGGAAAGCAGGCCTTTTAAGAAAGGCTTTGGCACAAGACAAAAATATCACAAGCTTCTGAAATTTTAGCTTTTCCAGCTCCTTGAAGTTCAATTCCACACTTGTGCTTTGATATAATAAAAGCTCCTCGTTCCTTTCCAAGGATGCTCAGAGCGTTAACAGCACACTAAGCAAGACCAACCTACAGATTTTACCTTCCCCCAGTCCTTCTCACCCCCTCTCCCAATTCCCCTTTAAGCAGAGAGAACATTCTCCTATCTGAATCTGTACCTAGTAGTTTGGCAGAGATGAACATCATGGAAAAGACGGAAAGAAGAAAGCGGGGGGGGAGAAAAAACCAAAAACTTACTTCCCCATTATTATTTCAGCTCTTTAAAGCTTCTGCTCTAACCCTTTTTAATATAAAACTACCTTGTCCTACCATCCTCCATGTCCTCCATTAAAATCAAGATCTGGGAAAGTTTTCTAGCAGTTTCTCCTCTAGAAAAGGATCCAAATCCTTGCTGCCAGTTAGTTTTGAAATCTGAAGCACTCTCCAAACATATGACAGAGTCCAGCTGCAACTCCCTGACCAAGAATACGTTTAAGTGTCAAACTGTTCTGTAACGGGAGCATGTGCAGTGAAAGAGACTTGCGTGACATTTCAAGGGTTCCCTTCCCCATGGTTTCAAAACCAAAATTAGCACCTGAAGATGACCTAGAAATAAAGCTGATCAAAGGAAAAAAGAGGTTCTGAAAACTTATATCTGTGCTACAAACCAACAACGTGAGTCAGGACAGAGCTGCAGCCACTTGATCAAGTCATCAGAAAGGCAGAATTTAGATCCCAGGCACTGAAAGAAGTTTTCAAGTGTTCATCAAGTGCTAATCTCCACCATGAAAAGAGTCTATGGACTTAGAGATTCTCCCTGCTTATTGATTTTCTCACCAGGAATGCATAATGGAAGAATGATACTAGTGTCATAGAGTATTATCCACCCTTACTTATCTGCAGCCTTCAGCAACCACAGGCTCGGCCTCACAGCAGCCACTCGGTTTCCCCGATTTCTCTGCTGACACAAATTCTGCAGCACTAAGCGTGAAGGGAGCGCAAAGACTGCGCTCTGAAGTTTACTTTGTGAACAAATGTAGAAATCCCCACCGCTGCTCAGCAGAAGAGTTCCTTCCCACTGGGCTATAGGTTTATTCCAACAGGATGGCACGGCATTTCCTCCACAGTTTGCCTGCCAGGAAAGTAATTTCCTATTTTTGTCCTGTTGAGAACTAGTAGAAGCTGGCATTGATGGAGGCTGGGAAGAATCAGAGGCTGGTTTGCTAGTGGTTTAACCAAACATGTGTTTACAATTACCCCATTCATCATGACCTGCCTGCGTAAAACTGCCTTTTTGGAATTTGCCCATGTTCCTTGGGTTTGGCCTCCAAAGAGGCTGAAACAGACTCGCTAAGAAATACATTGTTTGAATAGTACTGCTGGAGCCACAGAACTGTCCAATAGTTAATATTGTAATCATTAATGCAACTGTTGGACATTAAGATCAACATCGCTGCTCAACTTGTTGCTGTTGGCCTGAGGATGACAGCTTTGCAGCAGGAGGGTAAGATAATGGGAAAACCTCTTGCAGCCTTCCCCTGGTGTCCAACAAAAGAATACAACAGAAATAGGACACCGTGTTTCTTTCTCAGATGCTCTACAGTATCTGCCCGCAAGAAGAGAACGCAGAGGCGGTCGTGGTGTTCCCAGCAAGCATGTCCAGGGCACTCATCACCGCTGCACCCAAGGACCACGACTATCACCACAGCCCCAAAGCTCTTTTCAGAAATACCCTGTGCAGTATAATTAAGACTTGCAACTCCCCTCACTCTCTCCCCTGTTCTCACTTCAGGAAAGAATAAGCAGAATCTGTCCTACCTTCATGTGGTAAAGGGGAAATTTCTCACTGATGATCCTTTCTCCACGAAGAGGTCAAACTATTCTAGCAAACAAGCCTTATCCCACCATACCTGAACCAGCATTATCTCAAAGCCAGCGGTGCTGAAAGCTGCCAAGAGCTCCGAGAGAGACACGCCTCACCTCTCTCAGTATCAACGAGGTAGACTTTCATGCTACGTGCCTAGATTATGCCAGCTCTAGTCTAGCAATCTACAGCCTGTAATTTTACTTCATACCATACATCAGAAAACTACACACATTTTCCTCCCCCATTTTCTGCTCTCCAAAGTTATCATTTGATACCCAAAGATATAATGGCTTACCAAAAATGACTTAAAGGTTTCTGAAAGGCTTCAGGAAGCAGAAGGTCCCTCACACTAACTTACAGTATTAGTCACATCCTGTATTATCCATGCTGCTGGAGAAGGTCTCCTACTCTGCTAAAAAGATCACCCACTTAGAACAACCAATCTTCATGACGGCCAGCTTTTGCTGTAGCCATTCAGGAGTGGTAATCTGCACCTCCCCATGGGTTAACTAACTGGGATACAATTAGCAGGTTTCATTAAAAGCTCTCTTGGCTTGTAAATGAGTATTAATGTTGGGTTTTGAAGAACCCATGTGATTCACCCCACCTACACTTTCATTCAATCCACACCTGAGTCTCTGGTCCTTCCCACTATGGGTTGTTTCCCTGTAAAAACCCAAGCACCCACGTAGCCACTGCCTTCTCCTAGCAGAAAATGGCTCACCCAGCGCTCAAGACCTCATGCTTTCATGAGTGTCTTCCAACAAGTTTTCAAGTTCATTGGCAGCACTGGCTCCTCACCATTAAACAGAAATCGCCGATCTTTTCTGTCACAGAGACCAGGAAAGACAGAACTGTTCACAAGGGCGCTACTCTAAAGTAGGGCTTGAGCCTGAAATGCCTTTAGTCCTGTTAGCCGGGTCCATTTGCTTGCTCTGCATGAACTGATCCATCTGCAACTGATGAAAGACCCTAGGAAAGCAAAGAGGGAGATGAGTTTTCAGGCAATGCACGCACATCAGTGTGAATGTGAAGATCTCTTAAGAGTTTCAGGATAACCTGGCACTGATGGCAACACCATGAATCCTTCCATCTTCGGCACTCCTTTGCACATCCTAAGTCCAAAAGCTGCTAGAAACCACAAACACCACCACTTTCAGATGAGTGTACCTGTATGAAAAATGTAGTGCCTGTCTGTCTCTCGCATCAGGTATCTGCTGAAGAGACAGTACCCAGGGGAATAAAGCATGCCAGGAAAGGGATTGTAGAGCATATCCAACCAGATCTCGAAGTCGGGCTATTCTGATTGTTCCATCGGTGAAGAGATTAACAGTCTGTTTGTAGACAGGATGCCTCACACTGATCAACAATTCTCTTTTATGCTGCACTCCTAGTGGAATCTGGCTTCCTTGGATAGTCCTCTGCACATCCACAATGCAACAGAGGAGCCACACTGAGCTAACGGGAGAACTGCTGCCCAAAAAGATCATCCAATTCAACAGATGGCACGAGAATAGGAAAGACGTGGCACGGGACTAGTTCAGAGGCACACAGCTCAACAAGAAAGAAAAGACAACGAGGTAACATCTGTTTACTTGATAATATTATGTTTCATAACAACTACTGGTTTGGGAGAAAAAGCAATGGGAAACAAGACTACTTTGCCACATCCACGTGTAGGTCGCAAAGCGCTCTCCTGACCAGCAGGCAGTGCAAGGATAGCAAACCTGTAAATAAAGTTCAATGCTTATGAAAGGATTCCTTGGCAACCTTGTTCCTTGTAATTCCTAAACAGATTGTGGAGTTTCACCTTTTCAGAAAAGGATCTCCATTCCTAGATCTCCCCAGGTGGAGAGTCACGACGGGTATATTTTGGACATGCGCAGGAGCAGGCCCAGTTTCCAAGAAAAACAATCCTAACTTCTTCGCCTGCTTTCCTACAGAAGGAATTTTATGCAATCACACTAGCCAAGCCAGTTGGCAAGTTTCATGCCAGCCTGACAGAGGCAGAGGTCTCAAGAGTCATCTTCCTCGTTTGTGAAAACACTGGGCCAGGTGGGCACACGTAAGAAATGCTGCACTGTGAACTGGCATCAATACCCTCACAGCTGAGACAAATCCAAAGAAAAGCAGGCTTTCTTAGTCTTAGTTTGGACAGAAACGCTGGCTTAAAAGGAAGAAAAGCTTTCGCCTTGATGCCACTAATAAAGTTCACCCAGAGGCTCAGAGTAAAAAGGCCAGCAGAAACCGGTAAGGTTTTTGCACCACGGCGTTCGCCGTAACCAGTGAAATTTTTACCTGCGCAAATACTTCAGCGCATCCTAAAACCACGTCCCGCTGGTCACGCGAAGGCATCCCCCTTCGCCTCTCCCTCCCCACCTCCGGCTTCCAGGTGTCCGCGGAAGCTCCCGGGCGCATTTCCCACCCACGCGGTTCCCAAGACGGCGCTCAGCCGGCCTAAGCAAGAGCCTTGCCTGGAAACCCGGCCTCGTTTGGCACCGTCGCCGCAAACCTCCGCGCGCAGGGGCACGGCAGAAGGGAGGAGAGGAGCGACAGCAGGGTCCCACCTGCTGCGACACCACCCGCCAGCCCCCCGGCTCGCCCGCTGCCACCGCGGCGCGCGCCCAGGGAAGCTGCCGGTGCCTCGCAGTCTAGAGGGACATCTGCTAGTTCGGTGCTGTCGGAAAACAAGCTCCCGGCGCAACACTCTCGCGCTGCTGGCAGAAGTGGCGCGTGACCCAGCTATGCCTTTCCTCTGCCAGCTGGGAACTCCCCGCCTTGGAAGGATCCCTTCGCCAGAGAGATCCAGATACTTTTTGCCCATTTACACCCTGAGCGCAGCTGAGAACGCGACCAAAGATTTCTAAAAAACCTTTGTGACAATTCTTGCTGGAGTCGTTTAAGCGCTCGCAAGATAGAGGGCTGCAAATATTTTGTTTTATTCGCAGAGCGCACGGTCCGCGCTTAAGCGGAACGGAAACGCAGAGATCCATTTTGCATTCAGGCAGCGCTTTTGGACTACCTAGTAAAAAACACAGGAATACACTACTGAAATCCAGGTGTGGCTGTATCGGAGGATGAAAGCCAACTCACACAGCGGTAAGGGAGGGGATATTTTGATTAACCAAACCAAGGAAAACCATGGAAGTACCACAAGATCTTTTAATACGTAGCCAGGGCAAACAAGACCTACTTTAAGAACAAATAAAGTCCAAGTGAAGAAAATAAATCAGAGTATAACATGGCAAAATGATCACCGGAGGCAAGCGTCAGGGTCTGCTGCTCCGTCAGTTTACCGTTTGCAACGAGGCTACCAAACATTGCTCTTCAGGCTTTGTTGTTTGCTCTACATTGTGCTGAATTTTAAAGAGTTCGGCTTTGGGGAAAGAAAACCCGAACAGCCTTGACATTAGCATATAACTGTACAAAGACAGCCAGAGGAACGCGGCTCTGAAACGCTCTCCCTCTTCTGCTGCACGGTGAGGCAAGCCCCCCCGGGAAGACTAACGCCGCATGGGAAGAGCATCCTGCTGACCCCCCGCACCCTTCCCCAGCCCCAAAACGATCACGAAGCTCAGCCAGAGAGCTGCCATTTAAAGTTTCGAGCGTACTTCCTTTTTCCATGCAGGTTTTCTAATCTCCACGCATTCGCGGTGGGTTTTTTTAACCTGTCCTCGTAACTCACTCCTTTTAATCCTAGGATTAGCCTTGCTGCCCTTCTCCGTACCTTTTCTAGAGCTTTAAGTACAACTAGTCTCTAGAGGCAGGAGCCGATCGAGCTGGAGTGTCAGCGCATCGCTGCCACACGTCCTACAAAACCTCTGTTAAAACGAGTAATTGCTCGGCACCTTTAGGAGGCAACACAGCTCCAGCCGTCCCTCGGAAGCGTGACTTCAGGTGGTAGCTACCCCGGTCCCTCCGACCCCCCTCTCGCTTCCCCGCCCAACACCGAATTCATTCTTCTTTAGCGAAGGGAAAAGCAAACCGCATTCTTCGGGGCTGTTTTAGAAAACCTGATCAATGCTGCTTTGACATACCAGCAACACATGTTCCCATTTCAACAAATGGGAGCATTTCAGGCAGACCACCACTTCAGATGGAGCGGGGCTCCAGGCTGCTGAATCAGCACTTTCCATCCTGCTGGCAATAGAGAGTTATGCGACGCTTCAAAGGAAAGCGGGGGGAAAGGGGGAAG